>NC_091453.1:19192712-19501526 GCF_964237555.1 Oryctolagus cuniculus
CTCTCTATGTGTAACTCTTCCAAATAAATAAATAAATCTTTTTTAAAAAATAAGAATGGGAATAGAGAAGAGAGGAGGAAGTAGGGTTGGAGTGTGGGTGGGAAGGAGGGTAGGGTGAGAAGTATCACTATGTTCCTAAATCTGTATATATAAAATACATGAAACTGGTATAACAAATAAAATTTAAAAATAATAAAAATAAAAAGTGTCCCTCCTTTAGGCCATCCTTGCCAGCATTTGTTGCTGTCTTTTGTTAGATAACAGACATTCTGAAAGTGGTGAGGCAACATTTCATTGTGGTTTTGACGTGCATGTTCCTGATGGCCAGTGCTCCAAAGCATTTTTTCATATATTTTGTTTGCCATTTGTATTTTTGAGATGTGTCTATTGGGATTCTTTGCCTAGTTCTTAACAGCTCCCTCTTTGATAATCAAAATTTTCTTCTTGGAGCTATATCAAACCATGTTCTCAGATTTAGCCATTCAAAAAGCAAAACTAATCACTTATATCTGACAAGACATTTGAGAATGTTTATGATAGAGGTATAATGGGATGTAGATTCTAGTAAAATAGGAAACCACATAAATAAAAACTTCAAAAAATGCATGATTAGTATTACAATTGAAGTATAATTAACACAGAGCTGGGAGAAGGCATGGTGTGGCCATCCCTAAGTGGAATGGACAACTTTGATGAGAACTTGAACTGAGTTTTTATATTTTGTAGAACTTTCAAAGTAGACATCAAGAATAGTATAGTATATACAAAATATGGTGACATAGCAGAAGCTGTTTCATGAATAGAATGCAGGTTGGGCTAATATGAGACTAGTCTGGAGAGACAGGTAGGGTTCAGATTTAATCTTATAGGCCAAAATTATCAGAATCTGTAGAACATAGAAAGTGATTCAGGATCTTAAGCAAACGAGAATAAATACGCTGCTGAGAGCCCACACTGATTTCAACGTGGAGACTGGATAGAAGGAGTAAGAACAGAGGTAAGGGCTCCCAAGACTTATGCTACAAATTTTACCTTGAAACGTGGTTACAGGAACAAAGATGGAATAATGAATATGACCGGCAGATAGAAAATATGACATTACATGCAGAGGGCTCATAAGGGAAAGGACAAGTCTGAGTCGGCAAAGTTTCCAGGATTCTGATATGGATGTCAGAGTAAATGACAGTGCAGTATCAAAAACTAAAAAGGAGAGAGAGAAATCCAATAAAGCGGATTGAGAGAGAAGGACACAGTAAGTGACCTTGTTGAGTCTGATGTGCTTTTTGAACTTTGAAGTGTACATATGCAAAAGAGAAGGACAGAGAATGGGCAGGGATATTTCCCATCCATTGCTTCACTCCCCTAAATGCCCACATAGCCAGGGCTTGGCTGGCCAATAGCCAGAAGCATGGAGCTCCATCCAGGCCTCTCACCTTAGAGACAGAAGTCCAGGCACCTGAGGCATTATCTGCTGCCTCTCTGGATGCATTAGATGGAAGCTGGACTCAAAATGGAACATCTGGGACTAGAACCTGCACAACATCCAACTTTATTTTTTAATATTGCACAACTTCCTGAAGTAACAGAGAAATCTGCTTCCTTTTACAACATGACAAAACTGCTCATGTGTCACTATTTTCTGCTTCAGATTTTCTTAAAATGTTTTAATCTCTGTTCACAATTTTCAGAGGATGCCACCATTCAAGAAAATCCAGTTAAAATAAATTTAGGCCAATCCGAGACCTAAACATGTAGCGTATTGAAATCAGTACAGATCATAATTATTAGTTCTTGTAGGGTCTGGCATTGTAGTGCAGCAGGTTAAGCTGCTGCCTGTGATGGCATCTCATATCTGAGCAATGGTTGGAGTTCTAATTGCTCTGCTTTCAATCCAGCTTCCTGCTAATGTGCCCGGGAAGGCAGCAGAAGATATCCCTAGTACTTTCACCCCTGCCACACACATGGGAGACCCAGATGGAGTTCCAAGCTCCTGAATTCAAGCTGGCACAGTCCTGATCATTGCAGCTATTTGGGGAATGAATCAGCAGATGGAAAAATCTCTTTCTCTCTTTCCTTCTCTCTCACCATTATTCTGTATTTTAAATCAATAAAACTTTTTTTAAAAAAAAAAAAGCTATTGTGGGTCAGCGTGTGTGATGTAGCAGATAAAGCTTCCACCTGCAAAGCCAGCATCATGTATGGGTAATGGTTCATGTCTGATGCTGTGCTTCTGATCCAGCTCCCCGATGAAGGCTTGGGAAAAGCTACAGAAGATGGTCCAAGCACTTGGGTCCCTGCTAACCCTGAAAGACCTGGAAGAAGCCTTGGCTTCAGCTTGGCTCAGCCCTGGCCATTGCAAACATCTTGAGAGTAAACCAGCAATGGACGATTTGTTTCTCCCATTCTCTTTCAAATAAATAAATATTTTTAAAAATGTTATTGTAACCTAGACACTATATCACTGCCAAGGATTACATTCATTTACTAAGAATCTATATCATCCTGCTTGTTGAATGTCAAGTTGGTCAAAGAAAGTGTGCTCACACTCACTCTTGCTCTCTCTCACATACATATATGTGTGGTGTGTGTGTGTGTGTGTGTGTATATATGTATATGCATACATACACAAACATAATGCATTTAAATTTGAATATACATATATTCATATGCATTCACATTTGGATGTATTTATATACATTTATATTCTCATATTTACTTTCACAACTATGAAAGTTAGGCATTCTTATTACAAAATGATCTGATTTAAAGAGTTTGAGATAATACTGCTTCTAAACACATATACACACACAAACTAAACCTGCCTTTTTTGATTTAAAACACAAAGATATGATATTCTAATCCCACAAGACATTGCTATAAACCTGTGGCATTGTGAGCAAAAATCTTCTACGAGCAACTCCTATTACAGCAAACCTTACATACAATCTAGCTAAATCCTTTAATGGCAGTATTTCCCTAAAATTCTCGATGCTGGAGAAATGTCAGAAAACAAAGGAGTACAATCATATACAGTCCAGTTATGTAATATATGTCAAATATCGAGATGGGATATATCAAAGCATCGTACATTCCTCAGCAACCCACGTAGGAGACTCACGTTACCCATAAACATATCAAGAAGGCTTTTCAAAGCACTTGAGGGAGAACAAAATACTTTGTATTCATTCTACTACAAAGGATCAGCCAATGTAATAAATCTACCAAATAATGTCTCCATAACACTACATAGTGTTTCTAAAAATTATTTAATATCCTTTCATATAAAGTTGGTTTTCCTATCTGTTTTAGTGAATGTTTCTTAGAAGACCTTTCTTTTCTTCACAAACTACTCCTTTATTCTGTAAACATATTTACTAATTTCATTAGAGAAACTATACCGGTGTACATTGTCTTATGTTTAAAAATCTTCTCTAAAATTGTGTTCACCAGACTTTCTTTCTTCAAAATTTTTCTTCTATTCTTTTGTTATACCTTCAATCCTCTAAAAAGGGTAGACAGTAACATCAAGGTTAAAATCAATGAACAAATTAATTCAAATGACATTTATATTTTAGATACTCTCTTGGGTCTATGGCCTTAGAAACCATTAACACTTCTAGCTGAAGTATCAAGCTTTAACTCATATAGAAGGAGACACTGAAAACAGAGTTTAACTGTTTGCCTTTTCTCTGGAAGATTTTTTTCCCTGAGAGCACCTTCTCTAAGCTATGGGTTTAACCATGTTTCAGGTGCTTTATTGGAAACTGCTACTTCTCTTCAACAATAGGCTTCCTGTATGTTCTGCAGTTTTTGAAATACTAAAGTACTAACCGGATCTGTACACATACAAGGTAACTCCTGTACTTTGTTTTAGATTTTGCACAAATGCCACCTTCTCAGCAAAGCCTCTCCGGACCATACCATGTAAAATTGCTTCCTACCAGGCCTTTTTTTTTCTTTACAGCTTAGTTAACTTGAGTTAACTTTGGTGTGAAGCTGTCTCTATACTTATTTTAAATTTGGCTTAAATGTTTCTCCATATATAAGTAGCTGTAATCTGCTCTTACATCAAGTTGCTGAACCTCAGCCAATCACAAGTGTCCAACTGTTCAAACCATATTCAAGGCAGATAGATGCCAGCTTTAACCAATGACTCTGTCTCTGTAGCTCAATTCTATTTTTTTTTGGGCTTTCTTTCCCCTGGTAATAATTAAAATTTGACTTCACTGGAGTAAAGAGGAATAACATTTTGAAAATTTTTTGGTCCAGACTTCTGCCTAGTTCTAGAATCACAAATAAATCCAACTAAGTGCCGCAAGACTAGATCTGTTGTAATTTTGTCTTTTAGCAACATTTAGTGTATAACACTTGCTTATTATTATGCTTGTTTGAAATCAAAGCTCTATAGAGGTACTATTTATATTTTGTCCATAAGTTAACCTTAAAGCCTAGACTTTGATGTGGCACCTCGTAGGTGCTCCATACGTATTTGCTGAATGAATGAAGAAATACTGTCCCATTCAGAATATTTTACTTCTCTCTAGTATTGACTGATTAATTTCTACTAACTCTTTGCATCTCACTTAAAGTGTATATGTATGATGGCCTTTTCTGATATTCTAGAATATATTTCATATTTTTGTTTAATTTTTATCTTTGATGGACACATAACAATTGTGCATATTTATGGAGTAAATAAAATATGATGTTTTGATTCATGCATATATTGGTGATGCTCAAATCAAGGTAGTTAGCACACCTTTTACCTTAAACATTTTAATTTACCTGAGGTGAGAACATTCAAAATCCTATATTCTATCTATTTTGAAATATCTAATGCATTGTTAACTGTAGTTACCCTGCTGTGCAAAAGAATACCAGAGCTTGTTACTTCTTTTAACATTGTATCCACTGGACAACCTCTTCCATTTTCTCTTCCATCTCCTCACTCCAGCTGCTGGTAACTGCTGTTTTACTCTAAACTTCTATATCATCAATTAACTTTCATTCTACATAAGTACGATCAACATACACACACTTAAATCTTATTTAGCCATAAATATTAGGAAATCCTGTTATTAGTGACAATGTGGACAAGCTTAGAAGGCATTCTATTAACTGAAATAAGCCAGGTGCAGAAAGACAATGTATATATTTTTGTCACATTGAACTTATCACGGCCGTTACTTCACACTGAATTGTATTTCTCTAGTGCTTGTCAAGTGCAGGTGCTGTGACTGTTTTTGTCCCTGCCCTTTCCAACACTGCAGTCCTAGTTGTAATACTGGCAGGAAGCTATGCTTACTATGTTAATGAACAGAGTGAATTATGGTCAAGTTTAGGATCACATGCTAATTGTAAGTCCTAGGTTCAGCTCCTTCCTAATTGTCAAACGACACTCTTTTGAACTGTAATGTTGTACTCCATTTGGCTTTCAGTTTTATTTTTTTTTGAAAATACTGTACTCATTTTATTTACTGCTTCTACTTCCTAGAAATTACTCTCCTGTACCAATGTCCCCTGTACATATACTTTACGGTTTTCTTCAACACATTTTTTAGATACTGGCATAAACATCACTTTCCTCAGGAATCATTCCATGCCTAAAAATTGCAATTTAAGTCACAGTAATTTTTTGCCATAAAACTTTACTCCTTTCCTTCAGAAATAAGTTATGGTCGTTCTTAATTTTTAGCTATTTTTCATTTTATTATTATGTATTTCCTCAGATCCTGCAAGCGACCTTCTTCCTTTTTTTCTAACACTGTTATCACAAATACAAGCAGTTAGGCTTAGATTCCAAAGAGGGAGCCTGGGAAGTGACTACCATTGTTCCAAAGTTGCTAGAGAGACAACCAGCTTCCCAGTTTTGTATTCCACCCAGGAAAGGTAGTAACAAATTCTCTACTGTCTTGCCTGCCATCCAGCATAACCTTTAAGATGTAGTAAAAAGAATAACAAGTATTTGTCAGAAGAAAAGTGAAAAAAAAAATCCCAGAATGTATAATGCTTAAATAGAGATATTGTAATGTCCTCCAGGATAGAGGACTCTATAAATTACCAATCTTAGTTATTTAGCCAAGAAATTTCTCAATAAAATTAGTTAATTGGCATCACTGCTCACATACCAGATCTTTGGGTATTGTTATCTATGAAACCCGTAAAGTTAGAAACAGGGCTGTGATCTGTGGCGACATTGCTGGGGGACAAGCAGAACCTCAGTCAGAGAATCAAATTAATTTACAACAGACTGTACTTTTCAGAATATTATCTTTCATCAGCTGTGCCATCTTTCAGAATCCCTAAGCATATGCTCTGACCTATCTTTGTTTTTTTTTTTTTTCAAAACTTTTAAAAAGAGTACTTCTAAAAGTCCTTTAAAGAAATTCTAACATAGTGCCACAATAAGAGAGTTCAGAGAACTAAGTCAGCTCATGTACAGATTGTACAAGAACAATTATTAAGGGTCTACATCAGAATAAGAATAAATTTCTCCCTTATTGTACTGAATGTGTGGCTTTACTTCCTGGTGATGCTCCCCCATCAACACCTATGTACTAATGACAACTAGGTGTCCTTTTTCAAACTCTGGATAGCATTCACAGAAGTGCAGCAACCTGCATTAAAACATTATGGTGAGGCCAGCGCTGCGGCTCAATAGGCTAATCCTCTGCCTTGCGGCGCCGGCACACCAGGTTGTAGTCCCGGTTGGGGCGCTGGATTCTGTCCCGGTTGCCCCTCTTCCAGGCCAGCTCTCTGCTGTGGCCCGGGAGTGCAGTGGAAGATGGCCCAAATCCTTGGGCCCTGCACCCACATGGGAGACCAGGAAAAGCTCCTGGCTCCTGGCTTAGGATCAGCGCGATGCGCCGGCCGCAGCAGCCATTGGAGGGTGAACCAACGGCAAAAGGAAGACCTTTCTCTCTGTCTCTCTCTCTCTCACTGTCCACTCTGCCTGTCAAAAAAACAAACAAACAAACAAACAAACAAAAAAAACAAAACAAAACAAAAAAAACCATTATGGTGACACAGGAAGGGCACGGAGGAGAGAGGAAGTGTGGAATGAGCATTCAACACTACATGTTTTGGGGAATTAAGTCTGGAAAATCAGGTCTTGCTCTAAAAAAAGCTCAAGGACATTTTTTAGGTTCCTAACATTTTTTGTTCTTGTATAAGATACACTGATCTGTCTTTCATAAGATTCTTCCAATTCGTTCTACCGTAATCCCTCTGGGCCATAGTTAGAAGGAAACGTGGAATTCCTACTATATGTCCAGGGTATATATTTGACTGTTTAAAGGGGCTCCAGTAATCTATTTATCTGTATTTTACAAAAAATATTATTTTTTTCTCATCTTCCTTCTCTACTATCTTCTATACATCTTCCTTTAAAAAATTAAACTGGGAAAGACAATAGTGTATCATTTTAAAAGAATCTCAAAATAAACACCCTCATTTCAAAGTCAAGACCAGAGAATTCCAGGGTAATCTCATCCAATAGTTTAAAAAGGCATTGGATTCAAGCATGGTTTCTTTTGGGACTGAGGAAACTGGTGGAATGGGAAGAATGAAAAGTTGTACAGGAGCATTTATTTCCTCTTAATTCTTCTAACACTCATCTAAAGTATCAACATGTCACTGACAGTACAGATCTATGTAGATACTATAAGAAGTCATCAAATGGGGAAGGGATTGAAGAGGAAAAGAGAATTTGGGAAATATTAAGTGGGGCATAATGAAGGACAAACTTGGACATTCATGTGAATAAGGTATAACCAATAAATCCACATTAGATATCTTGGGAACAAACAAAGGTAAACATAAGGATAAAAAATAAAGTAGGATAATAACAATAAAAAGCTTATGTCCATCATTCCCTGTTTATCCTACTTAAGATCTAACCTCATCATCACCTATGACTTCCATGTACTATTTAAAAGTTGCCTTAGTCCCACAAATATCACATTGTAATAATTATGTTGTAAAGCTAGTTGTTCTTAGTTAATGCTAAAGCAGTTTTAAAAATATTTATTTATTTAAAAGGCAGAGTACTAGAGAGATGGAGAGGGAGAGATTTATCTTCCATCTACCAGTTCACTCTTCATTTGATCACAATAGCCAGGGAAAGGTCAGGCTGAAGCCAGGAGCCAGAAACTCCATCCAAGTCTCCCCTGTGGATGACAGGGGCCCAAGCACTTGGGCCACTGCCAACTGCTTTCCTGGGCTCACAAGCAAGAAATCAGATTAGAAGCAGAGCAGCTCGTACTTGGACAGTTTAATACAGGATTCCAATATTGTAAGTGGCTATATCAGTATGCTGGCCCCTAAAGAAGCTGTTTCTTAGTTGTTAATTAGAACTATTTTCCGGCTTAGAAAAATTTCTGTAAAGTTTTTGTGTGTTTTTTAAACAATTACCATCCCCTCCAACTACTATTTCCCAACCTTATTTCATCTTTTCTGGGAAACATTGAGTATTAGATTTTAGCCAATTTTTTTAGTTTATTTTATATCCAAATTACAGAATTCCTTAAAAGACAGCACTTTCACAGGTCATGAGTATGTGTGCATATAATGTCAATGATCATATATTCAACAATCTATTATGGTATCTACAGTAACAACCCTTTTTTAGATTTCTACAATTTCATTGAAATGAAGAGAATAAACATGAGTCTTCAGTATCTATTAACTGCCCTACTGTAGCCATGTCCAACTTGCTAGTTCAAGAGTTGCCCCTTTCTTATTCTATGACAGAGAGTGAGAGGAGCATTGCTGGATATTGGTAGCCTAAAGCAGTAACCTGAAGAAATGAAATGTCATTTTACCAGCATAACGAAATACACTTAACACAAAAATAAAGGGAGATAAGAGTTTTTTTTATAAGTTAGATAGAAGAAACTATGTTTGGAATTGCTTTGTGCTGATAAAGCCATTTAAGCCCGCATTGATTACATTCTTAGACACATCTGTCCTTAACTGTTACAAAGAAAAGACAAGTATTTGGTGAATACAATGAATGTCTCAAAAACAAACGTATGTGTGTATGTATACATATATAAACCATATGTAGTTCTGAATGACTATATATAATATATAAATTGTTTTTAACATTGATTTTTATATATGTGTATGCTCAAACATCTTGTTGGATTTTTTCTACAGTAATACTTTGTTGTTCCCCATTTGGAAGATAAAATATTACAATATTCATTTTATCTTTTTTTCTAAAAAAAAAATTACTTTAACTTAGGTTAAACGAAGACTTGAATGGCTAAGTATCCACTCCAACCCGAATTTCATGACTTGAACATCCTACCATGCTCTCATCAAGACTGAAACTTAAGGTTTACAGAACTAAATACACCAAAGGAATTTAATTTCTCATTATTGAATGACATGTGACTCTTGTGGTTTTCATTTTTGTTATCTGGCAGAAGGCGGGTTTAAAAAGGACATAAACATAATTAATCAGATTAGTTTTCTAGTTCATGGAATTCAACCACGATTTAAAAGAAAAACAGATTTACATTTTTGTATTCATACAAAGGCCAGGAAATTAGGTTAGTGAGTGATATAAACTTGATGAAAGGAGAATATTCATAAATGCAAAGTAATTTTAATTTATTTTAGTATATTACATTGGAACAACATTTAGAAAATTAGAATGTAATTTATAACTTTAATCATTTTGAAAGACATATTTATTAAAGAAAAAAGTAATCTGACCTTAAGTTGTTCTTCCAAAGCAGCAGTCGCATGCTCTCCACTAGATTCATCAACTACTACCACCATGTGAGTAAGAGAATTAACTCTCACTTGTTCCTGTTCAAGATCTTCTTGAAGCACCTGAAAGACATTTTTAAAGGAAACTAGTAATCTAATCTGTTTGTAGGAAACATTCCCTCCCAAATAAGTGCAATTTATTTCTGCCAGTTCTCGGAAAATGCATTGTTTTACCACACTAGAACCATTCCAAGTAATTTTCTGCTACAGAGTTCAATAAAATTTACAAGTTTCCATCATTAATTGAACTGGACCATATGCAGAGAAGCCATGTATTCAGATAATAGTATGTGTACTGTAGAATGTTCTGCTTGTTATTCTCGATGTTCTGAACTTTTCAAGGCTTTGTCTCTTAAATTTATTTGCACTTCTAGTATTTTCAATCTCTCATTCCTTATTGACATTTTCTATTATCATACAAATAAAACCACCTTCATGATTCAATCTTTCATCGTCCTATTATGTTTTACTCTGCACTGAAAAATATTCCACCTACCCTACTGCTCACTTTTTCCACCATCATATTGAAACGTCTTTTTAAAGGTCACCAGCAACATTTCCAGTCCCCAAATCTAGTAACCATTTGTTGATACTCATTGCATCTACTCTGATATTTTGATTTCCCACCTAATTGAGCACCCCTTCATGCTTGACACTGCCTTCCCTTAAACTACCCTCTTTAATCATCCTCACATCCAACTAGGTGCTGCTTTCTAGTTCCTTTGCTTGCTCCTCCTCCATTCAATCTAAAAAGCAGATGACTTCCCACTGTATAAAATCCATTGATTTCCATTACTCTATTAACTAAAATTCAAATTTCTTATTTGAAATCCTCATATGATCTAGCACTCAATTGCTTCTCCAACCTAATTATACATCATTCTAATCTTCTCATTCTGTTTCAGACACAATTTCCTCTCTTCCAGAAATATGTCAAGTTGTTCCCTCTACCTGAATTCCTTTGCCAACAGGTCTATAAATAATGTCTCCTTATCATTCAGGACCTAGTTTAAGTGTCACCTTTCCACAGGCATTTTCCATAAGGATGCTATCTAAAGTTGTTCAAGTTATTTTCTACTTCCATCATTGCTAAAATCGTAGTACCATAGTACTGTCACTACTCAATACTTTATTTTGTATTATTTTAGTCATTATTTGTTTCCACTAAATGTAGTGTAAGATTGACTAGAATAGAGATTTCTCCTTCCTTCTCACTATATAGTCTAAGCAAGTAATTACCAATAAACACTTGGGGACAGGGCAGGCACATATAACTGCACAAATATTACAATATATAGGCAGAATTATTTTTCCCTTTAAATTCTGATTACAATTACACTATCTTTGGCAGAAAATAATCATTTTTCCTCAACTAAACTCTGCAATATAACCAGAGCAGTTCCAATTCTAGCTCTCAAACTTGCAGATTTGACTTTGAAAATGTCATTGTTTTCCCCAATTAAACACTGCAATCATAAAGTGGTACCTTCACTCTTTAAAAATATAGTATACATTTTTGTAAAGATAAATAGGGGTAAACAAGAGTAAATACAGAGCCTACATAAGAATAGTAAACAGAGGAGGCTACTCTAGAGTAGAAACACTCTGCTGGGAGTTCTGGGTTCCCCAAGACTTTACCTGCCACAATTTTTTAGCATTTCTCACAACCAAGAACTCAAAACTTCTAGCCAACTAGTTTGATTCATAGAATATTTTGTTAGATCATGCAAAAATGGAGATGCAGATTTGGAACTCAGCCTGTAACTCTCTGGCAAACCTACTGTCCCTCCTTGTGAAACAATAATCTAAATCTTAGTTATTCAAACTATATGGCAGACATTAGAGGAACTTCCAAGAATGGTTGAATCATAATTTCAAATGCATGAATATCTGTACCCTGGGACATTTAGTTTTCAAGCCTCAACATTTTAGAGCATCATAAAATCGGTTCTTTTTACTTCATCTCTTTAGATTTTCAGGTTACATATTCAAGTGAAACAGTTTAGTACAAAATGAATATATAAATATTTTGTGTGGCGTTCATACTATCATGCCTTTGACATCCAGAGCTTATATGGGTTAATAAAACTCTTTCTGCCATGAGGCCAAAAATGGAAACATTAACATTCAGTACTGCCCTTGAGATTCATGTTGAGTCTGTTTTCTGAGTTATGTAAGCCAGGACCAGGAACACTTTGAAAGTGTCAAAATGTCAACCTACACTTTTTCAGAAAATAGTTAAACAATTTGATGGTCAATATATCGTAAGTTGGTTTTCAGAATTTAATCAATTATTTTTCTTGTCATTCAACATGATAGTATATTTTGTTACATGTTTTGAAAGTTACTAGGAAAGAAATAATTTTCACATTTTTATATGTAAGCTGGTATTTTCACTGTTTTTATATATTTTGGTAAAGGAACATGAGGGAATAAAACACTATTTGATCTATGAAATACTTATTTCCAAACTCAGATTGAGTCTCTAAAGCATATGTGATCCAATATACTCTTTATTTTCTCTGATACATAATGTCTGCTTTAATGTATTTGTTCAAGAATCAGAAATAGTATTCTTGCCATATTGATCCAGGATTTACATTTTATTATTTTGCGTAAGTGTTAGCATAATGCACCAGTGAAGCTAGTTGTGAGCTGATAGTTTTAAAATTAAATCCAAGAGCCATATGGATCTATACAGTGAGTAGAGGGGAATTAAAGGAACAAAGAAAGTCTCTTCACATAAATGAGCATCTTGAAGAATGCCCAACAGTTTTGTATAAACTGTATTTGACTTAATATTTCCATTATATCTGACTTTTTAAAATTATCTATTCTTTCACTTTTAATCAGATTAAAATAAAAAGGTTAAACTGACCCGAGCTTTCTCAATGGCTACAAGAGAGAAATTAAGGCAAAACGTATTTCTTATTTTCATAGACCTAAACTTTGAAAATTAATATTAATGCATGGCACAGCATTAGACAGTCTGCCTAATATCAAAAAAATTATACAATATTTAAGGTCCAAGGTCCACTTTCCAAAAGTTGATCATCACACGCACCAAAAGTGACAGACACAACAAGGTAGATTGAAAATGTCAAATTGTTCAGCAACGTAGGAATCCATGAAGAAGGACCTTGACCACTGAGGTATTCCTCAAGATAACTTTTTTTTAAATACACTAAAGTTTTGAAAAGCTATTTTTAATGAAATGTTTAGTTAAATATTGACTTCTCATGGATTTGAATTTCTCCTATCTAGATTTATACAATGGAGATTTATAGCTCATTTGCTAATTAAGCCTGAAATATGAGCCAAATTATTTCCAAATATAGATGCATCCCCAGAGAAGTATACTAAAATTTTTGCCTGTCAGTAGATAATATCCTCAAATTTATATGCTTTAACATATTTTATTAAGAACTTACAATTTATATATTCATACACAAATACATACATGATATTTCATTATGTATTTCTTGTCATTTTTATTAAAGTGATGCTTTAGTACCATATTTGAAAAACCCGTCATGCTAATTAAATTTCTATACCATTATTAGGTACAAATGTCAGCAATGTTTGTTCTCTAATGTCAAATAACAATCTTTTTCTCCTTATGACAAGAGAAAAGGGCAGCAGTGAAATTTAACATTAAAAATGCTTAGATTTCAGAAATATAGATTTTGTTACACCTCTGTGAATAAGTCTATTTCTTCTAAATAATTATCTAATTAAAGGACCTAACCAAATTTGTTACTCCCTTAGTACATGTTCCCAATTTTATGATTTATATGTGACTTTTATTAAACCTCTTTCAAATGTCATCAGTGGTATTGAATTCTTTTCACTCACACTCATGATGTGAAGTTACTTTCAAAGAAGTAGCTTAGGACAAGCACTAAAAAGGAAGGAAGAAAGCAAAGAAGGGAAGAAGGGAAGTAGGGATGTCGGTTGGCTTAAGATGGCCCAATTTCTTGTGCCCCTGCCATCCATGTGTGAAATCCAGGTCTGTTTCATGTTCCTGGCTTCTGCCTGGCCCAGCACTGGCTGTTGCTACCATTTAGGGAGTGAAACAGCAGATGAAGATTCTCAGTCTCTCTCTCCCTCCCTCTCCCTCTCCCTCCCTCCCTCTCTCCACTACTTCAAATAAATAACATCTTAAAAAGAAAAGACACTACAGAGTCAATTCAGTATCTATTTAGATCTAAGTCATTTTACTATTTCCTAGTATACATCTTAAAGAGTAGTTAGAGAATAAATATATAGAAATATATAACGCTAGGTAATTTTTGATTTCAAGTTTTAACAACAAACAATAGAATGCAACATGTAACAAAAAGGTGGTACAACAGAAAACAATTTAAGGTTCAGTCTCCAATAAGTTCTGTGAAAGGCCAAATGGTTCCTTTGGCGATAGCATAAGCTTCATCTGTTCCCGAACATGGGAGGACAGTAGCTACCTATGTATGTAGTTTATTTAACTACCCCCACTTCAGTGATTAACAAAGATGAAATCTTTGCATGTCTTGCACACATATTTAGAAATAATACAGATCAATACTAAGGCTATCTACTACTTCATAAAAACCACAGCATATAATTAGAAAAATATAAAATTATAAATATTGAACTTAAGTAGTTTGCAGTGTTTTAGCTTGCTTCAATAGACATATACACAAAAGACTGATAAGAACAAAAATTTTATCACATATAAAATTTTCAAAGCATCTTTGGAAACTAGAAGACTTTCTAAGAGCATGAATTAATCTAACATCTACAAAAGTATGCTCTTAGAAAAGCTAAGGAACAAAAAAAATCCCTAGATACTTATGATCAATTAAGCTAATGCAATACATCTGGACTTGAAAAGTTATTTTTGCCAAGTGAAAGTTTCAAGTACAACTCAGACAGTTTTCAGATTTCTCAGAAATGCTAGGGCGGTAGGCAAATTCTCTTTCACCTCCCATTTTCTCCTACAGCCTGTTCTTCCTTCTTTCCATCACCACTCTAATGAGCTGGATTCTATATTCCCTGTAGGGATCAATGAAATATCTGAAAATGACTTCTACCTTTATTTATTTTGTGTGATTCAGATTTTTTTTATTTAGTAAATATAAATTTCCAAAGTACAGTTTATGGATTACATTGGCTTCCCCCCATAATTTCCCTCCCACTCGCACCCCTCCCATCTCCCACTCCCTCTCCCATTCCATTCACATCAAGATTCATTTTCAATTATCTTTATATACAAGATTGATTCAGTATATATTAAGTAAAGATTTCATCAGTTTGCACCCACACAGAAACACAAAGTGTAAAATACTGTTTCAGTACTAGTTATAGCATTACTTCACATTGGACAACACATTAAGGACAGATCCCACATCAGAAGTAAGTACACAGTGACTCCTGTTGTTGACTTAACAATTTGACACTCTTGTTTATAGCGTCAGTAATCTCCCTAGGCTCTAGTCATGAGTTGCCAAGGCTATGGAAGCCTTTTGGTTCGCCGACTTTGATGTTATTCCGACAGGGTCATAGTCAAAGTGGAATTCTCTCCTCCCTTCAGAGAAAGGTACCTCCTTCTTTGATGGCCCCATTCTTTCCACTGGGATCTCACTCGCGGAGATCTTTCATTTAGTTCTTTTTTTTCCCCAGAGTGTCTTGGCTTTCCATGCCTAAAATTTCAGTATTTTTTTGTTGTTGTTCTAGTACTATTGGTTGAACTCTGTAATTAACACACAATTATTCTTAGGTGTTTAAATTTTAACTGAAAAGTGATCCCTGTTAAATTATAAGAGTGGCAATAGGAGAGGGAGGAGATGTACAATTTGGGACATGCTCAATCGGACTTGCCCCACATGGTGAGTTAGAAACGTGCCAGGGGATTCCAATATAATCCCATCACGGTGGCATGTACCAGTGCCATCTCACTAGTCCAAGTGATCAACTTCAGTTCACAACTGATCACACTGATAGGTCTAAGAGTCAAAGGGATCACACAAACAAGACTAGTGTCTGCTAATACCAACTGATAGAATCAAAAAGGGAGAGAACCATCCAACATGGGAAGCAGGATGCACAGCAGACTCATAGAATGGCAGATGTTCTACCTTTATTTTCAATCAAATATTCACTTTGATAAGCCTGGCTAGTCACAATATCATCAAAATCTTGGTGAGGATCTTTTTACAGTATATAACTTTGTTGCAAATTTGCTGGGTAGTTTAAATAAGCTTCACTAACTGCCTCTCCAAGAAGAGCTATTATTATATCCATTTACTTACATTTGATTTCATAGCTTTATTCATCTTTATAACAATAACCATAATTTTACCTTCTTGTTAGAAGTATCTGTTTACTGACAACCCCTGAGCTACCAAAAGGGGGTTCTAAAAGACTGTGGGGAGCAACTTGGACTAAGCTAAGTTACTGGAATTAAGACTTATTCTATGCATCTGCTCTCCCACAATATGGCGCTGGGAGAGGAGTAAAAACAGCTTCTACACAGCTGCCTCCGGTTCAACCAATAAACTGTAGGACCTGCTCCTGATTGGAGGAGAGCAGCGTGCTCAGCGTGTGGGTAGCAGAGTTGGGATTGGTGGAAGAGGACTATAAAGGAGGAGAGAGACAACATGCACCAGGAACATCTATCTGAAGGAACACCTGCGCAGCCCCCGAGAGAGCCAGCCGGCGGTGTGCCGCTCCCCCGCGGAAGTGGGGAAAGTGGCAGGGGAATCGCCCTTCCACGGAGGTGGAAGGGACAGTAGCCAACCCGGGAAGAACCAGCAGCAAACCCGGGGAGGGCCGAGCAGACGAAAGAACAGCGCAGGGTCCTGTGTCGTTCCTCCACGAAGACGGGGAGCGACAAAAGACCTTTTCAATTGAGAGATTTCAAAGATCATAAAGATTCTAAACACTTCCCAGTATCAGAAAAGGAGCTCGATGAAGATGGAAGAGACCTACACATTTCAGAATACAAATGGAAAAGGATATAGTATGTTCTAGATTGACAAAAAATGTGGTGTATGTTTATGAGATGTTTCACAGTAGTCATACGTATATATCTGAAGCCAGATTTCTTGGTATTGATTTTAGAATTCAACACTAACCAGTCTCAGGCCTTGTGAATGTTTTCAACCATGCCAAGCTTCAGCTTACTAATTATTTGCAAAATTGGGCTAATGAAGACTGAACAAGGTGTAATTGCTGAACATCTTACTTGGTACATGGTATAAACTAAATAAATATTAACATCTAATTTTTTTAAAAAACTCATTTACACACATTCAGATCAAGGATTATAAAGCAAGCAGCATGAAGCCAATATTCACCTAATTGACTGCCAGGCAATACATTCTGACCACCACCCTCTAATAGATACCTTAAGTGTAGAAAAGAAATGTGATTTTTGTCAACTCAGAAAAAGAAGGGCTGAAGTTACAGCAAACTTTCAAGGTCTGCAGAAATATGTTATTAATTCTAAGTCCTGAATTAATGCTTGAACTTCCAAATTGTTTACATGAGAATAACAGTAGCTTTAAGTGACCCAATCTAGTTGCTTCATATATTGCTGAAAATTAGCATTGTTAGAGATGTAAGGTGGAGTGAGGAAAATAACACCTAATCACTAAATTATAGCCCTCCATTCTTCAGTTCCTTCCCCCTCTGCAATCAATGCATTCCTCTGTTCATACATTCTACTCAGTGACATCACTGAAATCAGATTAAAGTTAAACACCAAGAAAATCTAGTAAGTAATGACAAAATGGGTTTAGCCTGATAGTGACTACTGAAAAGAAGACAACATGCTTATTGTGAGTTGGGGTGAAAATTTTCAGAGTACTGAGGACATGGTATGCATCTAACATCTGACAGTATAGAAATGTTAAGTTCAGTTCTACCAAATATCCCCTTGCTTAGAAAGCACTGCCATGCTCATCAGAAGGCTATTTTTCCCTCGGTTCACACTCTAGTTCCACTTACCCCTGTTTTAAATAAAGGGCTCCAGGACTGACAATGAAAATACATTTCATTAAGGCTTTGGATTCTTAAATTTAATATACAGTCACCATCAAAATATTCTTTATCCCCTCTGCTTATGCCGAGTTTGAGCATTTACATGAACTCAGCATCTGTCTGTTGCATTCAGGTATTCCCAATTCGAGGAAAGTAAGTGCCACAATAGTCCAAGTACTCCTTATGGTATCTCTGTACTTGATTATGCTTCTAGGATCTACTTAGAGTCCAGATTCACCAAAATTTCATTAGGGAGGGAAACGGTTCAAAGAGAATAACAGTAAAATTGGAATGTACCAATTACACCTGAAGTTACTCTAAGCATCTAACTCCTCTGAACATATCTTATCTGTAAAACAAAGGTTTATAATCAATCATTATTCAGTACTTGGAGCCAAATGAGATGGCACATTAGAAACAGCTGGCTCAGTGTTTAGTACAGTTGATAAATGGTGGAGAAATGCTTATTCTATTTCTAGTACCTTTACCTTATCAAACCATTCTTAGGTTAAAAATTCATAGGAACTGCTTTTATGAGCATCAGTATTTATTTCAGATTCTCTTGGTAACTACATTATCTCCTAATTACTAAAAATTCTCAATAACTAGAACTATAGAATATGTAAAAACATCCAATTTTGGGCAGGTACTTGGCACAACAGTTAAGATGCTACTTGGGATGACAGCATCCCTTATCAGAGTGACTGCATTCCAGTCTCTGCTCCACTTCTGATTCTGTCTTCCTACTTATGCACAGCCTGGGAGGCAGCAGCTCAAAGCTCAAGTAGTTGTATCCCTGTCACCCGCACAGGAGAACCCAGACTGAATTTCAGGCTCCTGGTGTGGGGAGCAACTCGGACTAGACTAAGTTACTGGAATTAAGACTTATTCTATGCATCTGCTCTCCCACAATATGGCGCTGGGAGAGGAGTAAACAACTTCTACACAGCTGCCTCCGGTTCAACCAATAAACTGTAGGACCTGCTCCTGACTGGAGGAGAGCAGCGTGCTCAGCGTGTGGGTAGCAGAGTTGGGATTGGTGGAAGAGGACTATAAAGGAGGAGAGAGACAACATGCACCAGGAACATCTATCTGAAGGAACACCTGAGCAGCCCCCGAGAGAGCCGGCCGGCAGTGTGCTGCTCCCCCGCAGAAGTGGGGAAAGTGACAGGGGGAGCCGCCCCTCCACGGAGGTGGAGGGATCAGCAGCCAACCCGGGAAGGACCAGCAGCAAACCCGGGAAGGGCCGAGCAGACAAAAGAACAGCGCAGGGTCTAGTGTCATTCCTCCAAGAAGAGGGGGAGCAACATCCTGGTTTTTGCCTGGCCCAGTCTCACCTTTTACATGTGTTTGGAAAGTGAAACAACAATTGGAGATCTCTTTCTTGCTATCTGCTTTTCAAATAAATATAGACAAATACAAATTTTAAAAGCATTGTATATTAGTTTTTTTTTTTTTTCCAGGCAGAGTTAGACAGTGAGAGAGAGAGAGACAGAGTTATAAACAGTGAGAGAGAAAGAGACAGAAAGGTCTTCCTTCCGTTGATTCACCTCCCAAATGGCCGCTATGGCCGGCGCACTGCACTGATCTGAAGCCAGGAGCCAGGAGCCAGCTGCTTCTCCTGGTCTCCCATGCAGGTGCAGGGCCCAAGCACTTGGGCCATTCTCCACTGGTTTCCCAGGCCACAGCAGAGAACTGGACTGGAAGAGGGGCAACCGGGACAGAATCCAGTGCCCCGACCAGGACTGGAACCTGGAGTGCCAGCACCGCAGGCAGAGGATTAGCCTAGTGAGCCGCGGCGCCAGCCTATTACTTTTTTTTTTTAAATTGTTATTACATGATCTAGATCATTAATCATCAACACAGTATAAAATGGCATCCAGTATACAGCTGTGAGTTCCATTGAACCACAGGTTACTACCAGCTGTACTAGAAATGATCTTGTTGAAACAGAAACGCTAAACACAAAATGATTGCATTCTGTAGTTTTGTTATATGATGACAGATATAGTTCCATATTCTATCTTATTTTTAACATGAATTGTATTTATGATCAGGCATTTTATTATAAGTCATATGAAGATTTTTTCAAAGAACAGTATTGCCTTGAAACTCGTGTTATCTTCTTACGGATTTCTGTTAAAGAGATTTTCCCTAGAAACTCATTTTAAAATGTTATAAATAGTTTAACAATTCATTTACATTATTGTTAAAGGAACTGGAAATAATTGGTATGGGTTCAGGAAAATAGACATAATTTATATGAGACTAACTCCTTAAGTGAGAAACAAGGTTCTTCTTTTTCCATTTACTCTCACTCCAATTTCTAAAGACAAGTGACAAAAGTAATTATGTACCAAAAAATATAATTACTGTCTCAAATTTAGGGGTCTTGGGCATGTCAAATTTTAAAAGAGGCACTATTGTACACATACAAGGCTGTGACATTTTTGAATACTCAGTAATTTCTAATTAATATTGGTAGTTGGAGTCTCTTGATTCATTAGCATAAGAACATGGGGACAATTTTATTATTTTAACACACTGAAGATATTATCTGGCATCAAATGTTATCCTCAGAATTGCTGCTTGTTAATACTTATGGGAAAAGCTAAATGTGTTCTGAAAAATATAGCAGTACCAGGTGTACACTACTATGTACAATATTTGAGTGTGATGCTGTTCTTTTTAACATGAACTTCCTCTTATTTATATTAAAAGCATATTGTTGTCACACAAATTAACTTCATAGTCAATGGTTTACTGATATCAAGATGTTGAGTAGGAAATGAAATAGAAGAAAAGTCAGAGACACTTAAAGGATAACTCAGACATCTGCATGTAAACCAGTTTATAGATTCCTTCTTAACCTTTTTCAGTTACTTCCTCACTCCTCCTCACAACTGTTATGTTTTTACTTGTTTATTTATTTATTTATTTATTTATTTATTTATTTATTTATTTTTGTGGGGAGCAACTCGGACTAGACTAAGTTACTGGAATTAAGACTTATTCTATGCATCTGCTCTCCCACAATATGGCGCTGAGAAGGGAGAAACAGCTTCTACACAGCTGCCTCCAGTTCAACCAATAAACTGTAGGACCTGCTCCTGATTGGAGGAGAGCAGCGTACTCGGCGTGTGGGTAGCAGAGTTGGGATTGGTGGAAGAGGACTATAAAGGAGGAGAGAGACAACATGCACCAGGAACATCTAAGGGGAACATCCACCTGAGGAACACCTGTGCAGCCCCCGAGAGAGCCGGCCGGCGGTGTGCCGCTCCCCCGCGGAAGTGGGGAATGTGGCAGGGGGAACCGCCCTTCCACGGAGGTGGAAGGGACGGTAGCCAACCCGGGAAGAACCAGCAGCAAACCCGGGGAGGGCCGAGCAGACAAAAGAACAGCGCAGGGTCCTGTGTCGTTCCTCCACGAAGACGGGGAGCGACAATTTTTAAGTGCATTGATTGGCAATGAGCATGTGTTAGGCAAACAGAGTTCAGTGCACCTGACTGGATTTTATTTATTTTTTCAACTTTTATTTAATAAATATAAATTTCTAAAGTACAACTTCTGAATTATAGCAGCTTTTGTCCCCATAACCTCCCTCCCACCCGCAACCATCCAATCTCCCAATCCCTCTCCCATCCCATTCTTCATCAAGATTCATTTTCAATTATCTTTATGTATAGAAGATCAATTTAGTATATACTAAGTAAAGATTTCAACAGACTGCACCCACAAAGATGCAAAAAATACAGAGTACTGTTTGAGTAGTAGTTTTACCATTAATTCTCTTTTTTTTATTTATTTAATGAGCATAAATTTCCAAAGTACAGCTTATGGACCACAATAGCCTCCCCCCCCCCCCGTGTCTTCCCTCCCATCCACAACGCTCCCCTCTCCCACTCCCTCTTCCCTTCCCCTTCACATCACGATTCATTTTCAATTATCTTTATGTATAGAAGATCAATTTAGTATATACTAAGTAAAGATTTCTACAGACTGCACCCACAAAGATGCAAAAAATACAGAGTACTGTTTGAGTAGTAGTTTTACCATTAATTCTCTTTTTTTATTTATTTAATGAGCATAAATTTCCAAAGTACAGCTTATGGACCACAATAGCCTCCTCCCCCCCCTCCGTGTCTTCCCTCCCATCCACAACGCTCCCCTCTCCCACTCCCTCTTCCCTTCCCCTTCACATCACAATTAATTTTCAATTATCTTTATATACAGATCAATTTAGCATATGTTAAGTAAAGATTACCACATTTTGCTCCCACACAGAAACATAAAGTGTAAAATACTATTTGAGTACTAGTTATAGCATTAATTAAACACCTAAGAGTAATTGTGTATTAATTACAGAGCTCAACCAATAGTTTTAAGTAGAATATAAAATGCATCTTTTGCATTGTTGTGGCTTCCCCCCGACCTCCCTCCCTCCCGTGGCCCTCCCCTCACCCACTTCCTCTCCCCTCTCCCCCCTTCATCACGTTTCATTTTCGGTTACCTTCATATACCGAAGATCAATTTAGTATATACTAAGCAGGGATTTCAACAGGTTGCACTCACACAACCGAACCAGGTATAGGGTATTGTTCGACTAGTAGTGTTGTTTTTGAGTTTCATAGATAAACATATTAAGGACAGAGATCCTGCGAGGGGAGCATGAACCCAGTGACTCCCGTTGTTGATTTAACAATTGGCACTCTTATTTATGACGTCAGCAATCACCCGAGACTCTTGCTACGAGCTGTCTAGGCTATGGAGGCCCCTTGAGTTCACCAACTCTGAATTTGTTTAGTCAAGGCCATATCACAGTGGAGGTTCCTTCCTCCCTTCAGAGAAAGGCGCCTCTCTCCTTGATGGCCTGATCCTTCTGCTGGAGTGTTGTTCGCCAGGATCCTTCATTTAGATTGTTTTTTGCCACCGTGTCATGGCTTTCCATGCCTGCGAGACTCTCATGGACCTTTTAGTCAGATCCGAATGTCCCAAGGGTTGATTCTGAGGCAGGAGTGCTGTTTTGGGCATTTGCCATTCTATGCGTCTGCTGTGTGACCTGCTTCCCCCGCAGGATCATTCTCAACCCTTTTGATTCTATCTTTCATTATTTGCTTACACTGGTCTTATTTGTGTAATCTCTTCGACACTTACCCTATCTTTTGGATCAGTTGTGTATTTATATTTGTCTCTTTACCAAGTGTGCTGGCATTGGTACCTGCCTCCTTGGTAAGATTGAGTTGAAATCCCCTGGCACATTTCCAGTTCCACCATTGGAGGTAGGTCTGAGTGAGTATGTGCCGTCCTATATATCTCCTCCCTCTCTTATTCCCACTCCCATGTTCCACAAAGATCAATTTCCTTTTAATTTTTAAACGCTTAAGAATGGTTGTGCATTGATTGCAGAGTTCAACCAGTGGTCTTGTGTAGAGCATACCGAGCAACAACAACAACAACAAAAATACTAAAGGAACAAAATAGTAAGTTTTTCCTCAGCAGTCTAGACAAGGGCTGCTCATGTCATTGTCTCTCATAGTGTCCATTTCACTTCAATGGGTATCATTTTAGGTGCTCGTTTAGTTGCCATCAATCAGGGAAAACATGTGATATTTATCCCTTTTGGACTGGCTTATTTCACTCAGCATGATGTTTTCCAGTTTCCTCCATTTTGTTGTGAATGCCCGGATTTCGTTGTTTTTTACTGCTGTATAGTGTTCCATAGAGTACATATCCCATAGTTTCTTTATCCAGTCATCCGTTGATGGACATTTAGGTTGATTCCATGTCTTAGCTATTGTGAATTGAGCTGCAACAAATATTGAGGTGCAAATGGCTTTTTTCACCCCTTTAATTCCATTTGGGTATATTCCAAGGAGTGGGATGGCTGGGTCCTGTGGTAGTGCTATGTTCAGGTTTCTGAGGACTCTCCAGACTGTCTTCCATAGTGGCTTTACCAGCTTGCATTCCCACCAACAGTGGATTAGTGTCCCCTTTTCTCCACATCCTCGCCAGCATCTGTTGTTGGTTGATTTCTGTATGTAAGCCAATCTAACCGGAGTGAGGTGGTATCTCATTGTGGTTTTGATCTGCATTTCCCTGATGGCTAGGGATCCTGAGCATTTTTTCATGTGCCTGTTGGCCATTTGGATTTCCTCTTTTGAAAAATGCCTGTTAAGGTCCTTGGCCCATTTTTTTATTGGGTTGTTTGTTTTGATTCTGTGGTGTTTTTTGATCATTGTGTAGATTCTAGTTGTTAATCCTTTATCTGTTGTGTAGTTTGCGAATAACGTCTCCCATTCTGTTGGTTGCCTCTTCGCTTTCCTGACTGTTTCCTTTGCTGTTAAGAAACTCTTCAATTTTAGGTAATCCCATTTGTTTATTTTATCTTTGATTACCCGTGCCTGTGGGGTCTTCTCCAGGAATTCTTCGCCTATTCCGATATCTTGGAGGGTTTCCCCTATGCTCTCAATTAGTTTCATGGTGTCGTGGCGCAACTCTAGTTCTTTGATCCATGTTGAGTGGATTTTTGTATAAGGTGTAAGGTAGGGGTCTTGCTTCATACTGCGGCATGTGGACATCCAGTTTTCCCAGCACCATTTGTTGAAGAGGCTGTCCTTGTTCCAGGGGTTGGTTTTAGGTCCTTTGTCAAATATGAGTTGGTTATAGATGTTTGGATTGATCTCCGGTGATTCTATTCTGTTCCATTGGTCTATCCATCTGTTTTTGTACCAGTACCAGGCTGTTTTGATTATAACTGCCCTGTAGTATGCTTTGAAGTCTGGAATTGTGATGCCTCCGGCCTTGTTTTTATTGTAAAGGATTGCTTTAGCTATTCTGGGTCTCCTGTTTCTCCATATGAATTTTAGCATCGTTTTTTCTAGGTCTTTGAAGAATGACTTTGGTATTTTGATTGGTATTGCATTGAACTTGTAAATTGCTTTTGGGAGAATGGACATTTTGATGATATTGATTCTTCCAATCCATGAGCATGGCAGGTTTTTCCATTTTTTTGTGTCATCTTCTATTTCTTTCTTTAGTGTTTTGTAATTTTCATCATAGAGGTCTTTGACCTCCTTGGTTAAATTTATTCCAAGGTACTTTATTGTTTTTGTGGCTATTGTGAATGGGATTGATCTTAGTAGTTCTTCCTCGGCCCTGGCATTGCCTGTGTATACAAAGGCTGTTGATTTCTGAGTGTTGACTTTGTATCCTGCTACTTTACCAAACTCTTCTATGAGTTTCAGTAGCCTCTTATAGGAGTTTATTGGGTCCTCTATATATAGTATCATGTCATCTGCAAACAGGGATAGTTTGACTTCCTCCTTTCCCATTTGTATCCCTTTAATTTCTTTTTCTTGCCTGATGGCTCTGGCTAAGACTTCTAGGACTATATTGAATAGCAATGGTGAGAGTGGGCATCCCTGTCTGGTGCCAGTTCTCAATGGAAATGCCTCCAACTTTTCCCCATTCAATATGATGCTGGCCTTTGGTTTATCATAGATTGCCTTAATTGTGTTGAGGAATGTTCCTTCTAACCCCAATTTGCTTAGGGTTTTCATCATGAAGGGGTGTTGTATTTTGTCAAATGCTTTCTCTGCATCTATTGAGATAACCATATGATTTTTGTTTCTCAATTTGTTAATGTGCTGGATTACGCTGATTGACTTTCGAATATTGAACCATCCCTGCATACCAGGGAGAAATCCCACTTGGTCCGGGTCAATGATCTTTCTGATGTGTAGTTGGATTCGGTTTGCCAGAATTTTATTGAGTATTTTTGCATCTATGTTCATCAGGGAGATAGGTCTGTAGTTTTCTTTCTCTGCTGTGTCTTTTCCGGGCTTAGGAATTAAGGTGATATTGGCTTTGTAGAAGGAATTTGGGAGGATTCCCTCTCTTTCAATCGTTTGGAATAATTTGAGAAGAACTGGGGTTAGTTGTTCTCTAAATGCCTGGTAAAATTCGGCAGTGAAGCCATCCGGTCCTGGGCTCTTCTTTTTCGGTAGTACGTTTATTACTGATTCAATTTCTTCCATGGTTATGGGTCTGTTTAGATTTTCTATATCTTCACGGCTCAGTTTAGGAAGGTTGCATTTGTCCAGGAATCTATCCATTTCTTCCAGGTTCCCCAATTTGTTAGCATACATCTCTTTGTAGTAGTTTCTGATGATTCTTTTTATTTCTATTGTGTCAGTTGTTACATTTCCATTACTATCTTTGATTTTACAGATTTGGGTCTTCTCTCTCCTTTTTTTGGTTAGTTGGGCCAATGGTGTGTCAATTTTGTTTATTTTTTCAAAGAACCAGCTCCTGGTTTTGTTGATCTTTTGTATTGTTTTTTTTTTTTGTTTCAATTCTGTTTATTTCTTCTCTGATCTTTAGTATTTCTTTCCTCCTTTTGGATTTGGGCTTGATTTGCTGCTGTTTTTCTAGTTCCTTGAGGTGCATGGAGAGTTCATTTGTTTGGTTCCTTTCCAGCTTCTTGATGTAGGCACTAATTGCTATAAACTTTCCTCTTAGCACTGCTTTTGCTGTGTCCCACAGGTTTTGATAGGTTGTGTTATCATTTTCATTTGTTTCTAGAAATCTTTTGATTTCTCTTTTAATTTCTTCGATGACCCACTGTTCATTTAGGATCATGTTGTCCATTCTCCATATATTTGCATATGGTGTAGAGATTCTTGGGTTGTTGATTTCAAGTTTCACTGCACTATGGTCTGAGAAGCTGCATGGTATAGTTTCAATTTTTTTGAACTTGTTGAGGCTCCCTTTATGGCCTAGTATATGGTCAATCCTAGAGAATGTTCCATGTACTGGGGAGAAATACGTGAACTCTGTGTCTGTGGGGTGGAGGGTTCTGAAGATATCTATTAGGTCTATTTGGTCTATGGCGTCAATTAGCTCAGTTGTTTCCTTGTTGAATTTCTGTCTGGTTGATCTGTCCATTGGTGAGAGTGGGGTGTTGAAGTCCCCTGTTACTATTGTATTTGAGTCTATATCGCCCTTTAAATCCTTTAGTAATTCTTTCAGGTAGCCAGGCGCCCTGTAATTAGGTGCGTATACATTTATAATAGTAATGTCTTCCTGTTGGATAGATCCTTTAATCATTATATAGTGCCCTTCTCTGTCTCTTTTAATAGTTTTTATGTTAAAGTCTATTTTGTCTGATATTAGGATGGCCACACCAGCTCTTTTTTGATTTCCATTAGCTTGGAGTATCTTTTTCCATCCTTTCACTTTCAGTCTGCGTGCATCTTTGCTGATGAGGTGTGTCTCCTGAAGGCAGCATATAGTTGGATCCTCTTGTTTTATCCAATCCGCTAGTCTGTGCCTCTTTGTCGTGGAATTAAGACCATTCACATTCAATGTGATTACTGTTAAGTACTGTCTTTTTCCCTTCATGTTTCCTGAAACGAGCTGTTTATGTATTTTGAACTTTGTTTGTGGGTTACTCTACATTCGCTTTTTTTTGCAGTGAAGTTCTTGTTTTTGTATTTCTGTGTGCAGCACGTCTTTGAGCAAGTGTTGTAGGGTTGGACGCGTGGATACAAATTCTTTCAGTTTCTGTTTGTCGTGGAAGATCTTTATTTCCCCTTCATTCACAAATGATAGCTTTGCAGGATATAGTATTCTAGGTTGGCATTGTTTGTCTTTTAAAACTTGGAATATATCATGCCATTGTCTCCTTGCCTATAGTGTTTGCGATGAGAAGTCTGGGGTGAGTCTGATTGACTTACCCCTGAATGTGATTTGTCACTTTTCTCTGGCACATTTTAGGATTTGTTCTTTGTGTGTCACTGAACTGAGTGTTGCCACAACGTGTCGTGGTGAATTTCTCTTCTGGTCTACTCTGTTCGGGGTCCTGGTTATCTGTTGTATTTGTGTGTTGTTATCCAGCTGCCTTTGTTTAAAGTTTTCTGATATTATTTCGTTGAAGACACCGTCTAATCCATTCTCTCTTTCCACCCCCTCAGGGACTCCTATTATCCGAACATTACACCGTTTGATTGAATCTTGTAGGTCTCCGACCGTGTTTTTTAATTTTTTAATTTCTTCTTCCTGCGATTGAACTGACTGTATTATTTCTGGAAGTTTGTCTTCGAATTCTGATATTCGGTCTTCTATTTCATCTGTTCGATTTCCGAGGGATTCCACGGTGTTTTTTATATGGTCAATTGAGTTTTTCAGTTCTAGTATCTCATTCTGGCTTCTCTTTAAGATCTCTAATCCTTGGGCTTGTTTTTCATTCAGCTCTTGACACTATTTCTCATTATTTCTAAGTATTCTGATTATTAATTTTCTGAATTCTTTTTCTGGCATGTTTTCAACTTCTTCTTCTTCTGCCTCTGTTGGTTTAGCCTGCTCCATTGGCAAATTTATATTATCTTCTATGTTTTTTTTGTTTTTGGTTTTGTTTTTTGGCATTCCATCTGGGTGATTTTTCGGGTTGATTTCCCTCTACTATAGGCTGCTGTGAGTCTCTACCAATATCCTGTGTAACCAGGCTGCTCTACACAGCCCGCAGGTAAACAGACAGGATGGCTGCTCTCTGCCCACTGCAGCTCTGGATCCTGTGCTTTTTCCCCACCAGGAGGCTCTATTCAGTAACTTGAGTAGTCAGGTCTCAGGGCTTCGGGCTGCCCTCCCTCGAGCACCCTCAGCTCCACCTTTGGGCTCCGCCTCCGAAGGTTAGTGTGGAGGCAAAGATAGTTCTCCTTTAAGCCCGAATGTAAACAAAAAAAATGGCTGCTTCCTGCCCGCTGGAGCTCCGGGGAGGCGCCAAGAGACACTGGCTTACTCAGTCTCTCAGTTAGTGTCCCTGAATCGTGCACTCTCTCCGCCGGCGCCACTCACTCTGTTCCGTTCTCTATTTCCTCCCCCACTCAGTCGTGCATGTCCCAGTGTCCGTCCCAGGATGTGTTGGGGGAGGGGCGGCGGCAGCTGTGCCGCGGTGCTGGGCGAGTGCCCCGTCTCACCTCGACCTCCAGCGCTGGTGCATACACACTCCTGCTGGTGTCCTGAGTCCCAGGCGTCCGCGTCCTCCCCGCGTGTCCACCCCAACACTCCAGTTTGAGGAAGGGCTTAAAAACTACAAATTTTCATCCCTCTTTGAACCTTCCCTTAGTGGAGCTTCGCTGTGCTCCCTCCCTCTCTATTCCGCCATCTTCCCTAGTCCCACCATTAATTCTCATATTACAATACATTGAGAGCAGAGGTCCTACACGGAGAGCAGGTGCACAGTGACTCCTGTTGTTGATTTAACAATTGACACTCTTATTTAAGACATCAGTAATCACCGGAGACTCTTGTGATGAGCTGTCAAGGCTATGGAAGCCTCTTGAGTTCACCAACTCCGATCTTAGACAAGGCCATAGTCAAAGTGGAAGTTCTCTCTTCCCTTCAGAGAAAGGTACCTCCTTCTTTGATGGCATGTTCTTTCCACTGGGATCTCACTCACAGAAATCTTTCATTTAGGTCATTTTTTTTTTTTGCCACATTGTCTTGGCTTTCCATGCTTGGAGAAAATTTCATGGGCTTCATAATCTTGTCATAAATGTGGCAAAATGAAGCCTGCTTAAGTAACTGAACTAGTCAGAATTACTAAAATGTTTGTTCTTAAAAAAAGCAAAGCTGGGGACATCACAACACCAGATTTCAAGACATATTACAGGACACTTAAAATCTAAAACATCCTGGTACTGGAACAAAAAGAGATTTGTATATCAATGGAACAGAACACAGACTCCAAAAATCAATCCATGCATCTACAACCAAGCTATTTTTGACAAAGGAGCTAAAATCAATCCATGGGAGAATGACAGTCTGTTTAGCAAATGGTGCTGGGGAAACTGGATCTCCACCTGCCGAAATACGAAGTAGACCCCTACCTTACACCTTACACAAAAATCCACTGAAAAATGGATCAAAGACCTAAATCCATGACCCAATACCATCAAATTACTAGAGAACATTGGGAGAAGCTATGCAGGACATCAACATAGGGAAACACTTCTTGGAAAAGACCCCAGAAGCAAAAGCAATCAAAGCCATATTGACAAATGGGAATACATCAAGCTGACAATCTTCTGCACTGCAAAAGAAACACTCAGCAAAGTAAAGAGGCAACTGAGAGAATGGAGAAAATATTTGCAAACTACACAAATGATAAAGGGTTACCATCCAGAATCTATAAAGACCTCAAGAGATTCAAAACAACAAAACAAACATTCCAGTTAAGAAATTGGCAAAGGACAGTAACAGGCATTTTTCAAAAGAGGAAATTAAGCCAATAGAAACTTGAGAAAATGCTCATGATTGGCTGGCGCCATGGCTCACTAGGCTAATCCTCTGCCTGCAGTGCCGGCACCCCCGGTTCTAGTCCCAGTCGGGGTGCTGGATTCTGTCCCGGTTGCTCCTCTTCCAGTCCAGCTCTCTGCTGTGGCCCGGGAAGGCAGTGGAGGATGGCCCACGTGCTTGGGCCCCTGTACCCCATGGGAGACCAGGAGGAAGCACCTGGCTCCTGGCTTCTGATCGGCGCAGCACACTGGCCACAATGCACTGGCCGTAGGGGCCACTTAGGGGGTGGACCAACGGAAAAAGGAAGACCTTTCTCTCTAACTCTGCCTGTCAAAAAAAAATGCTCATGATCACTACCCATGAGGAAAATACAAACCAAAGCCATAATGAGGTTTCACCTCATTCCAGTTAGAATGGCTCTCATAGAGAAATCAGCAAATGACAAATGCTGGTGAGGATGTGGGGAAAAGGTACCCTCATTCACTGTTGGTGGGAATGCAAACTGGTTCAGCCACTGTGGAAGACACTATAGAGGCACCTCAGAAATCTGAATATAGACCTAACATGATCCAGCCATCCCACTCCTGTGGCACAGTGGGTAAATTGACCGCCTGAAGTGCCAGCGTACCATATGGGTGCCAGTTCAAGTCCCGGCTGCACTATTTCCAATCCAACTCTCTTCTATGGCTTGGGAAAGCGGTAGAACACAGCCCAAGTCCTTGGGTTCCTGTACTCTCATTGGTGACCCAGAAGAAGCTCCAGGCTCCTGGCTTTGGATTAGCTCAGCTCTAGCTGTTGCAATCATCTGGGGGAGTGAACCAGGGGATGGATGACCTCCCTCCTTCTCTTTTTCTCTGCTTTTCTCTCTCCCTCTCTGAAACTCTGCCTTTCAAATAAATAAATCATAAAAAAGAATAAATGCAAACAATACAGTCTTATACACAAGCCCTTTCACCATCAGTCTTTAGTTCTCTGGCACTGAGTATAGTACAAGTGTATTGTTAACTCTAACATATGATCCAGGTGAATGAGATACCCTGCCTTTTGCCACCTTATTTGCTTTGGCTAAAAATATTACTATTTTTAAATGTCATTTCACTTGCTATAATCCACCTTTTAAATAGGCACTTGTTTTCTGTGTCTTTATCTGATGTACTAGAATGTAGCTTCTTGAAACATTATGTTGAGTGAAATAAGCCAATCCCAAAGGGACAAATACCACTTGTTCTCCTTGATAGGTGACAACTAACTGAGCACCAAAAAGGAAACCTGTTAAAGTGAAATGAACACTATGAGAAACGATGACTTGATCAGCCGTCACCCTGACTGTTGATGAGCAGCTTAATATGTTATCCCTCTTAGTATTTTTTGTTTGTTTGTTCTACTTAATACTTTTGGTTGAATACTGTAATCAATACACAATTCTTCTTAAGTGCTGAAACTTAACTGAAAAGTGATTGCTGTTAAATATAAGAGTGGGAATAAGAGAGGGAAGAGATGTGCAATTCGGGACATGCTCAAGCTGACTTACCTCAAACAGTAGAGTTAGAAACATAACAGGGGATTCGAATTCAATCCCATCGAGGTGGCATGTACCAATGCCATCTCACTAGTCCCAGTGATCAATTTCTGTTCACAATTGATCACAATGATAGGACTAAGAACCAAAGGGATCAAATAAACAAGAATAGTGTCTGCAAATACTAGCTGATAGAATCAAAAAGAGAGAGAATGATCCAACATGGGAAGTGAGATACACAGCAGACCCATACAATGGCAAATGTCCTAACAGCACTCTGCCTCATAATCAGCCCTTAAGACATGCAGATCCGGCTGAAATGCCCATGAGAGTATTTCAGGCATGGAAAGCCAAGACACTCTGGGGGAAAAAAAAACCTAAATGAAAGATCTCCACGAGTGAGATCCCAGTGGAAAGAACGGGTCATCAAAGAAGGAGGTACCTTTCTCTGAAAGGAGGAGAGAACTTCCACTTTGACCATGGCCTTGTCTAAAAATGATCAGAGTCAGTGAACTCAGGGGGCTTCCATAGCCTTGGCAGCTCATGACAAGAGCCTAGGGTGAATACTGAGGCCATAAACAAGAGTGTCAATTTGTTAAGTCAACAACAGGAGTCACTGTGCACTTACTCCTCATGTAGGATCTTTGTCCTTAGTGTGCTGTACATTGAGATCTAATGCTATAACTAGTACTCAAACGGTATTTTTCACTTTATGTTTCTGTGTGGGAGCAAACTGTTGAAATCTTTACTTAATGTATGCTAAACTGATCTTCTGTATATAAAGAGAATCGAAAATGAATCTTGATATGAATGGAAGGGGAGAGGGAGTGGATAAGGGGAGGGTTGCGGGTTGGAGGGACGTTATGGGGGGAAGCCATTGTAATCAATATTCTGTACTTTGGAAATTTATATTCATTAAATAAAAGTTAAAAAAAAAATCTTTACGGTACCATCCCAGGCACTTTGACCTCTGATATAGAGAGGATGTGCTGGGGGCCAGGCGACAGCACCAAGGAACAGCTTTGTGCATAGGAATCAGTCTTGATAAACTCTACACACAGACATCCTCCAACCAAAAAAAAAAAAAAAAAAGAATGTAGCTTCTTGGAGATTTCATATATGGTTCCTCTCTTATTCTTCCCAACATTTATGTGCTTCATTGAGTCTTTGTCCAGTGATATGGAATAGAACATAATGAAATGAAATGTCAGAACTTTTGGCAGGATTACACCTAAACACTCCCTGTTATGTGAACATGAAGATCATTTTAATGGTCACCAGATGAAATGTTGTCACAATCTTGGCATCCTCATTGTTTAAGGTTAACTGAGCTTTAAGGATCGGTGACCAAGTTTCTAAGAGGTTGTTTAGTTTGGATTAATTCATATTTAACTAAGAACATTCACTGAGGTCAGAAAATAGTGCACATGTTACATTTGTATCTGCAAATTCTAATAACTTGCATAGGCAGGACTTTGTTGATGTTGTCCCTAAGACAACCTACATAAGACAAAAGTCTGAATCTTTCAAAATATTTGAAAACTGGATAGAAAAAAAAAACTTCAAATTCTATTTTAGTCAGACTATGCTCTGAGACAAAACATTCCACCACCAAATATTTTCCTTTGGCTTAAAACACCCTCTAAAATGGCAAGCTTATTTCCCTTTAATCAAAGCTAAAGACCACAATAGGATTTATTCCTCAATACTCCTCAATATTGTAATAATAACCACTCCTTGAAAGGAAGTCCTTTCTCCCCTCCTTATCAATGTCACTCAAAAGCCAACCCCAGAAGCTAGAATTGATGAGCCACAATTATTTCTAACATGTTTCTTCATGGGGAATGAGGAGTCCAATTTGTTCACTCCTCAGACACAATCATACTTGGATGCCTCAAATCTAAAATGAACCTTGAAATTCTCTCCCCAATGCAATAGCTATAAAGAATTCATGGTCTCTTCCAAATTTTGCAGCCTATTGAACTTTTCTCAATTACCCAGAGTTAACAATTTGGCTCTATTTAATAGTAACCACCAAAATAGGATCAATTGCTTTACCTTGCCTAACTGGCAAATTCAGTAAGTGACTTATCTTCACAACATTTCACAGTTGTTCAATTTCCTTCCTGCTTAAAAAAATGCTGTTGAAATTATGACAGCAAAAGATCCTTTCACAGAACATACAGAGGTAGATCTTTAATATTCACGACATACTTGCAATATCTGCAAACATTTTTATCTTGCCCTTCAACTGTGATAGCTCACATACCCTCTGATCTGAGCAGAATTTAAATCAATTTCCAACAAAAAAAAAAAACAACCAAAAATCCCTGCATTTTAAATTTTGTTACTTGTAATCATGCTTTTAAGAAAGAAAATGAGGAAGACTCAAAGATTTATTATCTTTCGATGCATGCTACAATATTTAGATGGTTAGATGTTTGGTGAAGTGAGGGGGGCAGTAGTTATGTTTTTGAATACAACAAAGTTGCTGATGTGTTTTGTTGTCATACATGTTTATCAATTTACAATATTTGAGTGAAAAGCTGTAATTTTAATCAATGACTAAGTAAGACTTTAATCAATGACTAAGTAAGACTTTAGTTGGAACTCACCTAAAAGAATATTTATCTTCTTTTATTTTTATGAAACATGGCAAGATTAACTAAAAAATATTTTAGGGTACACTTTTAAAATAATATCTATCATATTTAAATGAATTAAACTCCTTTTGATTTTGTTAAATCATTTTGTTCTCACCAAAATGATTTCCATATAATGAAAGAGTTCTAACAATTGTCAGGCCTTCTCTTCTCTATGTGTCTTTTGGCTGTTTTAATTTTATAAAACTTAACCTATCCTAAAGTATGTTTGCAAGTTAAATACAGAAGTTTGTCTTGCTTGTCTGAGTCAGCAAAGCCATTCTTTTTCTTCTCTTTATTAACTTTCTATGAGTAAGTTCTGGACATAAAATGTCACTTAATCAACTTGTATACAACCCTGTTGCTTTTTTTGTTTCAAATTATTTTCTCAAATTAATTTCATGTTCATCAATAATGGTATATTTTCAAGTAATCAATAATCTATTCAAATTTTATAACCTATTAATCAAATATTTCCCATCCCATTCACTTAATATCTTCTAGAATAAAGTATAAAACATTTCAGGTAACTGCCAGAATATTAAGGTACTCCATGGTCTTACTGCAATGAAGAGTTTGATCAGAGACTTGAGTAGGACCTTTCCTCACTTTGTCTTGAATTATCCATACGTAGCCGATAGCTACCCTAACAGTCTTCCACTTCTCCTTTGCAGCCTTTTTCCTGACTTCCTTTTTACATTCCAGGCATCCAGCACTAGCATCCTGCCTACTGAGATGCAATGTTACTATCCTAGTTTTGTCCTTCTACGAAATACCTCACATTCCAAAACTATTGGACATAATAAAACCCTGACTGGAAGGAATACTAGAAACCAACTGGTTCAATAATAAAGGCAAGATATGGAGAAACTCAGACTGTTTTCTGAAAAAAAAAATCACAAATTTAGTCAGTGGTTGAACTGGAAGTAGGAACTTCAGCTTCTCAGGTGAAAAGGTTTTCTTATGCTGTGTTTCTCCACAAAGCAGATCCTGAGTGCAAGATTTGGGAGTGAAGGATTTATTTGGGAGCTGATCTCATTAAACATTATGATAGCATGGGAATGTGAATCAAGTTTCCCTGTGGACATCTGGAGCTCAGTCTTGCCAGAGAATCTCTAAGACACTAGAGAACATGTGTTTAAGTTGCCCCACCAGGAGACAATCAATGGATTGCATGACATTTATCCATCAATTCCCATCACTCAGTGGTTGAATGAAGCTCTGGCAATGCTCATTAGTCTACTGCAAACTGTCTGAGATATTTCTGTAGCCAGCAAATGACCTCAAACACAGAGAAGCCATTGGAATGCACAAACACTGTCTGGAAACAGACTAGGCACAATGTCTACTGGGGCAAAATGCAGGCAAAATGGTAAAATTAAAGAAATAACACTGCATCTAACTTCTTTATCAAATGTCCAATTAAAAAACTAAGAGATTAATGGGAATTTGGTGCAGCAGTTAAGATGCCACTCAGCATGCCTGCATCTCATACTGGAGTCCTGGGTTTCACTCCCAGCTCTGCTTCAATTTTAGCTTCCTGATATTGGGCAACAGGTGTGGGGAGCAACTCGGACTAGACTGTTACTGGAATTAAGACTTATTCTATGCATCTGCTCTCCCACAATATGGCGCTGAGAAGGGAGTAACAACTTCTACACAGCTGCCTCTCGCCAACTTGAGTGATGACCTGCAGGAGCTGATTTTGCTCCTGATTGGAGGAGAGCAGCATACTCGGCATGTGGGTAGCAGAATTGGGATTGGTGGAAGAGGACTATAAAGGAGGAGAGAGACAACATGCACCAGGAACATCTATCTGAAGGAACACCTGAGCAGCCCCCGAGAGAGCAGCCCCCGAGAGAGCCGGCCGGCGGTGTGCCGCTCCCCCGCAGAAGTGGGGAAAGTGGCAGGGGGAGCCGCCCTTCCAGGAGGTGGAAGGGTCGGTAGCCAACCCGGGAAGAACCAGCAGCAAACCCGGGGAGGGCCGAGCAGACAAAAGAACAGCGCAGGGTCCTGTGTCGTTCCTCCACGAAGAGGGGAAGCGACAAACAGGTAATGGCTCCAGTAGTTGGGTCTCTGCCATCCATGTGGAAGACCTGGATTGAATTCTTGGATTTGCCACTGACTAGGGACCCTTTTGGACATTTGGGAAGTGAACCAGTAGACGAGAGCTCTTTCTCTTCCTCTGCACCTCCCAAATTAAAAAAAAAATCTCCAAGTTACTCATAGTCACAATATCCATATGATAATTACAATGTTTTTTTTTCCTGCCAATATAGTGGATGGGAACATCAAAGTTATAACTCCCCTTTTAATGCTTCATCGTAAACTGCTGTGGCCAGTGGACTGCTTTAAGTACAGGATAGCAAGGGCCAGCATCATTTATCATTGAAATCTGAAGCTTATTAAACAATAAATTTTCCTTAGCATAGAAAGGTGTTTTATCTGCATGGAAGAACTGTGAAGTTAGACTTAATAAAATGTTGAAAAAATAAAGAATGAAGTTCAAAAAAAGCAGATTTGGGAGGTACGAGTTAAAAGCCATAAATATAAGAATCACAGATCTTGAGTATTAGATAAAATAAAGGGTGACCCAAAAACTGTAAATTGCAGGTAAACAATGAATAATTAGGGAAGTCTTACATTAAAAGCATATTTAGTGTTTTTAAGAAATTCAAATTTAACAGGCTGTTTTTATATTTATGTCCTAAATGTGGCATCCTTAATCCTGGGGCCTCTCTGTGTGTGCCCCTGTGGACTGGTCAAGTTTTTGTTCCAGTAGCAAAACTCAGAACTACTTTAAATAGTTCAAGGAATTCATGAGAAATTAGCACCCTCTGGGTCAGAGATATTCTTGTAGAAATCATACTTAAAGAATAATGCTTTTCAAAAACCAGAAAGTATAACTACAAAAGTGCCATTAAATTGAAGATGGAAATATTAAAATTAAAGGATATTTTATAGAAAAGCAATGTTACAGATCCTCATTTTTCATAAATATTCCCTGTTGTAAAGTGTTATGAAATAAAAGTAGGAATATGTCAAAGCACCTTAAGCTTATTTAAATTTACGTTGCAAGTATTCCCCATAAAATCTCTGTTCCAGGACATCATAGTTTTAATAAATCACATACTCTACGTTGTTCTTTTCAAGGAATATGACCGTCTCTAAAGTATGAAAATCTAGTTACATCGTATTTGAAAAACTGTTTGTCTATTTTGTGCTGCTCTAACAAAAATTCCTGATAATAGGTAGCTCAAAATCCTCAGAGATATATTCTCTCACAGTTCTGGATTCTGAGATCGAGGCATCAACTTCTTTAAGAGTCTTCTTGCTGTGTCCTCACCCAGCAGAAGACAGAAGGGTAAGAGATAGCCCAACACTGCATGAATACTTTATTTTTTTAGAGGCTTTAATCCATTAAGGAGGAAGGAACTCCTATGCTGCAATCACTTCTTAAATGTCCCACCTTTTAATATTATTTGAAATTGATAGGTGGCAGGTTCAAACCATAGCAGCAAAGACTGCTAAACTACTGGATAAAATAATCTTGAAGTATTCATTACTTGAAGCTCTAATTCTTTCCCACATGTAACCATGACATCTGTGTTTGTGTGTATGTGGTATGCATATACTCATAGACTTTGTTTTCTACTAGAAAGAGTACAGCATAAAATAAACAAACCTTATGTTGTTGTACTTGACGTTTTAGATCTTCAAGATCAGGTCCAAGAGGCTCTTCCTCCATTTTTCTTGTTCTCTCTTCCGTTTTTGTTAGCCAGTCATTCAATTCTTTCAGTTTCTGATTCTGAAGATCCATCAGAACTTTATGCAAGCTAAAAATTTAAAATAATTTTTATTATTTTTCTACTAAAGCTACTTATTACTGGAAACAAAATTAGGTAAATCAGTAGACATTGATCATTTATGATATAGTCACTGTTTCTGGCATCTTTAAGGACATAAATAGTACCCATTATCAATCAATTCTAAAACTATCATTATACAGAATTGCTGTATTTCACAATCCATATTTCTAAAAAGCTTCACATAGACAACAAAATGTGAACATACTAAAAGTGTGAGCCATCTCTAGTGACAATTAGAAATATACCTTGGTAACTGTTTGGTTATATTTCCATTATTTTAGTATTTGTGGGGTTAAAGATAGTCAGAAATCCTTTGTCACAGTTCCCATCAGGAGATAGGGTCTCTTTCTCATTCTCATGAATATTCTGTAGCGTGATGACTATTTTGACCACTGGAATGTGACAAAAATTACACTGTATACACTGTACCAACTCCAAGTATAGGACGTAAGACAAGTGGCAATATTTGTATTCTCTTTTTTGGAGCTCAGATGCTATACTGGAACGGAGGTCAGTCCAGACTGCTAATTATTTAGAGCCCGTATCTCCAGTAACCCTGGAGGATGAAATGCTCCCTTACAAGTGAATTTTCAGATGAATGCAGAACAAAGAATGACAGCACCTACATCACTGGGATGAGAAGAAGCACCTGGCTGAGCCCTGCCTCTATTCTTCATTTACAAAACTGGCATTACATTATAAATTGCTATTTTAAGCCACTAAGTTTTTGTTTGTTTTTTATTTTTTATTTTTATTTATTCATTTTTTTGACAGGCAGAGTTAGACAGTGAGAGAGAGAGATAGATAGAAAGGTCTTCCTTTTTCTGGCGCTGCACCGATCCGAAGCCAGGAGCCAGGTGCTTCTCCTGGTCTCCCATGTGGATGCAGGGCCCAACAACCTGGGCCATCCTCCACTGCACTCCCGGGCCACAGCAGAGAGCTGGACTGGAAGAGGGGCAACTGGGACAGAATCTGGCACTCTACCAGGACTAGAACCCTGGGTGCCAGTGCCACAGGCAGAGAATTATCCTAGTGAGTGGCGGCGCCAGCCTGCCACTAAGTTTTAAAGTCATTTTTTATACAGTGAAAGGGTGTTTTAAAAGAGATACAAAATCGTGTGCTGAGTAACAGATTTAAATTCCAAAGTCCCACCAATAAGCCCTACAGTAAGCCCTACAATGCCAATGTTACACATTATCAATTATCTTTCCAGCATCAGTGACACAATGCGATGGTATATGGAGGATGAAAACAAACTGAGTTTACTTCAACCACTAATTCTACAAAAATCTGAAACTCAAATGGGAAATGTTACTATCCATTGGAATGCAAATACATTTTTTATGAAAATAACGTGTGAAGTATTTTTGGAAATAAGACATTGAGAAGAGATCTTTATAAAGAGGGAATAATTTGATTAATAATTTATTAGTCTGATTTATAAATTATTTACTAGTTTTCATTAATTGGCACATTTTTTTTTATTTTATTTTATTTTTTTTTTTTATTTTTTGACAGGCAGAGTGGACAGTGAGAGAGAGAGACAGAGAGAGAAAGGTCTTCCTTTTGCCGTTGGATCACCCTCCAATGGCCGCCGCTGCAGCCGGCGCACCGCGCTGATCCGATGGCAGGATCCAGGATCCAGGTGCTTTTCCTGGTCTCCCATGGGGTGCAGGGCCCAAGCACCTGGGCCATCCTCCACTGCACTCCCTGGCCATAGCAGAGAGCTGGCCTGGAAGAGGGGCAACCGGGACAGAATCCGGCGCCCCAACCGGGACTAGAACCCGGTGTGCCGGCGCCGCAAGGTGGAGGATTAGCCTATTGAGCCATAATTGGCACATTTAAACACACAAAATAAACATAGAACTAAGAGGGTTTAAAACAATGTAAACTACACTTATGGACCTTTTATATTTTAGATACATGCATTACCTGAGGCACAATGAAATCAGAAGTCTGTGAGAAAAAAAAACTTTCATTTATCAAACACAAAAAGTAGACATTTTCTTTTTATTGGGAACAAAAATGGAGCATACATTTAAGTGCAAACAAAAATGAAAGTTGATGGTTTAAACCTTAGACAATCAACTTCAAGCCAACATGGCAAAATATATAAATATTTCACTTTGTGGGTTTAATTCAATCCCTTGAAATCCAACCTAGTAAGATTTTATGAAAAATGCCAGTAGTACCATTCTTTGTTTTGTTTATGATTATTCTCCTGCCCAGGTGTTTGTTAAATAAAAATTCTCATTAAACCAAAAATCTCACATTTCAAAAACTGAAGGAAAATCTCACATGATTACCTATACCTGAAAAGTATTTAGATTTAAAAGAAATTTATTAGAATAAGAGATTTAATTTTTAATTTGCTTTTAAACACAAATTTCATTTAACAAATATTTATAGAATTTCCTTTCTGGGCATTAAACTCTTACTGGTTAGGAATGGACAACAATGAATGCCTACACAGATTTTTAAGTACCTTAGAGTATATTAGAGAAAAAGCTACATCAACAATTATGACAAGAAAATCGTTATAATTAGATTGATACACATTTCAAAGGATACATTAGGCAGGCTCAAAGTTAATACACAATCATCATTAATTACACTGTCACAAAACACATAGCTTGAGATTTCAGACTTGAAAACTGGGTGCATGTATTTATTAAGTATACAACTGATGGATATCGAACTTCCATGGAGGTGAGGGCCACAATTAATACGTGTAATTTCTTAGGCCATTAGTTAATTATAATTGTGATCATGCTATGAACCGAGAGCAACAGGACAGAGTCTGCAAAGTAGGAAAGGCACTATGGCAGTAATGATATTTGAAGAACTCCAAAGCTTGATAAGAAGTAGTGAAAAGGAAAGGTTAAAGACTTTCTAGACAGAAGAGCCCACCTGTGAAAAGGACTTGCAGCATCACAGAGGCCTAGGAAGGCCAGTGCAGCTTGATTGCACAAGGTACTGGAGAGTTGTATAGTATCACAGCCTATATTAATCTCTGGGTACTGGAAGTCTGGGAACTGCATGAAAATCTGAAATTTGGACCCCCAATATTTTATGTGTGATTTTGTTTTCATCTTATAAAACTGAACTCAGACTCTAACCAATAAGAATAGATATACCTTTAAGTGCTTTGTGAGGAACTGCATCTTTTATGAGTGTGTTATAGCAATGTCTGATTTGGGTTGGTCCAGGATGGCTAGGTGAAGAAGTAGTGTACAGGGCCACTCAATATGCAGTCTGTGTGGTTCAATATTTTTACAACAGGTACATACAGTCATATCAATAGATCCCAGCTAAAGAGAGCCCTTGCTTGTCTTCTGTAGACCAGCAGTTGTCAAAGTATGGTCCCTGGGTCAACAGCAGTAGCAGATCCTCAGGTGAACTTGTTAAAAATGCAAATTTGGGGCCCTGACCCACACTTAAAGAATCAGAGACTCTTGGATTATGACTTAAGAATCTGTGTTACAAGACTTCCAGGTGATTCTAATACATACTGAAGTTTGAAAATCACTGCTCTAGGTAGATCTAATCTATATCCACAACTCAGAAACTCTGCAGACTGATTTATTAAAATTAATAAGAGAACTGCTAATATCCAGTAAGACATGAGACTATTCTCATCCTGACTTGGCCTTCATTTACAGAGAGAAATTATGACACCAACTGCTTAAGAATGGGTTCTGACTGGAAGTTCTTAAAGGTATTTGAAGCCTGAAATTAACACTGGAACAGGCATCAAAATAGATGGATAACAAGGTAGTAATGGTGTGACGACACAAGTAAGTATGATAATATACAACAATCTTTCAAGAAGTTCATGAGAAATGGAGTTAAAAGCTTGTGCACTATTTTGAAATCCATGCAATTTTTTCATATGTAACTTTATGAATTTTTTGAAGTTTTGGATTTCACAAATTATGTACCAGAATAAACTCCTTTAAATATGCTTTCTATGAACTTTTTGAAATTTAATAGGTAATTCATGCTACTCCAGAAAGAAAGTTCTGAGAAGATGTTATTTGAGCAAATGTTTCTTTTTCCTTGACTAGGTATTACTAAACATATGCATGATTTTATCTTGTGAATTGAAAACAAGTTAAAAAACATTGCCAATAGTTTAAAAAATTCATGAGATATCACCTACCAATTGTAGCCCTGAACACTCTTCATAATCTGTCTTAAAAATGTTAAACCTACCTTCCAAAAAGACAACAATGTATTAAGTTGAACAGCAATTGTAGTTTATATACCAAGCATAAAATCTCCAGTCTACCAAGATGCCAACAATTCCCTCTCCTCCTTTACAAAAAACTCACCTCACTTTCTCATATAAGCTTTCTCGCTCCTCTAACATGCTCTTCGAGTTGATGCCCTGCCATCTTGATCAGAACTTCTCTGCTTCTGAAACTTAACTGTGCATACAGAACAGCTGCTTATCCTGAATTAACTTGAATATGAGAATTTTCAGTTCTCAGTCTTCCAGGTGAAGCTAGTTTTGCTAGCTTGTTATTCTTTGAATAACAAGAACCCAGGTGAGGCTACTATGTAATTGAAAAATCACTGCTAGTCTTTTTAAGGTGTGTGCTTGATCTGTCAGTTTCCCAGTGTTCAAAATCCGAAGATTAAGGGAGACATAGATTTAGCTGTTGTTGGCAGAAAAATATCGAAGGGCATCAGAGCCAGGATGCCAATCCCTCCCTTTAATATTCTTCTATACTTGGAGAGGTGATAGGACTACTGAAGCAGTTCTCCATCAATGATTTTCCCCATGATATTTCACAACAGACTATACAAGTAGGAAATGTGCCCCTTACAGTTACTGTCTTGTGCACAATTTGCTTACAGTGAGATGGATTTCTAAGCAGCTGATAGTATATTTCTAACAATGCAACTTCTGATAGGACAATGAGGATACAACTATTCTAGAAAAAAACCCGATGTTCACATGGAGAACCCCTGAGCAGCAAGGGAGTAGTGGCCCATAGCTAGGCTGGATTGAAGGAACAAGTAAACATGATGATGCAGTGGTATCAGAAGGTGTGGTTCGGACCCTTCACAACACAAATGTCCATTTCCCAAGTGTGATAGAAGAAAGGGTAACTGCACTGAGCAAGGTGTATAAAGTTACCTGAAAATGAATCTTAATGGAGAATGGGACTGGAAATGGGAGAGGGAGGTGGGGTGGGGAGGTGGGGGGGGAGAACAACTATATTCCTAAAGTTGTACTTAGGAAATTTGTACTCCTTAAGTAAAAGGTTTCTTTGGGAAAAAAATGTAACTGTTTTAGTAAATACAACTTACTAATACATTTATCAACTAACCTTTTGTTAGTTTGGAAGATAAATTTTTATGGTATGTTTTTAAAATTATTCAGTAAAATTGGATCAATATGTAAAAAATACATTAGCTAACATTTATTCAACAAGTTTTCATGAAAACATTGCTGTTTTTACACATATTAGGTCAATAGATCCTAGCACATGATGTGCATTCCATTACTGATTTTGCTGAATGAATCCGGTTGCACAAGAAAAAATTAAGTTATTTTTTTTTTATTTTTTTTTATTTTTTTTTTAAACTTTTATTTAATGCATATAATTTTCCAAAGTACGACTTATGGATTACAATGGCTTCCCCCCCATACCGTCCCTCCCACCCACAACCCTCCCCTTTCCCACTCCCTCTCCCCTTCCATTCACATCAAGATTCATTTTCGATTATCTTAATATACAGAAGATCAGCTTAGTATACATTAAGTATGGATTTCAACAGTTTGCTCCCACACAGAAACATAAAGTGAAAAATAATAGATGATTTTTTTAAATGATGATGAAATCAGAGCAGACCTATTGTCATGTTTAATCCCAGTGAGAGTCAAGTTGGGAATTGATAATTTCTTTTTTTTTTTTTTTTTTTTTTACAGAGGATCAGTTTAGTATGCATTAAGTAAGGATTTCAACAGTTTGCACCCCCATAGAAACACAAAGTGAAATATATTGTTTGAGTACTCGTTATAGCATTAAATCTCAATGTACAGCACATTAAGGATAGAGATCCTACATGAGGAGTAAGTGCACAGTGACTCCTGTTGTTGACTTTACCAATTGACACTCCTGTCTATGGCATCAGTAATCTCCCTATGCTCCAGTCATGAGTTTCCAAGGCTATGGAAGCCCTCTGAGTTCTCTGACTCTTATCTTGTTTAGACAAGGTCATAGTCAAAGTGGAGGTTCTCTCCTCCCTTCAGAGAAAGGTACCTCCTTCTTTGAAGACCTGTTCTTTCCACTGGGATCTCACTCGCAGAGATCTTTTGCCAGAGTGTCTTGGCTTTCCATGCCTGAAATACTCTCATGAGCTTTTCAGCCAGCTCCGAATGCCTTTAGGGCTGATTCTGAGGCCAGAGTGCTATTTAGGACATCTGCCATTCTATGAGTCTGCTGAGTATCTCACTTCCCATGTTGGATCACTCTCCCCTTTATTTATTCCATCGGTTAGCGTTAGCAGGTACTAGACTTGTCTAAGTGCTCCCTTTGACTCCCAGTCCCTCCACCATGACCAACTGTGAACTGAAACTGATCACCTGGAACAGTGAGATGGCATTGGTACATGCCACCTTGATGGGATTGAATTGGAATCCCCTGGTATGCTTCCAACTCCACCACTTGGGGCAAGTCAGCCTGAGCATGTCCCAAATTATACATCTCTTCCCTCTCCCATTCCCACTCCCATGTTCAACAGGGATCACATTTCAGTTAATTTTCAACACTAAGTTATTTTAATAGTTTAGTTTCTGTGTATGTATATAGAGAGTACATGTATATGGTATAAATTATATATGCTTTAATATAAATGCATACATGCATAACAGCATGAGGCTAAGTAAAAAAATTGTTTCAAGGGAAAGTATTTTAGCATTACTGAAATGTATTTGATAAACACTGAGTAATGCTCATTCCTCATTTTCACAAACTTAGGTAGATAATAGCACTATTTGATTTCTGAAAACACTGGAATATTGAAAGGTTAGGGAATTTGCACAAGGTCACACAGTGGTATGTGAAGGCAATATTTAAGTTATAAAGTATTTGTGACCCATGTCTATGTTTTTAACCTTGAGTTATTTTATTTTTTCATGGATAAAGAACTGTATCAGGTTATGCCATATGAAACTGCTGATATTTGAAAGTTTTTGCCTTTGGAAAAAAACAATTTCATATTCAACTAAAAATCAATAATGAGAAAAGTTCCACATTTCAAGCTAAGATTCTAAAGATGCAAATACACTTGGGGAAATTGTAAAATTCACAAAACCAAAATTGTCTTTTCTTTTCAGCTGCTCATTCAGAAAGTGATGTAAAAGAGAAAGGAGAATATTAACATCTGGCAACTAAGCAGTGAGGTGGTGGAAGTGGAGTGAAATAGTGTGAAGAAGTGTGTCAGAATCTGATACCAGAAACTGCTACATTTTATTTCCAAATGGTCCTATAATAGAAGCTAACAAAACAGGCAAATTCAAAGAACCTGGGACTTTGAGGGCAACATGGAGTTACAGACTAAAGGGTTCTAGGGCTACCACACCTGTGGATATACTGTTCTATAAGATGACAGGCGTGTGGTTTTACTCAGTGCTTCTCAAACCTTGATGTATACAGCAACCACCTGGGGAATATGTTAAACCATGCGTGCTAACTCGTTAAGCCTGGGGTAAGGTCAGAAATTCAGAAATTGCTAAACAGCATTTTTTAAGAATTTCCATTTTTTTTCTATAAACTATTTATAAATGTGAAACGGTCTAACTTTTCATTAATGTAGCCTGTATTTCATAATCTTGATAGTGTTTCTTGGACTTTATAGAAATATATAATAACATATATTAAACACATTACAAAAATACAACCACATGCTAGGCACTGCACTAATATAAATGTATAAACTTTAAGAATCCCGGATGATTATAATTAAAAATTAAAAATGACTGAGAAAGGGGAGCACATTAGGAAGATAGGTTTTTTAGGCCCAGTTTCCTACAATTTGCAATTATTTACATAAATACAATTATCAAAAAGTAAGTAAAATATTATAAATGTAAGATTAGAAAAGAACCACCCACCAATGATGCTTAGTTAACGGTGTGTTACATTCAAAATACAATCTTATAGTTTCAGTTGGCATTTAAACCTGTATCATTTGATATATGAGAAGGCTGCTGGTATGAAGAGAAATTAATTTTTTAAAAGTATTAATATAGAGATCAGATTTCATGTATTTCATAGATATAATTCTAAGATAACCATACATCCCTCCCTTGTTCCCTCCCTCAAGCCCCTTCCACCCTTCCTTTTTTCCTTTAATTTTTGCAATAACGTACTTACAATTTACTTTATAATCACAGGCTTAATGCACCACTAACCATAATGTTCAACAAGTAAAAAGTAGAAAGACCACTGTTCCACAGGAATTTAGACGGAGTTATAAAATAATTAAATCAGGGCTGGCGTTGTGGCATAGTGAGCTAGGCTTCCCGGCATCCAATATGGGTGCCGGTTTGTGTCCTGACTGCTCCTCTTCCCATCCAGCTTTCTGCTGATGGCCTGGGAAAGCACTAGAACACGGCCTAAGTGCTTGGGCCTCTGCATCTGTGTGGGAGACCAGAAGACACTCCTGACTCCTGACTCCTGACTTCGGATTGGTGCAGATCCTGCCGTTCTGGCCATTTGGGGAGTGAACTAGCAGGTTGAAGACCTCTCTCTCTCTTTCTCTCTCTCTGCCTCTCCCTCTTCGCTGTATGTAACTCTGTCTCTAAGATAAATAAATAAATGTCAATTAAATCATAAGATGTCAGTTTAATTCTTTTTTTAAAGATTTATTTATTTACTTGAAAGAGTCACAGAAAGAGAAGGAGAGGCGAAGAGGCGGGGGGCGGAGGGAGTCTTCCATCCGCTGGTTCACTCCTCAGTTGGCCAGAAAGGCCAGAGCTGTGCCGACCCAAAGCCAGGAGCCAGGAGCCTCTTCTGGGTCTCCCATGTGGGTGCAGAGCCCCAGGCCATCTTCTACTGCTTTCCCAGGCCATAGCAGAGAGCTGGATTGGAAGTGGAGCAGCTGAGACTGGAACTGGCACCCATATGGGATGCCGGCACTGCAGGCGGCAGCTTTACCCACTAAGCCACAGCTCTGGCTCCCAGTTTCATTCTTAAACTTTTGGTGTATTCTTATTAACTATTATCAGAGAATACATATTTGTCTTTTTGGGACTGGCTTACAAATTTTTAAGGTACTTTTTACTTGTAAATGCATGCCATTTATTAACTAAAATCACACTGATGAAAATTAAAATTATTTTACTCAAACGGATTACTTAAGATATTAGCTAATCCTCTGCCTGCGGCGCCGACACACCAGGTTCCAGTCCCGGTCGGGGCGCCGGATTCTGTCCCGGTTGCCCCTCTTCCAGGCCAGCTCTCTGCTGTGGCCTGGGAGTGCAGTGGAGGATGGCCCAAGTGCTTGGGCCCTGCACCCACATGGGAGACCAGGAGGAAGCACCTGGCTCCTGGCTTCAGATTGGCCTGGTGCGCCGGCCGCAGCGCACCACCAGAGCGGCCATTGGGGGGTGAACCAACAGACAAGGAAGACCTTTCTCTCTGTCTCTCTCTGTCCACTCTGCCTGTCTAAATAGATAGATAGATAGATAGAAAGATAGATAGATAGATAGATAGATAGATATTAGAGAAATAGTTGTAATGTATAGCTTTTACTTTAGTGCAACAGTTCTATGCTTCCAGAATGCTGACATATGCTTAAATACACAGCTATTTTAATCAACTTGTTTGGCCTTTTATTGTTATTAAGAACAATTTTAATTGAGGTGATGTGTAAGTTCAGGTTTTATTCAAACTATCACAGAGAAATGAATTGTTGAGATTTCTGTCAATAATATCTCATGAAAGGTGCTGATTAAAATCACTTACAGGACTGTTCAAATGACTGTCCCAGCCCCACACGTGAACAATTCAAACACAATCTCTGGGGATGGAAGCCAGGCATTAGCACTATATGAATCGCTAGAAGAAGGTGATTCTAATGAACATCAGGATTAAGGACAACTGTGCTGGAGCCAGCACTGTGGCGCAATGGAGCAGTTAATTAACTGTTTGTAACACCAGCATTGTGTCAGAGTGTGGATTCAAATCCTAGATATTGGGGCCAGTGCTGTGGCATAGCAGGTAAAGCTGCCACCTGCTATTGCTGGCATCCCATATGGGCACCAGTTCAAGTCCTGGCTGCTCCACTTCTGATCCAGCTCTCTGCTGTGGCCTGGGAAAGCAATAGAAGATGGCCCAGGTGCTTGGGCCCCTGCACCCAGAAGAAGTTCCTGGCTTCAGACTGGCATAGCTCTGGCTGATGTGGCCATCTGGGGAGTGAATCAGGGATGGAAGATATCTCCCTTTCTCTCTCTCAGCCTCTGCCTCTCTGTAACTCTGCCATTCAAATAAATAAATAGGTCTTTAAAAAAATGCCAGATACCTTGCTTCCTGCTGATGTGCTTGGGAAGGGAGGGGAAGATGGCCCCAGTACTTGTGGCTCTGCCACCCACATGGGAGACCAGGATAGAGCTCCCAGCTCCTGGCCTTATTTAATCCAGGCCTGGTTGTTGTGGCCATTTGGGAAATTAAACAGTGGAAGGCAGACTCAGTCTCTCTATCATCTCTCTCCTCTCTCTCTCTCTCTATCTTCCTGTTGCTTTACCTTTCAAATACATATTTAAAAAAAGGAAAAACTGTACTTTTTTCAGAACTCAGTCACAATTTTCATTGTTGATCTTGGGTGCTCACAAGTGGCAAATATTTAGATGGCTAGACCCAGACACATGGCATAACAGGCTAATATGAACCAGATGCATGGAGATGACATGGAGATGAGTTAATGACATGTAATAATGTGTTTATCAACTTATGTATAAGCTAAGAATACTATACAACCCATAAATTACCTTTCAATAGTAATTTTGACCATTTACAATTTAAGTGTAATTTTTCTTTAAAAAAGTTATATTTATCATATGTCAGATAATAGAGACATTATAATAAATTATATTGATGCAGGAATCAGTATTAGCTCCAGCTTACAGATGGAGAAACAAAAGTTTATCCAGTTCAAAATGCATGCAAGTAGAGGTGGGAGAGTGGGAATTCATCATCATGCTATACTTCCTGTACTAAGCTTGCTTTTTTGAGATGATTATATGTCTAGTCCTTATTTCACTTATGATTCTGATTGTAACTATGTATGGTGGAAAAAACAAAAGGAAGATTATTTCATAAAAAGATTGTCATTAATATGTAATTTTACTCTTCTCAAAGAACTGAAAATTACAGTTGATAATTATTGATTACTCTTAACATGGGCTTTACTTTAGTGGTAGAATGTCGCTCCCCCTCTTCGTGGAGGAACGACACAGGACCCTGCGCTGTTCTTTGGTCTGCTCGGCCCTCCCGGGTTTGCTGCTGGTTCTTCCTGGGTTGGCTACTGTCCCTTCCACCTCCGTGGAAGGGCGGTTCCCCCTGGTCACTTTACCCTCTTCCGCAGGGGAGCGGCACACCGCCGGCCGGCTCTCTCGGGGGCTGCACAGGTGTTCCTCCAGATAGATGTTCCCCTTAGATGTTCCTCGTGCATGTTGTCTCTCTCCTCCTTTATAGTCCTCTTCCACCAATCCCAACTCTGCTACCCACACACCGAGTACGCTGCTCTCCTCCAATCAGGAGTAGGTCCTACAGTTTATTGGTTGAACTGGAGGCAGCTGTGTAGAAGCTGTTTCTCCCTTCTCAGTGCCATATTGTGGGAGAGCAGATGCATAGAATAAGTCTTAATTCCAGGAACAGTCTAGTCCGAGTTGCTCCCCACAGATCCCCCTTTCTTTTTATTTTTTGGCGTTGATACGCGCCTGTCTTCGTTGCCCCGCGGCACACACTCTGCTCTGCTTGCTAGAGTTGCCCACAGGTGCTTACAAGCCCTATCAATCAGGCAAACCGAATCCGGGTCCTCTCTTCGCCATGTTGTGAGGAGGTTTTTAGGCGCTGATGCGTGCCTGTGTTCGGTGCCCTGCAGCGCATGCTCTGCTCTGCTAGAACTGCCTGCAGGTGCTTACAAGCCCTACCAATCAGGCAAACTGAATCCAAGCCTTCTCATTGCCGTATTGTGGGGAGACTTATTGGTGTTGATTCGTGCCTATCTTCGGTGACCTGCAGCTCATACTCTGGTCGAGCTGCCTGCTGGTGCTTATCGCCTTACTAATCAGGCAGACCGAATCCAAGCTCTCTCATTGCCATGTTGAGGGGAGGCCTTATTTTTCTCTATTTCTCTATCTCCGGGCATTCCTATTTCTCCTATTTTACTTCTATCTGCTAGCATTCCTATTTCTCTCATTTTACTTCTAAATTTCTGTTTCTCTTATCCCTGTGGCATCCTGGCGCCCACCCCGAGGCTGCTTCTCTGCACCTCGCCCCGCGGCGGCTTCTCCGCTCTGTGCCGCTTCAGCCCGTGCTTCTCTCATCTGCGCGGCTTCCCGGCGCCCGCCCTGCGGCGGGCTCCTGGCTCTGCGCGGCTCGGCTTCGCGCGCACACTCCGCGGTCTCCGCGCCCCTTCGCGCCCGCACCACGGCCTTGCACTAGCCCCATGTTCCCTATCTATTCACGCCCCGTGCTCTCTCTGCACGCGGCGGCTTCCGCGAATCACACAGCCTAGTTCACGTTTCCGCCACTAGCATTCAATCCAAGTTCCCCGGGCTAACCTGGTGAATTCAACCTAGCCCACGCTTCCGCCTCACGGTTTGGCTTCCCGTCCTTTGCTCCCCGGGCTAATCTGACAGATTCCAACCTGGCGGCCCACGTCTCTGCCTCTGATTCCAGATTTTCGCCTTTTGCCCCCCCGGACTGACTTAAAGAATTCCAAGCTGGCTTACGTCTCCGCCTCGGCCTGCCCCCCGCGGCTTCAATTTCCCTAACATTTTTCTCTACCCGGTATGTTTCCCTAAGTTTTCTTCCAACAATATTCCTCCCTCATTTCTCCTGGCTTCTCCCCACAGTCCGTATCCGAGTCTGTTTGTTCTAGCTTTCACTTTCGCTTTCGACCTTAGAGATTTCTCCCAGCTTCCCCCTGTAGTCCGTATCTGAGTCTATGCCTAGACTTTCAATAGCTTCTTCCGGCACCTTTTTCGTCCGGCTTTTCCCTAGGCTGTTTGCTAGACTCTCTCTCCGGTATTTTCCCACTTCTTCCCGTTTCTTCCCTCCTAGGTTTCCCTATCCGAGTCACGTCACCATTATGTTGCTCTCCCTCTTCATGGAGGAACAACACTAAACCCTGCCTAGGCTTCATATCCGAGTCACGGCACCATTATGTCGCTCCCCCTCTTCGTGGAGGAACGACACAGGACCCTGCGCTGTTCTTTGGTCTGCTCGGCCCTCCCCGGGTTTGCTGCTGGTTCTTCCCGGGTTGGCTACTGTCCCTTCCACCTCCGTGGAAGGGCGGTTCCCCCTAGCCACTTTCCCCACTTCTGCAGGGGAGCGGCACACCAATGGCCGGCTCTCTCGGGGGCTGCACAGGTGTTCCTCCAGATAGATGTTCCCCTTAGATGTTCCTGGTGCATGTTGTCTCTCTCCTCCTTTATAGTCCTCTTCCACCAATCCCAACTCTGCTACCCACACGCCGAGTACGCTGCTCTCCTCCAATCAGGAGTAGGTCCTACAGTTTATTGGTTGAACTGGAGGCAGCTGTGTAGAAGCTGTTTCTCCCTTCTCAGCGCCATATTGTGGGAGAGCAGATGCATAGAATAAGTCTTAATTCCAGGAACAGTCTAGTCCGAGTTGCTCCCCACAGTAGAAACCACAATAAACTTTGAAAGCCATATTTATCTATTAAAAAAAAACCTAGAAGATAGAATTTTGGATGCTTTCACTATCAAGAAGTGTTAAATACTTGAAAGGATAAACTATTTACTTTGAGTGGGTGTTATACAGTGTACATATGTAATGAAACACCACATAATACCCCATAAATATGCACAATTTATGTCTTTTAAAAACTTTAAATAAAAATATTTTGAGAACCAATTTCCTTCAAATGTATTATGACAATGTAAAATGGATGACCAGATATTTTAACTATATTTTTCAGCTTCCAACATTTGTAACATTTATCAAATCTAAATGAATAGCTCAAGAAATATGTTTTTAAATCAGAATCCCAATACAAGCAACATCCCTCAAATGTGTAAGAATTTCACCATCATTTTACTTGAAGACAGTGAATTTTATCATCCCACCACTACCTCCACTACCATTGTGCCCCAGTTCCCATAGTAAATTTCTGAATGTGTGCCATCTGTGGGGATGGTTAATCCCTGCAGCCTTTCTGCATCTCTTTGGCTCAACAGATGGATCCTCTTCCCTCCAAGTCCTCGTCATTCCTCACTAGATCCGGTTGTAAAGCCTTACACTGGTCAGTGGTTTCGTGTCCAGACATTCTAGGTCATAATATATTAGTTTCCATGGCAGAATGAAATGAGGCAAGCGTCTAATAGAATCATATAAGGAAGTTTTCCTTTCTAAAATGAAAGTGTCTATCCTCCTCTCGTTAGCACTCTCTTTCCTACCAGTGGGTATACTGACATCTTGGGCCAGGGGAGAAACCAAGGAGAGCAGGCCACGTAAACAAACATCCTCTAACCTGATAATCTGAAATGCTTCAAAATCTGAAACTTTTGGAGCTCAAATATGATGCCAGAAGTGGAAAATTCCACACCTGAACTCCTGTAATGGGTGATAACTAAAACATAGGCACGTTAAAAATATTGTATAAACTTTTTTCAAACCATGTGTATAAGGTAATACAAATGAATTTCATGTTTAGACTCAGGCCCCTCCCCAAGCTATCTCATTGTGTATGTGCAAAGATTACAACATAGGAAGTCATCCAAAATCTGAAACATTGCTATACCCAAGTATTTCAGATAATAAATATTTGATCTGCATTTTTCAAAAATTCTCACTCATCATGAAGGTTGCCCTTATATTATAACTTGGAACCTGGTTTATAGAACAGTCTTTAGAATATAGCATCACATTAAGTATTTTAGAAAGAATCAACCCACAAAGTTCCCCTTCCAACAACTAGAAAAGTACAGAAATGTATGATTTCCTCACAAAATTATACATCTGTTAATATCGTTTTGTCCACTTAATGGCATTGTGACATAGTACTGTTTTCACAAAACATTTTGTAAAATAGAAAATGTGTCCCTGTTTCCAAGTCCTGATCCATTTTCTTCCTCCATCTCTTTTACCTCAATAACAACTTAATTATTAATAGTCTTCAATTATCCAGAGCAAGATTAAAGTTCAAAATGTAAACAAATATATTTGCATTTTGAAAATATAAATTCAAGATAGTAACAGTAACATAATGAAGAAGATGCATGGCTAGATGCAAAATATACCTGTGGCAAATACATTATGACAAAACTCAGTTCAATCTTCCTGATTAAGTACCTACAAAGTGGATGAAGAACTTTACAGATATCATCACAAACCAAGGACAACTACTAAGGTACTATGATTGGAAGGCCGTTTAAATCATCTCTACTGAGGATGGGGAATACTGACACATTTATATGGCAATAGAAGGCCACTTTCAACTTTAATAAGGTCGCCACTATATAGCATCTGGCACAGTGCCTGTGCATGTTAGCTACAAGAAATGAATAAATACCAAAGCTGAATTATCACCCAAGACATAGTACAAAAATACAAACTCTTGCTCGATCAGAAATAACAAAAATTAAGATTCTAAAATTCTCATAGTTATGATATCTGCTCTTGTTGAGATAGCTTATTGAGTTTTTTTTTAGTTGTAAATCAGAATACAATTATTTTACTTTTTGTCTGCTTGAGCACAACCATTCCTCACACATGCTGACCCGTTCCTGCCTTAGAACCTTTCTACTTGCTTATTCTCATTGCCCCAAATATCTGCATAGCTTGTTTCCTCTCTTGCTTTAGGGTTCTTTTAAATATTGCCTAATCACAAATGTCTTCCCTGACATACAATAACACAGTGTATTTCACTCTCTAAATTTATTCTTTTTTAAAAGATTTATTTTATTTAATGAAAGACAGAGAGAGAGGCCTTCCATTCCATTTGTTCACTCCCCAAATGACTGCAATGGCCAGAGCTAAGCTGATCAGAAGCCAGGAGCCAAGAACTTCTTCCAGGTCTCCCACGTGGGTGCAGGGGCCCAAGGACTTGGGCCATCTTCTACTGCTTCCCCAGGCCATAGCAGAGAGCGGGATTGGAAGTGGAGCAGCCGGGACTCCAACCAGCATCCATATGGTATGCTGGCACTGCAAGCAGTGGCTTTAACCCGCTGTGCCACAGCGCCAGCTCCTATTCTGTCTTTTATTCCTTTCTATTATTAAACACCATCTAGCATGATACACTTTTTAAATTTTCTGTTTCCTCCCATTAGAATGTAAGCACAGTGAAAGATGGTTGTTAGGCATACCGATAGATCATCAGTATCTAAAACAGCGCATCGTAGATAAAGGTTGTTAGCTGGCTGTATGAATGAAGTAATAAACATAATTGTCTTACAATCATCACTTATCTTTTTTTGTTTTAAAAATGCTACTCTCTCATTTCTATGAAAGCCAGACATTTCCACAGCTATCTGAAATCACCAAATTGCAGGTTAATATAAATTAATAAATGCTGGTTCTTATTAGCACAGCAATTGTCAATACCCATATATTGTTTCTAATATATTCTTTTTTTTTTTTTTTTGACAGGCAGAGTGGATAGTGAGAGAGAGAGACAGAGAGAAAGGTCTTCGTTTTGCCGTTGGTTCACCCTCCAATGGCCGCCGCAGCTGGCGAGCTGCGGCCGGCGCATTGCACTGATCCGAAGCCAGGAGCCAGGTGCTTCTCCTGGTCTCCCATGGGGTGCAGGGCCCAAGGACTTGGGCCATCCTCCACTGCACTCCCGGGCCACAGCAGAGAGCTGGCCTGGAAGAGGGGCAACCGGGACAGAATCCGGCGCCCCGACCGGGACTAGAACCCGGTGTGCAGGCGCCGCAAGGCGGAGGATTAGCCTATTGAGCCACAGCGCCAGCTCTAATATATTCTTGCACACGAATCTGGCCATTTCATGAATCACTCATCCAAGATGATATTAACATTTGAGGATTGAATTAAACATCACCAGCACCATATTTGAAGCTTTTGAGAAAGTACTTAAAATGTTTGTAACAGTTTATCTTACAGAAAATTACAAAAAAGATATTTAAGTAGGGCTCTACAAAAAGGTGAATGGATTTATGCTATTCTGTAATTGTTTCAACCAGATCCTAACTTTTAAAAATTAAATTTTACCTTAAAATTAAGTTTTAATTTGCTTCTCAAATTTATATGTGCTTAGGAACCTCTTGGCTCTTGTGAAACTGAGACTCGCATTGTGTAGATCACACTGAAGACTGATATTCTTCATTTTTAACAAGTTCTCAAGCGATGTGGCTGCTGGTGGTGCTTGGAATGCCCTGGTTTGCAAGGAATTATCTATTTACCATTATAAGAATTAAAAAAAATAATGAATTTACCAAACTGTGGCATCAAATCAGTGTGTGTTTTGAGGTTGCCCATCTATGAAATGTTCATTACAACAAATTCAGTTCAAAGATTGGGACTACCCGAAGAATTTAATTCAGTTTTTCATCCATTCCTTCATTGATATTTTCACCTGTACAACATATAAGTCACTTCACATGGGAGAAAACAACCCACAAATTGTTCAGCACCTCCTTCTGATCTAGCTATTCTCACATGTTACCTCCTTTCATGACTGGAACAGACACAGGAACAACAACAATAACAAATTTTTTTTTTTCTTACCAACACTGAGGTTTCAGTTTTCCTCTGAATGTCCTAACCACAATTATCAAAGAAGTTGATGGAACTTGCTGTGCTTATCTTTATGAGCCCTTGTAGAAATGTCAGTAAATCTCTTTTGCTCTCTGCAGGTTGCATTTTTCAATCAAATTAATTAGTATATTCATAGAGAAGAAAGTCTTCTGTTGTCCCTATGCCAGTTGTATCCTTGTACTTACACAGTTGGAAGTTTTGTCTTTTCCTTCTCTCTCCCTCACCATCCCCTAAGGGTATCCCACACCATAAAACAAAACAAAACAAAAATCAGATAGCTAACTCATCTTAAGGTTTCTAACTGAAGCATGTCAACGGAATTCTCATGCTTAAAATGTTGCATTTTAATTATAAAATCAGTGGCACTGAGTTCCCTCATTTCAATATCATAATCATTGTTAAAGATTTGCAATTGACTAATTTCAGGATAGTGGAGTCAAACTAGTTTATGACTACAGGTGTCGGAACAAACTACTTTATCGCCTTAGCTTGCACATCACCATCAGTTCACATGTACAAAAATACCAGCACTGAAGAGTAAACAAATAGGAAGGAAAGATTCAAATCAGACTGGTGCATAAAATGGAGAGACGGAACAGGGATAAGCAAATGCATGTTTACTTTTCACTGATATTCCTTCACCGGCATATGGTTAAATGTTTCAACTGTGAAAAAAATAACTTCCAATTTTAATCATCCTACTCATGCTCTTTTATCCCCACAGGAAAACCTCCCATAAACATATCCTTTGAAAAACAAGTGAATAAGGTAATTAGAAAATATTGGAGAAAAAAGCCAAATATATATGATATGGAGACGGCATTGTGGCATAGAGGGTTAAGTCAGGGCTTGCAGTGCTAGCATCTCATATGGGGGCCAGTTCCAATCCAGGCTGCTCCACTTCTGATCCAGCTCCCTGCTAATGAGCCTGGGAAAGCAGCAGAGGATGGCCCAAGTCCTTGGGACCCTGCACTCATGTAGAAGACCCGGATGAAGCTCCTGGCTCTTGGCTTCGGCCTGGCCCAGCTGTGGCCACTGTAGCCATCTGGGGGAGTGACCCAGTGTATGGCAGCTCTCTTTCTCCTCTCTCTCTGTAACTCTGCCTTTCAAACAAATAAACAAAATATTTTCAAAAATAATATGCTATGGCTAACTTAATTAACTGATATCCAGTCACCTTATTTACAATGATGGCCTTTATTTTTTTGTATTTTGTAATGATTTTACATTCACAAGCTACTTTTCTATACCCTGGGCAAGCCAATAGCTTGTATTTGTATGCAAAACACATAGAAATGCTATTGTGTTATAAATCAGTAAACTGAAGACCATAGAAGGTAAGCTCACATAAATACGTGTTTGAGAAAGTGAGATCTTATCCTTAAAGTGGTGTAGATTCCAGGTAAAGTGGCAATGAGAGCACTTTGTTATCTCTCTAGTTTTTTAAAATTTTTTGTTTGATAATTGTTAACGGTTTGTAGGATAAATAGTACTTCCCAGATACAAGTTGTATAAAGGCAACATCTGCACGCACAAAGCAAGGATATGTCTTTTCAAGGCAAAAGGCACTATGACTGTTACAATGCCAAAAATGAACTAAAAATAAAAAAAATGGTTTATAAATTAACTACTTGGCTAAAATAATAAAAAACTCTCTTATCACAACTACCACCTGGTCTGACACCAGCATCTCTTCTATGGACTATTGCACTGGCTTAGTAACTGTTTTCCTCCAGTAGCCTCACTAATATGTTTTCTTGACCTGCCTCTCCCCTACGAAAGATTCTTCTGGAATTTCCTTGCAAGTGCTTTAGAACTTAAGGCCCTTATCTTTTACTCTGACTGACATCGCCATCTGTGATCCTACTCCTATCTGTATTTCAACCCCATCTCATGCCTTTGCTATCTGACATTCCCACCTATAACTTGTCAGTCCTGCTGGCCTTTTAATTCCTCCAACAAGCCCAGCAGTCCCTATATAATGGCCATCACATTGGCTGTTCCCTCTGCTTAAAGCATACTCTTCCTCATAGCCTGCAAGTGGTGGTCACATCTCTTCTTTCAAATCTCATATTAAATGGCAACTTTAAATTACCTCCTGGGCAAAAAAGTCTAAAGTAACCTCTTAGCCACTATCACATAACGTTTTAGCCTCCCTAAAAAATATCTTCCTATCGGATATTTTTCTTGGGTTTGCTTTCTACTCTCAGCCTCCTTTAGGATATGAACTTCATGAGACCTGAGACCTGAGCCCTTTGATCACTACTCTGTCCCAGTGCATTAAATTGCATCTGGTAACTCAAGGAACTCCATTAATATTTGTTAATATCTTAAAACTAAATATATCCATATTTAACACAATAAATATAAATCAAATGTTTTGATTCTGACTAAATATGTTGGTAAACAATACTGATACTTGCTACATGTATTAATAATAAATTTACCTGTATCCCCAAGAAAATTTTACTTTCATTATGAAATATAAACTTAAGAATTTAGGGGCCGGTGCTGTGGTGTAGTGGGGAAAGGTGCTGCCTGCAGTGCTGGCATCCCATATGGGCACCAGTTTGAGTCCTAGCTGGTCCACTTCTGACCCAGCTCTCTGCTGTGGCCTGGGAATTCAGTAGAGGATGGTCCAAGTCCTTGAGCCCCTGAACCCACGTGGGAGACCGGGAAGAACCTCCTGGCTCCTAGCTTTGGATCAGCTCAGCTCTGGCCGTTGCAGCCATCAGGGGAAGATTCTCTCTCTCTCTCTCTCTCTCTCTCTCTCTCTGACTCTGCCTTTCAAGTAAAATAAATAAATCTTTTCAAAAAAGCATTCTAATATGCCAGGAAAATATTATTAATCATTCATGTCATGTCATAGAGAGGATGATGACTTTTGACTGGAAGAGAGCAAAAAGAAGTATGGCCTAGTCCATTTTTGTTTATTGGCACTTTATTGCAAGGTAATCATATGTTTGGAAAAAATAAGTATTGTTCCAAATTAAAACTTAGAATTGATATAATAGACCATGAAATAGAAATGGAACAGGTTTCAATTCATTTAACATTAAATAAAGCCTAGATTTCTTAAAAAAAATACAGACAACACTTTCTTGTCATAATTAGTCTTCCCCCCACTCAATAAAATCTGTCAAAAGTCAGTCAAAAATCAGATCCAGCAAAGTTGCATAATGGTTTCTCTAATTTAGATTTAACAGCTTGTATGCATGAATGCACACAAAGTGGCCCAGAACACTCAGTATTATTTAATAACATGTTTGATTAATACTTTTGGATTTGCTTTGCTTAAATAATACTTTGTATATCTGTATTTAGGAAATTATCTAGAAGATAGCATTGCTACATCTAGTTTTGTATTTATGTCTCATTTTTAAAAACCCTATAGGATGCTTTAGCAAAAGCTATGCCAGCTAAAAGGCTATATTTGTCTTCTTAATAAACATTCTAAAACCTAGCAGAAAGCAACATCTCTGAATCTTCTGCAAGAATAAACTAATTTTATGTCAATCATTAGTAATTAGTAATATTGCCATACCAGGATCTCCATCCGGATGGAGATGAGGAATCTACACATATGCTTGTGTGTGTCTGTGTGTGTGTGTGTGCGTGTACTTGTGTACATTGTTTTCTGCTACCTAATGGCAGAGATGTTTTTAACAAAGGGATATTTTTAAATGAACATGTTTAAAATGTTGTAATAACAGATAAAGATTTGTGAATTTAATTCTAGGTTGAATTCACATTTTCTTGCAACTCATTCTCAAGATACGATTAATTAATTCATTCATTTTGAAGTATTAATGTCATATTGTTAGTGTTACTGAATAGAGGGAGTACAAGATAAAATGGAGATTCTTAGGCACTGGAAGAAAAGGAAAAATGGGGTGCATAAAGAAGGCAATGGTGCTTCTCTGAGAACAGCAGAAGAGGAACCTAGATATTAATAGCTTTCTAATTTTTTCTGAGGTATCTTTAATTAAGTTGTACAGACTAGTGCAAACAGAAGCGGTGACCTGCTAATGTTGTCATATAACCTCAAGTAGGTAGATGCTGGACACCTTATAATAAAGGGGTGGTGAAGTTAGCTAACCTGTAGCTTGGGAGGGGTAGACTCAATAGTTGCAACCTGGCTATTGTAACGTTTACCCCCAGGGTTAGTTGCACTCATCACAGCAGTGGGAAATGTCAGTATTTGTAGACTAGGATCTCCCGGTTTGGAATACAGATACAGTCGTAAAAATTCTATCTTATGTATGTTTTATTTATTCTTTCAAAAGACATGAGCTTGAAAATGTGTTTTCCTCCTCCCTATTGTCACACTATAATTTAGTACTGGAATAGCAATCCTCCTAGCATATCTAATGAGTTTCTTTGGTCCTATTTTAAAGCTTTTAATCTTCATAAATAATAGCTAAGTAAACTTAAAGCACTTGGACAATTTCTTTTGCTTAATGTATTCAAATACACAGTTGGCACTTCATTTCTTTTCATTTAAAAATAAATCTATCTTGTCTCGGTAGGCTCTACGTGAATACACACACCTAACAATATAAATCAAAGCAACACATCGAAAATGATGAGATCTGCTCAGTACCTTGACAAGAAGTCCACCATTTCCAGAAATGTATCAAAACTCTTTTTTGATTAAGTCAACATATATTCTTAAAATAATTCAAGCCATACTCTACTTGAATAAGGATTTCTAGACATAATTGAGAAATGTTTTTTCAAGAGGATTTCCATAAACAGATGAATAACTCCTTAATATTTTGAGAGCTTTTTCTTCAGAGGAGCAGTTTTCTGTCAACTGCAGCTAACAGGTGATTTTACAGACATGGCTTCCTTGTGCATGCTTCCATGATTTTCCCACTCAGATTTCTGGAAAATGCCAACTATGTAAAAGCATCAGGAACTCCTCAAGCTTAGTTCTATAGTTAACTGATAACTACCCACCATCGCCACTTCAATTACAAAAGTAATTATCAAAACGTAATGACATGACAGTTCAACCATACTATCTCCTGAAGAAAAGCTGCATGACTCAAGAACAAAGAATCCTGACTTAACCACCAATCCGCATCTAAAATAACACTAACATTCCAGAACTCGATTTCCCTTAAGTAACTACAAATGGAGACTTACTTGCTTTGTTTTTCCATACTTGCTACCCTGAGGCATTCCCATCTTGAATTTAGGAGATTCATTTGCTCTTGAACTTCAGTTTCTTCCTCTTCTGATAATTTCCCTGTTCGAATCAGTTGACTACCCAACTGCAGAACGTTACCAACCCGTCCCTGATGAGATGTCAAGTCCATCATGTAGCCCTGTCAAAGAAAGAAGTCAACAATTGTAATCAACACTTTAGGTAAATCATTATGGTCCTTTTATTAAATGTTTCATTTATTTATTTATTTACTCATTTATTTGAAAGGCAAGGTGACCAAGAGAGGGAGAGAGACAGACACACAGAGAGAAAACCTTCCATCCACTGGTTCACTCCCCAAACGGTTGTAACAGCCAGGTCTGGGCCAGAACAAAACCAGAAAGCCAAGCTCTACATCCTGGTCTCCCACAAGGGTGGCAGGGAACCAAGGACTTGGCCCATTTACTAGCTTCCTCCCCAGGCATGTGAGTAAGACAGTGGATAAGACTCAGAGCAGCTGGGACTCTAACTGGCACTCCAATACAGGATGCCAGTGTCATAAGTAGAGGCTTAACCTGCTGTACCGCACCACAATATTGGGACCCCACTGTAGTTCTTAATTGATTTTTTTAATTTTAAATTTTCAGTCTTTTTAAATTTAGATTCATCATAAAAGTGCTTCAATTTTTATTTTAGAAAACTAAATGCCATGTTTTTTGAAATGTGAATTAAACAAAGTTATCATCTTAGGTCACCTTCCGTAGAAATTCAGAGGTAAGGTTTTGGAGCAAGTGATTTATTGAGGAAGAACTCTAAAGAATATTTGCAAGGGTGCTAAAGGAGCAGGAAGAGGACAGGGAAGTGGAGGAAGCCAAACGTGTGTCACATCAGTAAAAGTTCCCCACATTTTCAGCGCATTACCACACAGGTACTTTGGAGTGTAAATTAGGCCTCAATATTACCATGACACAAGAACAGACAGCTGGGCTTTTGTATGTACAGGAGTATGAGTCATTGGCAAACCAGATCTGAGCATCTTCAAGGGTATTTTCCAAAGAATAAATTCAAATAGTGGCAGGTGGACTACCAAGCATGTAAATAATATTTGTTTCTACCTCAAAATGAAACCTAAATTTTTAAGATCCAAAAATCTTACAGAGTGATTGAGAAAAGAAGACTTTCCATTACAACAAGTCATGACTTAGTTTTGTGAATCAATGTTTTGTTTTACCTCATGAGTATGAAACTGTTCTTTCACTTCTTCTACATCACTTGAAATTTCTTTTTGTGCTTGCAATGTGTCCTCAGCAGAAAGAAGCCATGAGAGTACTTCTTCTAGAGCTGTTTGGTAACTGTCCAGACTTACTTCAGTCTCCATCAATGAACTGCCAAATGACTTGTCTCCAGGAGCTTCCAAATGCTGAACAATAAAATCAATTGGGTTTATACAATTAGTGTCTTTGCAGACTGTTCTAGGAGATTAAAAGATAAATTGAATGAAATATTTAAAATGCTAGAAATGTACACTTGAATTATCAGAGACATGAACAATAGACACATACTGTAGCAAGCCTGCATTCTAACATCCTCACAAATACATATGCAAATTCTCAAGTTGAGTTGAAATCCATACCAAATTAGCATTTTGTTAAAATTCTTCTGGGTTACTGTAAAGAATGAGTTAGTACATCATCTGTTTATGTTGAGTTTTTAAATACAATTCTACCTATAGGCAACTATTTCAGTTCATATTCATAATACTTTACATTTATATCATTGGAATTAGATTTACATAATGTTAAAGGAAATATATCTTCCACAAAGGCCTTGGGTAATGAAATACTCCTGAAAATTTACAAACCAGTTGACTTATTAGAAAGAAAATAGATGTGTATGTGTGGGTGGTTGGGGATAAAATATATGGAGAAATACCCAGTCCACACATTTGAAATTTCTAGCAGTATAATATCTTCTATAAACTAATCATTTGCTTCTAGAAGACAATGATTTAAATAGCAAATACATTATCTTAGGAGAAGTACAATATGAACTTTTTCTATCATATTTATTTATTTATTTTTGGATAGGCAGAGTAGACAGTGAGAGACAAAGGTCTTCCTTTTCCATTGGTTCACCGCCCAATGGCTGCTGCAGCCGGCGCACCGTGCTGATCCGAAGCCAGGAGCCAGGTGCTTCTCCTGGTCTCCCATGCAGGTGCAGGGCCCAAGGATTTGGGCCATCCTCCACTGCACTCCCGGGCCACAGCAGAGAGCTGGACTGGAAGAGGGGCAACCGGGATAGAATCCGGCGCCCCGACCGGGACTAGAACCCGGGGTGCCGGCGCCACAGGCAGAGGATTAGCCTATTGAGCTGCGGTGCCAGCCTTCTATCATATTTAATTAGCAGGATATTACAGGAAATTTCAAATAGTTGTCTTGGAATTTTTGATAGGATTCCAAGTAAAGAATAAGGGATACAAAACATGTGTAACTCCAAAGAGAAGACCCAGGCCACCCATGAAGGAATTTTGAAGAAGTGATCCCAAAAGTGGCCTGACAGCACTTACTCCATTATGGACTGGAGATATAACAAACTCTGCTGAGAAAGGATTCTTCTGTAGTGGCTGGAGAGCTATGCCTGGCCAGAATGTCTCCCACCTAACAGATCAGTCTGCACGGGGAAGTATTAACTCTAAACCATGATGTGTGTTTGCAAATTCAGATGCCACTGAATCAGTACTACCAAGTGACAGGAAAAACCTCTTGGGTTTCTGCTGCTTTAACCTTAGGTCAGTAATCAAGGATAAAGCTTGAGTAAATGAGAAAGTCTGCCTAAGTTATTTCTTTGGGTCTAGTGCACTCATGGTAGGCTGCTGAGCTTCAAATATCCTAAGGACTTCATTCAAGAGGGTTCCATGCTGAGATAAGGGAGACAGGCAAACTGTTTTATGGATTTAAACAGACCAAAAAAATTGGAGAAATGTCTGGAGAAGAACCTTCTGTGCACCCCACATATTGCTAAAAAGCACTGAGCCCTAACAACAGAATGTTTCAAAGGAATCAAAAGGAACTGTAGAATACCTAGAAGCTATTTAGGCAATTTCATGATTTCTCGTAGAAAAGCCCAGCCTTTATGGTTCTGTCCTAGTATGACTGCCTTGCATTTCCTGCCTCCCTTACTGTTGGATCTTAGTCCACTGAGCTGCCAGCACCACACTTAATTGTGTTCTTCTGATAAATGCTTCAGTTTTGAATATTTAACATTATAACATTTCCCCAACTGCTAAATTGTTTAACAAAGCATTTTTGTTAAGATTTTTGTGTGATCTTTTAATGAAATTGTATATTCATTTGCTGTTTATAGAGGATTGGCAGAAACAGACCATCCTGGTAAGTCAAAACCAAGTAATTCTAGAATCCCAAATAGAGCATAAGTGCTGAAGAGGGCTATTTGTATGGGATCTCTATAACTCCCTTGCAAAGGACAAGACAATCAAGTTTGTGTCAGATAAAATCCCACAATGTATACCTTCTTTCTAATACTATTAATAATTAATATCAATATAAGCATTCAGGAAAAAGTTACAAAAAGGTAGCCTTGGAGTTGTGCGTAGATAGAACCTGTTTTGTGGTTGCGCAAACTGAATATGAACAGGGTTCTGAAGTTAGATGGACCCCATATTTTTTAATCTGCTATTGCCTTCTTAAAATTTTTCATAATTTGATCTTGCAATTTTGGTTTCATAACTGAAGTTTAATAGGGCAAGGAGGTGTGCAAATCAGCAGAGGAAAAGATGCATAATCGGTATCTGCCTCATTTGTTTATAACATTTTCAGTTCTTCATAAACAGAATTCTTGTGAACACACTATACTTAGAAGTTTATTGAGATGCAATGACTGTTTGGAAGGAGGATCATGCCTATGACTGAATAAATGAGGGCTCAAGTAGCCCCAAAAGATCATGTTTTTTGACTTGACATGACCTTGATTCAAATGCAGAAAGACAACTATAAGAAAACACAAATGACCAAGAAACTCTAACATATCCTCCATGACTCATGCTACTTTCTTATATTAGCCAACTACTTTCACGGAATCTGATGATACTGAAAGAAAGGGAAAGATAGAACATCCCAGAGGTCCTCTTCATTTCTCTCCTTTCTTACTAATTAGTAAGCAGAATACTGATAGAATGTGAGCATATCAAGAAGTGAAAAAAAAAAATAGCTAATGAAGTGTGCATACCAGTAGAGAAGAAAGGTGCAGCAGTGTGTCTGCTCTATTTGCATATAATGTTTTCTACATTCAGGTTAGAATGAAATACATATATGTGCTAGCTGTGAGACACAAATTATATACTGCTAGTGACTCTGCCTGAGTTAAATAGTCTTATATTGCATTTACAACTGGAATTGCACAACATAACAATGAATGGTAAAATTAATACTGATACTTTACAATGTTCATTTTATTTATTCAATATGATATTGAACAGCAGATAAAAACACCATGGCAATTTGAGAGGGAGAGCCTATGTGATAAAGAGCTTTATATTTCAATAATTTTAATAGCACATTCTTTCCTTTTTTGAACAAGGGATTCTATGTTTCATTTTTCACAGAGCCCCACAAATTATGTAGCCAGTCCTGTGTGTAGGTGGAAAAAAGTGCAATCCAATCTTGGGCATTTTGCCTTCTCTGAGTTACAGGTGATGGGAAATGGAAGATTTGTTATGTGAAGTAAAATGTGGTGGTTAAATTCAGGAGCTTTATGGGTAAATAGTTAGTGTTTGATTCTTATTCTGATTTGAGGTCATGCCTTAGTTTCCTCATATATAAAATGGGAATGATAGTGTTTCCCTAAAACAATCACAGTATGAATTAGAATATAAATTGCTTGGCAAAATGCCTGACCTTGTGTAAGAACCCAGTAAATTATGTTATAGCTATAGCTATTATTATATTTCTGTATACATAAGAACCATTTTTGAAATATAATTTGCCGCAAAGTTACCTACATACGTCACTGTCCAGATTTCAGGAGCCAGGCAATTATTGAAGAAAAAAATGACCCCAAAACTAACAAGAACAAACATCAACGATTTAAAGCAACTCTTGAAATTTGAAGCATAATTTAGTTTCTCCTTAAGATCCCTTAAAAATAATTAACCATCTTGAGTTCAAATACGTTTCTCCAAATGATAAAGTGCAAAAACCACATTTATTCAAGTATGCAACATTAGATTTAACCAATGTACTGTTTGAATGAAAACATTAATTAATTTGTGATATACTGATATTTACAAGGGGTTAAATTCTAGGAGAAAACTGGATTATACTTAAGAACATTGTTAGTCCCAAATTCTGAGTATAAATGTTTTGCCTGAAGATATTCATAAAAAATACTTCTCAAATATAGGCTTTTGAAAGTTAAACATGAATAAGCTGTGTAAAATTATATGAATAGGGGCCAGCGCAGTGGCACACTAGGTTAATCCTCCACCTGCAGCGAGAGCATCCCATATGGGCACCGGGTTCTAGTCCCTGTTGCTCCTCTTCCAGTCCAGCTCTCTGCTGTGACCTGGGAAGGCAGTGGAGGATGACCCAAGTGCTTGGGCCCCTGCACCCGTATGGGAGACCAGGAGGAAGCACCTGGCTCCTGGCTTCGGATCTATGCTGCTCCGGCCATTGCGGCTATTTGAGGAGTGAACCAACAGAAGGAAGACCTTTCTCTCTGTCTCTCTTTCTCTCTGTAACTCTACCTGTCAAATAAATAAATAAAAATCTTTTAAAAAATTGTATGAATATCTGTTTTTATATTAATAAATTCTACCATATATGTATTCAAATACATATATATGATCAAAATTACCTTCTGAGCTCTTTTTAAATTGTAAATCATGACATATCATGATTTATAAAATCATTTTAGGGGATTTTGGCAGGGAATATTTCAAAATTAAAATAAAAATAGACGTCTATGTCACATTAAGGATTAACATTGTTTTCTGAACTTTGGTTTAATCTGTGTATACAGTGGGTGCAACTAACTGCAGGTAGAGAATATAAAGCACACTGTGTCTGCTCTGAACAGGGAAAGACTTTTTTCTTGTCATTATTCTGTAAATAATGCCATATAACAATTATTTGCATATAATTTACATTATAAGTAACCTAGAAATGATTTAACAAATACAGGAGTATGTGTACAGGTTATGTGCAAATGCTGTGCCACTGTATGATGGACTTCCACACTGCAGATTTTGGTAATCATAGGGGTCCTGGAACCAATACACTGTGTATACCGAGGGACAACTGCATATATGTGTGTATATATACTTCAAGGAAAAAAATCTGTACCTGCTCAGTTTGGACACAACATGTTTTTCAAACATTTTCTATCTGCAGTTAGTAGAATCCACGGCTATGGAACCCACAGATACAAAGGGCCAAATGTATGCTTACCTGAAACAACAGTTCAGAAAACTATACTGATCCTTAACAATACTATGTGTATTCTGGGTGAAGAACAAATTTTGTTTTTTCCCTAGTTTATGAAGCAAAATTGGAAATGGTTATAGAATTTCACACAAGCGAAATTAACAAAGGAAGGAATTCATCTGAAATCTACATTTGCACATTTTCAAGAGTACCCCTGGCATAAAATATACTTTTTAACGAAAACCATTTTTAATATAGAATTTGCAAATAAGTATATATAGTAAGGGTTATACATTCAGATTCAGCACCCCAGAGTAGATTTTCATCATCCTAGAATGGCTCATTGTACCTAAATGTGTGGCCAGGTCATACATGTAATGGGATCAATGCATATGTTCCAGGAAAGCTGATCTTTGCTTTTTAACAGAAATTCTATGCTTGGGGCTGCCATCGTGGTACAACAAGTAAGCCACCTCCTGCAATGCTGGCATCACATATGGGCTCCAGTTCAAGAGTCTGCTGCTCCACTTCCAATCCAGCTCCCTGCTATAGCACCTGAGAAGGAAGCAGAGGATGACCCAAATACTTGAGCCCCTGTACCCCATGTGGAAGTCCCAAATGGAGTTCCTGGCTCCTGGCTTCGTCTCAGCCCAGCCCTGGCCATTGAGCCCATTTGGGGAGGGAACCAGTGGATGAAAGACATCTCTCTCTCACTCTTTCTCTCAATTGCCTTTCAAGTAAATACATAAATCTTGAGAAAATAATCTATCTAATAAGATACATTTAAAAATGAAAAAAAATCTATGCTTAAGAACAGAAGATACCAATAATTTAGCAAACAGAGTTGCTTGTTACCAACTGGAACTATTTTTTCCCTATGTTTTGATTCTTTTTCAATTTTTGTCTTTATCACAGTAGTTTATGTTTCTCTGCAGTACACTGTACAAAGAATGTTTATCATGACAGGAGTAATGATTAATGTACAAAAGTACTTGTTGTCTTCAAAATTAACACTAAGATATATTAAACATTATCCATGCACTTCAGATGGTAGATTACTATCCTGCTGGGTGAGGAAATATTAGTTAATATTACCCATGTTCTTTGAAGATATTGCTCATGAATCAAAATGGAGGAATAGAGAGGGAATAGATAAAACGAGGAGGGAAGACAAACGACTGTTTATTTTTGTCCTGCAACGTCCAGGAAAACCTGTGGAAACTCATTGCTAGTGACAATTTCCAGTAATAGGATTTCTATTGATAGAAATTGCCCTAATAAAGTACCAAACAATGGTCTTAACTCCGTATATAAACACGTTTTTAAAACCCAGTTTACTGTCTGTCTTCTTGGGTAAGTTATTTATTTAACTTTCTTGTGTCTCAATTTCTCCATATATAAAACAAGGTAGATAAAAATATACATCAGCATTCCATATGGGCACCAGTTCCTGTCCCAGCTGCGTCACTTCCACTCCAACTCCCTACTAATGACCTGGGAAAGCAGCAGAAGTTGGCCTAAGTGCTTGGGCCCTTGCCACCTATGTGGGAGACCTGAGAAAAGCTCCTGGCTCCTGGTGTTGGCCTGACCCTGCCCCAGCCATTGCAGCCATCTGTGGAGTAAATCAGCAGATGGAAGAATATAGTCTCTCTCGCTCTCTCACTCTCTCGTTCTTTCAAATAAATAAATAAATCTTTAAATATATACAACCATAGGACTCTGAAAGATTCTATGAGATAATGCATATAAAATCCTACACACGTTTCAGTTTCCAAGAAATGATCTTCAGTGCCTGTATTTGGGGCCTAATGTTCATTGAAATGGCAAATGATTTTTATGAGGAAACAGTTGAATGAGCTGTGTGTATTTTTGGAAGCATGATTTTGGCAATTCAAATTGAGATAAGTCATCAAATGGCTACATATACATAGTGAAACCAGCAATTCAGCAAACCACAAAGCTCTTTAAAAAATAGCTGGGATGTTTCCAGAAGGCACAATCTATTACTGAGTAGTTTTATATCACTTATGAAGCTGACTATTTTGGCAGCTTCCTCAAATTCAACCTTAATATGAGATATGGATTTTAACCTGGATAATAACTGTTTTATTGTTCTTTAATGCATAAAAGCATCCAGAACATTTGAAAATTTTATTATTTTAGTTCATTTAAACATCCCATACTTCCTTTTTATAAGGTCTAAGTCAATGCATGGGTAGCAGAAATGTTCTGGTGTTTTCTATAATCTTTTTATCCCTCAGTGAGATTATTTCAGAGCTGAAGGATTATGGAAGGATAACCAAGTGGTCTTTTTACTAAATAACAGAAGTGCAGTTCAGACCGGGATTAGTATCTGGAAATACTCTTGCCACATTTGCACTGTGTTACCTCAGAGATATCACATGTAAACCATGGTATTATAAAAGTATGAAAAATGATTACAGAAGTGATTTATGAGAAATTAATCCACCATGTAACACTGTACATGACATTCAAAATAATGATACTGCTAAATATGTAATTTTTAATATTGCTTGTGCCTGGAAGTCAGTTCAATGTTAAACCCTAATGAGGGTTCAGGAAAAATTATGACCTGCTGTTATGGCAATTTTCAAACAACCATCACAACACCCACTACTACACATATAATAGCAACAACAGCTACCATTATTGATTGGGCACTTAGTGTCAGTCAATTTGCTAACCACTTAATGTACATTGTATTGTTTTTCACCACAACAAGTCAGGATCACAAAACTTATAGGATGATGAAATGGGACCTGAGAAATTAAATAACTTGCCAAAGGTCACAAAGGTGATTGGTGGTTCTGGGATTTAAAACCAAGGTGTTTATATTCCAAAATACTTGCCTTATAACAATTTTGTAAATCTCTCCTAATGAAGAAAATAAATCCAAAATTTAAAAAAATAGTACTTCTCTAGAATATTACAGTTTTACTTTTGAAAAGTTAAATAAGAACATATAGATTTTTCTCAACTTCTACAAATTAAGAGATAATGTGTCTGAAGCTACTCAGAAAATACCTGGAATTTATCATGTTAGTGAATCAGAAATCAAATGTAAATTCAAAAATTATGTTTGCAAGTGGTAGACACTAATTTCACACTGAATAAAGAGAGAACAATATTTGATGAAATATTGGCCAGTGAGATAGGATGTGTGTGAGTTCTTCCTCAGGTAAAAGGGATGTGTATGCTATTTTCCTTGTCACTTCCTCTTTCTCATGGACCACAATACATATATGTTGGTGGTGAGTTATCCTTGACATTGGGAATGAAGGCAGAGTCTTGGGCATCACACCAAAAGGCTAACGGAGTTTCTTTCTGACAGTATGCCCTCTTTATATTATTCTCTCAATGAAAGTTCCGGTTCATATTGCATCATCGTGTTTTAATCCATATACCTTTAGATATTATATTTAGCCTTTATACTCCAGGACAGGGGAGACAATAACTCTGCCCTGCCCCCTTGCCTAACAGAAAATATAATAATGCAAAAATAATCAATGTAAGGAAACTTCAAAAAGTTAATGGAAAAGAATGGATTAAAAGATAAATTGTAGGCAGGTGGTTAGTCTAGCAGTTGAGACACTGGTTAAGATGAGTGTGTTCTGTATCAGAGTACCTAGATCCCATACACGTCTCTGGATCCTGACTCCAGCTCCCTAGTAATGCAGCCCTGGGAAGCAGCAACACTGACAGGTATTGGGCTGCTTCCCACCTTAACTGAATTCCAGGCTTCAACCAGGGCCTTCACTGGCCACTGCAGGCATTTGTGAAGAGTGAACCAATGGATGGGATCTCTCTGGATTCCTCATTCTTGCTCACTCTCATTCTCATGCTGCCTCTCAAAATAAATTTTATAGAATTAAACTTCATTTTGATGCAAAAACTTTGAAACCCATGCATTGTTTATGTCCCTGTGTTCTACAAGGAAGGAGATCCTTTGTTCAAGGACTTCAGTGCCTACCATTTGTAAGTGCTAATAGTATTAAGCCCTGGGAAGATTCACGTAGAATTCATTATCAGCTATAAATTCTGTCCTGTGCCACAAAGAAATTAATACAAATTAATTAAATTAAATTTAAAGATCAATGGGTAGATTAAATTAATGGATTAATAAGATTCCTCTGCTTTGGTGAAAGTAGATTAGACATTTTATATAGATCATCAGTTGAAAGCAATGGGAAGTTCTCAGATTTATCACTGGCTCCTAATAGCTCTGATCACACTTCAAGGTTTATATCTCAGGGTCACATGAACAATTAGTATTTTTGATTTTAAGGTTTAAGGAGCTAAGACAAGTACATAAACTAATACTTCATTTAATAAAAATAAAGAAATGAAATATTTTCACAAGTTTCCATCTTTTGTTGTACACATTTCTCACATTTTCAAGCAAAAGACACAGAAGTTAGTGTGAGCTAAGAGCTAAGAGAGATCAATCAGTGCTGACTTGGGAAAGATACTAAAAAAAGTCTGAGGATACATGAACGGTCCTCCAAAAGTTCACAGAAAACGTGTATTATTAAAAAAGTAGGAATAGATTTCAAAAACTCTTGCACCAAAATGATCCTATCTTATAATTCAAATTTTCCTCAAACTTTTTGAATTACTCTTATATATTTATATATTATAAAATTAGACAATGGAAGCACATGCAGGAAAGCAAAATAAAAATCCAAGTGACAGAGACATAGAAAACAAATGTTCTAAAGTCACATATAGTGTTTTATGTTTGTACTATGCATTGAAAATCTCAATAACCATTTCATTTACAGTATTTTACCAGATTTGAAAATTTTCCATTCAAGATTTTTGTATAGATACATAATATGTAAAAACGGACACACTTATAAGAATATTATCAAATATTCATTTTAGGTTTTCTCTCCATAGCTTGAATTTCTTATAAAATTGACTTTCTTTCTTAACCATTGTGAATATAAAACTTTTCCCTTGAAAGGAAGGATCAAACGTTTTTGCTACTTTTGGAAATATCTGATAAACTGCATAGTATTTAAAAACAGTTTCCACCACAAAAATATTTAGCATATTTGGAATTCTTGTATTTTAATGAGAAAATGAATAACTATTTTCAACAACTTTGCTATTTAGATGCTGAGAATATTTTTAGGCCACAAAAATTATTTCCTACATACTCCCAGTTTACTGTAAAATATTGTAAGTATTCTACTACTTAAAATAGTACAATCTATAAGCACATTGAGCTGTTACATGTATTGCAATGTACTAAAACATCAAAGATGCCAACAAATAAAGAAGGGAAAGGCATATTATTAGACCCTATTAAGGATCTTTGGCTTTTCTTTTGGGACATTAAGTACCATACACTGGGGCCAGCGCTGTGGCACAGATGGTTAACACCCTGGCCTGAAGCACCGGCATTCCATATAGGCGCCAGTTCGAGACACGGCTGCTCCACTTTCGGATCCAGCTCTCTGCTATGGCCTGGGAAAGCAGTAGAAGATGGCCCAAGTTCTTGGGCCCCTGCACCTATGTGGGAGACACAGAAGAAGCTCCTGGTTCCTGGCTCCTGGTTCCTGGCTTTGGATCATCGCAGCTCCGGCTGTTGCGGCCAGTTGGGGAGAGAACCAGTGGATGGAAGACCTCTCTCTCCCTCCCTCTCTGCCTCTCCTCTCTCTGTGTAACTCTGACTTTCAAATAAATAATAAATCTTTAAAAAAAGAACAACGTACTATATGAAATGATCTGAAAACATGTATATCAAAATTTGTAAAATTTGTTTCATTATTTCTTAAAGAAAATAAGATTATGAAAATATTGCAACATATTCTTTTAGAACACTAGTTGATCATCTTGTGTATCCCTTGTGTGAATATCCCTGATTTTGTAGACTATGTTCTAATCTATAATACTTTCTTCATCCTCTAAACTCCTATAGGGATTATAATCAAAGACATATAAAGCATTGCATGTCTATTATTTGTAAGGTGTGCTATAAATACTGCACTGAATTATCCAATTTAACTTCAAAACATGAGAGCAGATACTGCCTAATTTTATAGTAAAAAGATCTGATCATATTGGTTAGAAACTTGCCCAAGGTCATAGAAGTAATAAAAAGCTGATATGGGAATTGACCTATCTGTCTCACAGAAGCCTGTAATACTAACTGTCAGAAGTTTTATAATGAATCAAGAATAAGAAACACTTTACATAGATAACAGTCAGCACATAAACTATGGCTACTATAAAATATGGAGTAACAACATAACTGAGATGATATCTAATCATACATAGGACATACAACAAAACATGCTTATTGATATATTTCAGTTTGTTATATTTTGTAAACTAGGAAGAGACAGAAAAAAGAAATAGTTTTCTTTATTTACATAGTGAGATAATCACTATTATGCTTAAAAATAAAGTTGCTATATTTTCAAAATACCCACTACTGTAATGTTACCATATTCATGATTTGTGTTATCCTTAAAAATTTCCCACAAAATCACAACTTATCCTATTTTTTAACTTTTTAATATATTGGTTTTATTTCATAGTTCACAGAGTAGAAGGAAACATATTATGGTCATGTCCATAAATTAAAACAATAAATTAATTTCCAGTATTAAATTATGAGAACCATTAAAATCTTAACTTGTAGATAATTTAAAATCATGCAAATTGACCAAAAAGGCCATATATGTGTTGGTTGGTGGAAGCTATAAATCAGGAAAGCAAATTAATTTAAAGTAGAAGAGAGATAGTTACATTTAGAATGCCCTGAGAAATGCTGGGACCCAGCACAATCTGACCTGTGATGCTTTTCACATGCTCAGATTGTGCCTAGGTACACACATGACATTGGTTTTATTTATTTTATTTATAGAAGGATTGTGATTATCTTATAACTTTTGAAAAAGATTTATTTATTTATTTGGAAGTCAGAGCAAGAGAGAGAGAGAGAGATCAATCTAATCCACTGGTTCACTCCCCAAATGGCTGCAATGGCCACGACAGAGCCAGACTGAAGCCAAGGGTCAGGAGCTTTTTCCAGGTCTCCCATGTGGGTGAAGTGGACCAAAGACTGGAGCCATCCTCTGCTGCCTTCCCAGGCACATTAGCAGGGAGCTGGATTGGAAATGGAGCAGCCAGGATTGGAACTGGCTCCCATATGGGATGTTGGCACTGCAGATTACGGTTTAAGACACTATACCATGATGCCAGCCCTATAAACTTTTATAATTGTTTTAACACCAGTTGTTCCATATACTTGGCCAATATTGCTTATTTTTCTCACTTCCCTAAAAGAACCATAAACTGTCAATTATTATGGGAGTAGTTTATCAGAGCACAGATTATCTGGAGGTCTTATTTCTCTTCCATTTGGCCTTTTCACAGCTCATTAGCACGTCAACAAGAAAGTTAAGGCTAAGGAAGGAAAGGCTGCTGAAATTCTTAATAAATTGCTCCTTGTCAGCTGCATATCGAACAAGCCATTTAGAGATGCTAGAAAAATTAAACAAAATGGGATACACAAAGATATTGAACATATATGATTTAAATTTGCTTTGACAGTTTTTTTCTCAATGTATTGTCTGTAATATTGACTGAATTGATCCAAGGTTTTGCCATCCTACAGGATCCAAAGTCCTTTTTCTTTAGAGTATTATAAGCCATCTTTAAAGATATCACTTGCAAGTTAGCAATATATAACACTCATTGCCAATACATTGACCATTTTTCAAAATGAAGACAAGAAATTGAAAACCAGATTTCCAAAGGAAGATTGATGATGACTGAACAGTATTTCTTAGTGGGAGAAAAGAGGATTCACTGTGAATGGAGTCAAAACGTCCTGTTTGGTTTTAGGCTTGACTGTGCAATTGATACGATAAGTACAAGGATATATCTCCTCATTTTGGAAATAACTCAGAAGATTAAGTCTATTTTATTACCTATTTATCAGAGGCAATAAATCCTTAAACATGGACATCATAATGTCCTACATCCATTATCATTTTGCTTTAAGTATGTAAGGATTTTCATAAGCAATTGATAAACCTGTCTTCATCTAGCTCATCTAGTGGCAATCAAATTAATGATATGAGAAATTTAAATAGTTAATTTTTGTCACAAAATTGTTTTAATTGTAGGTTTGCCAGGCAGAAGAGCAATTAGCATAATAGACTTTATACATTCAATACATCACACCTTTATTTAATTTGTAGAACGGGGTTCTAAAACCATATGAAATTCTGGTGCTGACAAATTTATTAAATTATTAATTAGTAAAAATCACATATTTATTCAACCAATATTTACTAAGCAACTAAAAAGGGCCAGGCATTCTCTAGCAATGGTAACACAATCACATACAGAAAAGAAAAAAAATCCATGCTCTTATGGAATTAATTATATCTAGGAGGTATACTAAACATAACAAGCACATTTGAAGGTGGTAAGTATTATGGAGAAACATAAAGCAAGGAGGAGGAATAGGGAGTGCTAGAGGCAGGGAGATTGCAAATTTAATTAGGATGGTCAGGGAAAATATCATTGAGTGGGTATCAGTTGAGAAGGAGGCTCGAAGCTGTGAAAGAGAGAACCATGTAAATATACTGAGGGAGGATATGTTTTAGGCAGAGACAAGAAGGCCAGTATGCTTACAGTGGTATGGAGAGGGTAACAATAGTGGAAGTGGAATCTGGAGAAGAGATGCATGGAGAGATACAGGCAATTGTATGGGTGGGTTGCATGTTATTCTGGGAGAGTGAGAATACATTAGAGGATTTTCAACAAAATAATATGATCTGCATTACATTTTAACTTGACAATTTGGCAGAAAAAATGGATTAAGGGAAGCCAACATCCAAAACATATAGAGCAGTTTAAAAGGCAACTTTAATAATTTCAGACCAGACAAGATGGTGGTGGCAGTCAAAGTAGTAAGAAGTGATCAAATTGTGGATACAGACCTGGTCAAGTAAGATCTGGCATAATTTTCTAATCAACAACACGGAGCGTGAGAAAGAGGGAGAATGCATTTGATTCCAAAGTGTTTGGCTGAGGCAACTAGAAGGATATAGCTGCCAATTACTGATAGAGGAAGGACTGTTGATGAAGCCGGACTTGAATTGAACAAGAGGAGGGAGAACACAGTTGTGAAGCTATGTTTGGGGTTTAGTGGAAAGTACTGAGCTGGGGTAAACATTTGTGTGGCATCAACCTACAAGTAGTATTTGATGTTATGAGGCTAGATGAGATCATTGGGAAATGAATATGACATAAGAACTGAATACCATTTATTGTAACGTTAGAAATTTAGGGTGATAAGAAGGAATCGAAAATTGGGGTCAAAATAGCTGCCATTGAAGGCAGAAGGAAAACAAATAACGTGTGATGATTTATAAATTAAAAAGGAGAGAGTAAATGTATGACTGAAATGCTCCTGAATTTATTCAGAAAGATTATTTAGCTTAGATAGCACATATAAAAAATTTCAAACTCTGGCCAGATCATTATAAAACCTTAAAGAATACTAGTTAAATATTAAGATGACAAATTGTGTGCCATTTAGCAATCCAACCAACACATATCATTTTAATGTTTGTCATATTTTCAGCAGAATACATTTGGCAATTGATTGTCACACATATGCTATCAAACATACTTCAAACAGGTAGTTCAAAGAATGAATAATAAGGCTTTGGAATCAAAATATCTGCATTCAAATTCCTTTCTGTATCGCTGAAACTTAGTATTCTTATCTGAAAAGGGGGATAGTAAGAAAATATACTTCTAGAGAAATCAAATGTGTTACATACATATATATATACTAATATATATATATATAAGAAGCAATGTCTTACACATTCAATCAATAATTTTAAAATAACTACATATAATGCATTCATGCCTCATCAACTAAATGTAAATCATTCTATTAGATAACACTGGCTATAGTGAAGAACAAAACACCTGATCATAAAGAAATGAAAATCCTAGGAAGTAGATATACAGGTAAGCAAACAACCTATCATCTGTGGTCTCCTAGGGACATGAACAAGAAGGAATGGAAGCACAGAAATGAGCAACACAGGCTGGCACTGTGGCACAGTGAGATAAGCTGCCACCTGTGATGCCAGCATCGCATATGAGGGCCAGTTCAAGCTTCTGATGCTCCACTTCTGATTCAGCTCCTTGCTAATACAGCAGAAGATGGCCTGAATAATGAGTCCCTGTTACCCATGTGGGAGAACCTGTTGGAGTTCCAAGCTCCTAGCTTTAGCTTAGCCCAGCCCTGGCTATTGTGGGCATTTAGGGAATTAACTAGCAGATGGAAGATTCTCTTCTCTTTCTCTCTTTCTCTCTTTCTCTTTCTCTCTCTCTTTCTCTCTCTCTGTCTATCTCTGTCTCTCTCTGTGTGTCTCTCTCTCTTTCTCTCTCTCTTTCTCTCTCTCTCTCTCCCTCCCTCCATCCCTCCCTCCATCTCTCTAAATCTGCCTTTCAAATAAACAAATAAATAGATCTTAAGAAAAAGAAATTGGCAATCAAACATATCAAACAAGTAGGAATTATAATTTCTTTCTTTTTTAAAAAAATCAGGAATGACATCTCCAAACAAATAATATTTGAGAAAATCTAGTAAGATGAATAGAAAATGACCAGACAGGGAAAGAAAAGATGGAATGTTGAGGATAGTTATCAGGCAGAAGAAAAATTTGTAGAAAGACAAACAAGTATGTGAAACAACACTGAGGGAAAATGTGTGTGCCCTTGTTCGTAGTAGAGGGAGTCAGATGAATACTTTGGAAGTCAGCATAGCTACAGAACATAATTTGTTTTTTAGTACTGGAAGAACTGAGGCTAAGGTAGTGTCATAATATACATTATCAATTCTATATGCTTGGTAAAAGTATTTTGTTTTTATAATATGTATTTAGGTGCTTATATTTTATACATTTTATATTACATACAGAGGAATCTTCTAAAAACACATAATATTCAAACTAGCATGACTTCTTGTCCCTACAATACTGAAACCAAGCAAAAACCACCTAGTTGCTTGCTCTAAGAAATACATGCACTTAGAAGAAAAGATGGTGAACCATCTAAACCATTTACTTTATCAAGAATAATTGTTTTCTCACTCCAATACCATTCTTACCGTTAACCCAAAGTTATTACATCAAAATTTTGCCCAATCTCAATTGAAACCCATTTGTAAAACTTGGACTAATACTCTCCCCACCAAGCTCTAAATCCCTATAAATTACCCTTTGGTAATTTTCTCACATTGACACACTACCAAAACCCTGTCACATTATGTTTTCTTGTATCGCAGTTTGTCACTTAGCATTGATCTACCAATGTTTATTTCGTGATGTTATGAGGGAGCTAACAGCTGACTTGTGAAAATAGTGATTACATTCATACTTGTATTTGGGAAAGGTTTCCCTAAGACACAGTTTGGAGAATGCTCTGTGGAAGAGTAATGGCTGCAAGACTAAGCAGGAGACCAGTGAATCAGCATAGGACACCTGGCTCCTGACACCTGGCAGTCACACAGCAGTTGTCCAAAGAATGAATCCATGAGGTGGGGCCCGACAGAAGAGTAGAAATGGGAGCAGAGGGGAGATGATAGACTTAAAACATGTTTCCTTTTAGAATATATTCTACTTGGTGACTCTAAATTATGAAGAGAAGCAGAAAGAGGAATTGAAAATGATTTCTAGGGTTGGGGCTTAGACAATGGGTAAATGGAAGAAGAACAAAACCCACAAAAGTAAAGAAAGGTTTTGTGGGGTTGAGTGAGTGAAAGAATTAAGAATTAAGTTTCACTTAAAATATATTTGAAATGACTTTACTACAAAAATCCATTGTCATGCTTACTGCTGTGGGATACAGAAAAGATTTGGAGGATTAAGAAATGCATTAAGCAACAGCAACAAGCAAACACAAATGTCACATTTGATCAAAATGTCATTGGATTTTAAGTGCTATCCTATTTCAATGCGGAAATATGAGTGTAGGGACATTATTCTCTTCTAATAATGTGCTAAATATTAGAGTTTACTTTTATTGAAAGCACAAAATGTAAATACTGAAGGTGATTATTATTTCTGTGATAGAAAGAGTGAACCAAGGGTATCAGTCTTCCACACTTATCTATTTGACTGGATTTGCTATACCTTTGCCTAAATGTATTCACCTTTCCTGAACTTGGTTATTTTTTCCTGGCATTTTCCAATGAAGTCACATAATAGTAAATATATCTCCAACTCAATGAGCTATTTATTTATAAGCATACTTTAATGGCATATTTTCATCAGAGTAAGTATAACTTGAAGCATTTCAGATTGTTGGCCTTATTGGTGCTTGCTATCAAAATCATGTTTCAATATTTAATTGTTAAACATCTACAATGCATATGCTCATGTATTCCTTTACATATCAACTTTATCTACTGTGAGTTAATGATATTTTCCTTTACCTAAGGATTAGGAACGTACATACTAGCTATCAGAACTCATAATATTTACAAGCATTTTTCTAAATAGGAAATCCTGTTGCATTATGTAACCATAGGAAATCAGGTTTTTCAGTGGACTTGTTTCTAGAGTTGGCTTAAAGGTTCAGATTGCCCCTCTGCATTATTCACACAGAGTTGTAGAAGGTGCTAAAACAGCCAGTGCCGTGGCTCAATAGGCTAATCCTTCGCCTTGTGGCGCTGGCACACCAGGTTCTAGTCCCAGTCGGGGCACCACATTCTGTCCTGGTTGCCCCTATTCCAGCCCAGCTCTCTGCTGTGGCCCGGGGAGTGCAGTGGAGGATGGCCCAAGTGCTTGGGCCCTGCACCCCATGGGAGACCAGGAGAAGCACCTGGCTCCTGCCTTCGGATCGGTGCAGTGCGCCGGCTGCAGCGCGCCAGCCGCGACGGCCATTGGGGGTGAACCAACGGCAAAGGAAGACCTTTCTCTCTGTCTCTCTCTCTCACTGTCCACTCTGCCTGTCAAAAAAAAAAAAAAGGTGCTAAAACATTGGTGTCAGGGGACAGGGCCCTACTGATCATCAATCTTTTGTATGAATAATAGAATTCTAGCAGTCAATGTTTTAAAAGAAAGGGCTGCCTGATCCTTATTTCACCATTTTATAAAATCAAATCATGTTAAAATGTTCCAGTTCTGTCATGATCTTTGCTCTCTATATTATATCTTGCTGTCTGACAAAACTTAAATCTGAGAGAGTATTTTTTCCTGAAGAAAGGAAACCACACTGAGACTTAAAGGCATTCAAAAGGTCTAATCAAACAGGAGCCAACACTAATAATAATCACTTACTAAAAATGGGATTGTATTAGTTAAATAGAATAAAAATTGTTGTTGAAGACACATCATGAATGTTGCCATAGATTTGCATGCATGTTTATTCTGAAAATCCACATCTACAGATTCATAAGCTATATTACATTAATCACACAGTATAGGTATACAGTGTACTGCAGAAACTTGCCAGAGTATCCAGAGTATCTCAGAACTCTCTTGCATCTCTCCCAATCTGAAACACACCTGACCAATCCTATCACCCTTCAATCTATATTTCCTTAACTTTCATCACAGAACTTCTGAATAGGTTTAATATACTTTCCTAGTTCCAAATTGCCATTCTCTACCTTTAATTCTAATTTTTTAAAATTCCCCATCCTTCTATTGAAACATTCTGCAAAGTACACAGTCTACCTCTAAAACAGTGAATTTAGCTGCCTCTTCTCAACCTATATTGTCCTCAATTCCTTTGCAGCTGAATTCACATTCTTCAAAGTCTTGTTAAAAACTTTGAACTTCTCCAATGTTTGTTGTAACTCTTTGTAAAATCTCATTCGTTCTTAGGGACTGCCCTGTTATCTCCCTCCACCTTTTTCCCCTAAAACATGTCTATATCACTCGCCTTTGCTGGTGAGACTAAACCTGGGTTTTGATATAGTTAGACCACTTCCCTTAACACTGGCACTTCCAAATTAGCACAGCACTTTCTATCCATCTTACTTCATGCCAAACGACTTCTAGGTTTAGTTGAACCAGATAGCTACATTTTCAAAACTCGTCAATGGCCTTCTCTTGCCAACTGGATAAAATATAGCCCCTTACCATGATATTCAAAATAGTCCACAATGTGTCCTCTATTTTCCTTTCCAGGTCCCTCACCACATATCCTACATGCTAATCACAAAATGAACTGAAGTTCCACACTTTCATGTCTTTCTCGTTCGGTTCCAAAACTTGGAGTGATCTTTCTCTTGGAAAATTCCCCATTTGGAAACCATACTGACTGTCAAGGTTTGCCATTCACTTACATCTCCAGTAACCTGCTAAGTCAAGATTCATAGAGCTGTGGTCTGTACTCCCAGAGGATTTGTATGTCCATCTCTTATCTTCCATAATACTACTGTTTTCAAAGCAAGTAAAAGAGAGTCTGTCTCCTCATCTAATCCCTAAGTATGCCAAGGATAAGTCAAAACCTAGTAAATAATGCAAACTAGATTAACAATAAACCTTGATGGGTTAGGCTATCAAGGCTTAACCATCACATACTACCTTGCTATGGAATTTTCAGAAGTTTCATTGCAAATTAATAATAAATTTTAACAGAAAGGCCAGAAGGTATAATTTAAAATTCTGAGGTTTAGCAACCCAAGATCACTAGAATCCATTTTCCCCTGCCTCGCTCTAGCTTTGTGCTGCTCAGCAAATCTTTTGGCCTACAAAGTGGGAAAATTGGTGGTAGCCATTACAAATTCTGTCTTTGAAGCAATGGCCACATGTTGGCATATAATGAATAGTAACAAAATAATTATAAAAACAATTAACAGAGATAACATGTACATGTGAGCATTTTGAAAACCTTGGTCTAATTTCAAGAAAGTAAGCAAGATAAAAGCATTGAGATGTTATAAAGACTTAGTTGAAAGAAACAAACACCTTTATTTTTTAGTAAGGACCATCAATGTAACTTGTCAGAATTTTCTGCTTCAAATTATTTAAAAATGAAAGTTGCAAAACTACAGCCTCTTCTGCTACTGCAGTAGTGAATATTGTATTAATTTGAACACATTCTGTCAAGGACAACAGCATTATAATGTTAATACAAATGTGTCCTCATAAACAGGGAGGACTTGTGTGGGCGTGAGAGAAAATAAAGTATATACAACACATTCCCCAGATTTTTCTGAGTTTTTTTCTCGACATAACCCAAACAGAGGATGGCAAAGATTTACCAGTGTGGGTGACAGTTCATACTTGGAAATAACAAAGTAAGTTGAGCTATATTTGGCAGATATAAATGGTTAACACCCTAATGTCAATACCAGTCATGGTAAAACACCTTGAAATACAGTATTTATGGGGCTGGTGCTGTGGCGCAGCAGGTTAACACCCTGGTCTGAAGAGCTAGCATCTCATATGGGCACCGATTTGAGACCTGGCTGCTCCACTTCTGATCCAGCTCTCTGCTATGGCCTAGGATAGCAGTAGAAGATGGTCCAAGTCCTTGGGCCCCTGCACCTGTGTGAGAGACCTCGAAGAAGCTCCTGGATCCTGGCTTTGGATCAGCGCAGCTTGGCCATGTGGCCAATTAGGGGAGTGAACCATCGGATGGAAGACCTCCCTCTCTCTCCTCTTTTTTTTTTTTTTCTCTCTCTCTCTACCTGTCCTCTCTCTGTGTAAGTCTGACTTCCAAGTAAATAAATAAATATTTTTTAAAAGATAAAGTACTTATGTTTCCCTCTCCCCATGCTCTTTCTGAAATTTGGCATAGGTGTTTGTATAATACCCTGAATAATGTATACATATCCCCTTTTCAGTCAGTTATCCTGGTTCACAAACATTTCTCAATCACACATAAAATCATCAACAATCTTAACAGTTAACTATAACTTCAAATTCTACATTTATGTTTACAGACACACTTACACACAGTTAACTATGCCCTTTAGCTTCAAAACCAACTCTATAAAAATAAATTGTACAAACATACATTACATACATATGTTATTTTAAAATAAAAGAGGAAAACCTAATGGGTTTAGAATACTATTATTGTTAATGATAGATTCCTTAGCAGTTCCTGTAGATGATATATTTTACTATCCAGCACAAATAGCATCATAATTTCTGACCAGATACAGTTATTATCTGCTAATTACTCATTTTCCACTAAAGTGTGTAAGTCAATAAATCTTATCCAGAAAAGTGGGAAATCATACATTAGATTGACCTGGGAGGATCCTCTACTCTTTACAAAGTAATCTTGATAGATAAAAAGCTTCATTTTATTAAGCTTATTGAACTCTCTTGTTTGTTTTTATAAATTCTTTGGTACACACTGAAGGCTAGCCATCTGTGAGAAGAAAATAAAAATGGCAAATATAATAACAATGCAATCTATGAAAATGTATGCATATGCCTTTTCTATCCTTATATGCTATATAAGTAGTATAGTATATAACTGTTTCAAGTAAGCTCATATATTATTGTTATATTTATTTTCCTAAAAAAACTCAAGGTTTCTCCATGATACAATGAAAAATGATAGAAAAATGCTACAATTTTGGAAATAAGCACATTCTAAAAGCTGCTTTGTCATTGTTTTATGACATATATTTATCTTCATACACATAGCAGCACCTAGCATAGCACTTTTCTTATAACAGGCACTCAATAAATGGTTGCTAACTGTTGAATATATTTAGCTCTCAGACAAATCCTAAATTATTGCCCTAGAAATATTTCATTCATCAGTAATAACCCAATCTATCACATGTGGGTGCTGGTTCATGTTCCAACTGTTCCTCTTCTGATCCAGCTCTCTGCTATGGCCTGGGAAAGCAGTAGAAGATGGCCCAAGTGCTTGGGCCCCTGCACCTGCATGGGAGACCCATAGGAAACTCCTGGCTCCTGGCTTTGGATTGGCCCAGCCCCTGGCATTGCAGCTATTTGGAGAATAAACTAGTGGATGGAAGACCTTTCTGTCTCTCCCTGTCTCTCTCTCAAATAAATAAATAAAATCTTTTTTTTTTTGACAGGCAGAGTGGACAGTGAGAGAGAGACAGAGAGAAAGTTCTTCCTTTGCCGTTGGTTCACCCTCCAATGGCCGCCGTGGCCAGCACGCTGCAGCTGGCGCACCGCGCTGATCCGATGGCAGGAGCCAGGTACTTATCCTGGTCTCCCATGGGGTGCAGGGCCCAAGCACTTGGGCTATCCTCCACTGCACTCCCTGGCCACAGCAGAGAGCTGGCCTGGAAGAAGGGCAACCGGGACAGAATCCGGCGCCCCGACCGGGACTAGAACCCGGTGTGCCGGCCCCGCAAGGCGGAGGATTAGCGTAGTGAGCTGCGGCGCCGGCTAAATAAAATCTTTTAAAAATTTAAAAATCTTAATATGAAAAAGTATTTCCAAGGAAATAAAAAAAACATTTATGGACTACATGCACATAAAGATATATACATATTAAAACAACCAACAGGCATGCTATACAGGAGGCATGCCTCTCAAACAGAGGCTTAACCTGCTGTGATACAGTGCCTATCCCTCATGGTTTGAAACCAGTAATATCTTAAATAACACAGGATATCATTTGCTCAATTAAAGATTTGTACTATTAAGTCATGATGAAATATTGAAATCATTCAAATATTATCAGTTATGCCCATCCTGTAATCAATTTATCTGCCTTATATAGCAATCTTACGCTTTGCATGAAATTAATTTCAATTCTAATCAAGGCATAAACTTTGATTGCTTTAGATGAATGCTTCTTGCCATGATGATTGGTTTAGGGACATATGTTATAAACCTATGTGCCTGAGTTTTCTGCTGAACACAGTAAAATAATCAAAGCCACATGACCTAACGTGCTCCAATCAAGAGTGTCTAAGCTATTTGTTTGACCATTGAGAAAAACAATGATTATTTTCCTTGCACACAAGGAGAAAAGTACTACTGGAAATGTTGATAACCAATTTGCTATCAGAACCACATCATTGAGAAAAAGAAATAACTACTTGGTGGAAGTAATAGAAGACAGTGCCAAGAGAATCACTGAAAATTGGGGCTGCAGCTTGTTGACATTCTGGACATCTGAACTAAATTATGAATGGAATCCTAACATGCTGCTGGAATTTTCTGTTATATAATCTAATCATTCCCAAGCAGTGTTTTTTTTTTTTAAAGATTTATTTATTTATTTGAAAGTCAGAGTTAGAGAGAGAGAGAGAGAGAGAGAGAGAGAGAGAGATGGAGGGAGGGAGGGAGGGAGGGAGGGAGGGGGAGAAAGAGAGAGATATCTTACATCTGGTGCTTCACTCTCCAAATGGCCACAAAGACCAGGGTAGGGCTAGGCCTAAGCCAGGAACCTGGAGACTCTTCTAGGTCTCCCACATGTGTGCAAGGGTACAATGCCCTGAGCTATCCTCTGCTACTCTCCCAGGCACATTAGCAAGGAGCTTGATTCAAAGAGGAGCACTTGAACTAGTGCCCATATGGGATGTAGGCATCATAGGTGGTGGCTTTACCTGCTATGCCACAATGTGAGCCCCATTCCCCAAGTTTTAATCATGATAAATCTTTAATGGAAAAAGAGGTCATATATGACTGCTCCAACATGAATGGCATAAAGATGTGTGTGTTTGAATTTTTGTTAACCAAATGTTTTCCATTATCATAGCAAACACTGTTCTAATTTATATAGAATTTGGTATCTAGAAGTGGAGTGTTCAAAGAAAAAGATCCTAAAATGTGCACTAGGCTGAATTATATGAGAGACAAAGACAATGAGAAGGAGACTGCAATGTCAGGGTGACACTGTTAGAAGTATTGGACATTGCTGTTTTTTGTTCTCATTTAATCATAACTCAGTGCATCATGAAGCCCTGAAACAAGATTGACTCAAAGGGACTGCTGATGACCACAGTATCCCAACTTTGGAACTGGAAGCCATCACTGAATAATGTTTTAGCAACTCTTTTTGAGGAGTTGATTTGAGCAATTTTGAAAGTGAATCTATTCTATGGGTGCTGTGTAGCAATGCCAGATATTCAAAAGTGAGGATCATGTTGGACAAAGAGATTGCACAATGAATACCCTGCCCACCACTTCCCTATTGTATAATCTCCTCATGATTTGGCGAGTATTGACTTTACCCAAAGTTCTAGATATGGTCTTGGTCTCTCTGAAAGCCAAATGCAATAATCCTACCTACTTTCCTAAAGTGATATGCTCAGGGCAGGCACATCTAAGATGTTTCAATCAGATAGAGGCTCAGTCCTTTTGGTCATAATTTGGGGATAAATATATTATTTGCACCTTACTGTGAACATGGAAATAAGATGTTCTAAAAACTGCTAAGGGAAGCCAGCCTGTATCCATCTGACATGTTATAGAAGCTAAGGTTGAGAGAGAAACATAGACCCATTTATGACTCCATAGGGGAATTCTGTTATCTAACACTCCAGAAATTTGAATTATTTGCTGAGCTAATACATTTTATTTGTGTCTATTTTAAAAAGTTTATTTATGTTATTTATTTGAATGGCACGTGGAGAGAGGCTCAACAGCCATAATTGGGACAGGCCAAACCCAGAGCCAGGAACTTCATTTGCGTCTCCACATAGGTAACAGGAATCACAATAATTAAGCCATTATCTGCTGCCTCACAAGGTGTGCATTAGCAGGAAACTGGACTGGAAGTGGAGACAAGACACAAACCCAAGCACTCTCTATAGGATGTGTACTTCCCAAGCAGGTGGCTTGACCTGCTTAGCTACAATGTCCACCGCTCTTTGTGTTTTAAGTAGGTTTGAAACCAGTAGTGTCTTAAATAACACAGGACATAACACATGTGCATTTTAATGTTCTTCATCAATTTAATGCATCTTTAAATAATCAACAATCATTTTAATATGTACTCATAACATCTTGAGAGCCAAATATTCTTTTTTTTTAAATTCAGTGTTCAATTGCTCAGTTCACCAAATCTAGATAATCGCTGTTAGTCAAAAAGTATTATCATTAATGACACTGATGCTATTATTAATAAAATGAAGACATTTTGAATTGGTTCAATTATTCATCAAATGGAAATTTTTAGAAAGGATGTACTATTAAATTCAGGGCACAAAATGGAAATTTAATGGACCTTGTTCAGATTGAATCTTTAAAACAATTCTCTCTCTTTCTGTCATCTATCTATCATCCATCATCTCCCTCTTCCCCTCTCCACTTCTCCCCTTCTCTCCTTCTCCCTCTCCCACTTGCTATGGAAAAAGATCATTAAAATCATCAGTTGATCTATTTCACAGCAATTATTCTTCCTAATTACCAGTTATTCTCATCTTTCATTTTTAAAAGTTGCCTTTATTTTAAACTTGCTTGAATTTTTCTTCATTATTTTGTGGTTGCATGATTTATAGATTTTTTCATTAATTTTTAAGGTATGCATTACATTTATATGTGCATATTTATATAAACATAACCTTTCCCCTAATGTTGCTAACTGTACCTCCCTTTTATGTTAGTTTAGCATAGAGTTTAATAGGAAAGATTCTGGGGTTGGTCTGTGTGTGCTGAAATCCTGACTCAACCACTTTTCTCTGCATTATGGTGGGTGGATTTCTTAAGCAATATATCTATTTCCTTCCTCAAATGTAAAATGGATTTAATAGACCCCTCTTGATAGAGTTATGAAGACTAAGTTAATGTACAAAAGGGATTTAGAGCAACGGCTTGGTATATAATCATTGTTTTCAACACAGCGATTTTTATTGCATTGCACACCTTTTATAAGAATTTGGTTCATTATCTAATATCAACACTTGAAAGCAATTTAGGCTAATAAAATGATGAGCCTCGGGACTTGAAAATTTGTGTTGAGTCATATATTTCTTGCTTTCTCACCATGCTACTTTGGTCAAATCATTCAGTGTATGTCGATACCTGGAAAAGTTTGTGGGAAATGGAATAAAAAGTTATTTTAGTACAAAGTATTTTCCATGAAATTTTGAAGACTCAATGGATATAACCCTGTCATTAGCTGACAGAATTAAAATTTCATCTCCAGGGTTTGGGGTTTGGCCTTATAGTTAAGAAGCCCACATCTCATATCAGAGTGTCTGAGTTAAATTCCTGGATCTGTTTCCTGATTTGAGCTTCCTGCCAATTCAGACCCTGGGAGATAGCAAGTAATGCTCAGGTATCTGGGTCCCTGTCACCAGGTTGAATTCCTGGCTTCTAGTTTGGTCCAGTCCCACCCAATTGTTGTAGGCATTTGGGAGTTTTCTCTATCTCTTATCTCTCTCCCTCTCTCTCTTCCTCTCTCTCTCTCAAAAAAAAATCATCTCCTATCTAACAAGATCATTGGGGTACAAAATGACACAAGGCACATACAAAGGAGGGATCTGAACATGTTCTAAAGTGTGAAGAATTATTTTTCCACCTAAGTGATTACATATTCTTCATCTGGATCAATAGAATCACTTTCAATATCTGTACTGGAAAAAAAAAAACTTATATGTCATGCATTTCTCTCCTTCCATGTTTATGTCATCGAAATATAAATCCTTTTCCCTGATATCAATCTAGTAGGTTTTCAGAATGAACAGTGTAACATGAAGGCATCATCTGCCTGTGCCATAGACTGAAGAAGCGCTTTGCCTGGTTTTCCAAGTCCTGAAATGTTCACTATACCCTATTTTTGTCAAGACTGTGCAAATAGCAAACAGGGACAATGAGCTGTTCTGAGAATACAATGAAATTGATGGGTGCTTTACCCCAATAATACAATATAAGTGCACAAAATTTTTGAAAAGCTTTTTGGTGGCATAATGGTTATTGTAGAAAATTCATGAATACTTAGGGTTCTATGATCTTGAACACTTGTTATACCCTTTTGATCCATATCTGTACTGACCTATCCATTAAATGTTGAGTAAAAATTCTATACCTCTTAAAGCAATTCCTTTAAAACAAACAATCCATTTAAGGAATGGGAAAAGGACTATAACAGGCATTTTTCAAGAGAGGAAATTCAAATGGCCAGCAGACACTTGAAAAAATGCTCAGGATCACTAGCTGTCAGGGAAATACAAATCAAAACCACAACGAGGTTTCACCTGACCCCAATTAGAATGGTTCACATACAGAAATCTACTAACAACAGATGCTTGTGAGGATGTGGGGAAAAAGAGACATTAACCCAATGTTGATGGGAATGCAAACTGGTAAAGCCACTGTGGAAGTCAGTCTGGAGATTCCTCAGAAACCTGAATACAGACCTACCATATGACCCAGCCATCCCATTCCTGGGAATTTACTCAAAAGAAATCAGCATCATCCACATGTTCATTGCAGCTTAATTCACAGTAGCTAAGATATGGAATCAACTCAGATGTCAATCAACTGAAGACTGGATAAAAAAATTATGGTATATATACACTATGGTGTACTACTCAGTAATTAAAAAAACATGAAATCCGATGTTTTGCAACAAAATGATGCAACTGGAAACAATTATACTAAGTGAAATAAACCAGTCTGAAAAAACAGATAAGTTTTCCCTGAACTGGAGTAACTGTTAGAGTATCGAAAATGTTATGTATTAGAGTGAAATGGGCATTCTGAGATCCAATGACTGTTTATAGCCCTTGTCTCTTCTGTTGAGGAACGGTGTTTTCTTCTTCATACTAATTGTTGAACTCTAATTGGTGTAGGGTTATACTTATGTGTAATAAGTAAGAAACTGATCTGTAGAAAAACAAAGTTTATCACTGTAGAAATTAAAATAAAGAATAAGAAAGGAAGGAGGAGGGATGGTAGGAGCATGGGCAGGAGGGAGGGTTGTGTGGGAAATATCACTATGTTCTTAAATCTGTATATATGAAATACATGAAATTTATTCACCTTATATAAATAAAAAATAAAAAATAAATTAATCTGCAACCTATCATCCTATATGTCTCATTTGAACCCTATTCAGTAATATAAAAATAAAACTGAAATGAAAGAACTACATAGGCAGCAGAAATTTTCTTGGATTCTTTCTACCTCTAAAATTGTGGAACACTCCTAAAAGTAATTGATTTCAATCATTTGAGTGGAGAAAACACACTTTTACAGAGTTACTATAAAAATTCTTCATGCACAATAAAAATAATATCCAGCATGCTTACTCTGTGATCAGATTTATATCTATGATCTCAGTGAATTTTTAGAAGAATGCCATAAGCTAAAAAACTGTTTTATGCTACTTTTTAAAATTAGCAAAATAGCAGGATCTAAAAGAGATATTAGTACTCCAATGTACATTACAGCACTATTCACAACAGCAAAGATATAGAAATTAACTAAGTGTCTGATAAATACATAAAGAATGTTTATGTGGAAGGAATTTTATTTGGCCTTTAAAACCAAGGAAATCCCACAATATGTGACATCAGGAATAAACCTTGAGGACATTATGCTATGTGAAATAAATCAGTCACAGAAGGACAAACTCTACATGATTCCACCTATATGAGTTATGTAAGATCGTCAAATACATAGAAATGGACAGTAAAATGGTGGTCTCCAAGGGCTGGGGGGGAGAAGAAACGGGGAAATGTCAGTTAATAGGCATAAAATTTTTAAAATAAGAAAGATAGGCTGGTGCCGCGGCTCAATAAGCTAATCCTCTGCCTAGAGGCGCTGGCACCCCAGGGTTCTAGTCCCGGTTGGGGCACCAGATTCTGTCCCGGTTGCGCCTCTTCCAGGCCAGCTCTCTGCTGTGGCCCAGGAGTGCAGTGGAGGATGGCCCAAGTGCTTGGGCCCTGCACCCCATGGGAGACCAGGAGAAGCACCTGGCTCCTGGCTTCAGATCAGCGCGGTGCGCTGGCCGCAGCGCGCCGGCCACAGCGGCCATTGGAGGGTGAACCAACGGCAAAGGAAGACCTTTCTCTCTGTCTCTCTCTCTCACTGTCCACTCTGCCTGTCAAAAAATAAAATAAAAATAAAGATGAATAAATATAAATTCTAGAGATCTGCCATACAATGCTGCCCCTATAATTAACATTGTTGCATTATGCAATAAAACCTTGTTACAGGTTGATCCTTATGTTAATTAGTCTTATCCAAAAAAGGATATGACATATTTTGGACAAATTTTGTGGAAAATACAAACTGATGATATTCTATGGTACTTCCTTGGTAACAGTTTTCAACACATATTTTTATGTAAAGTAAAGTTTCAACTAAAAATACCCTAACAGCAAGACGAGCAAAATACGCAATATTACATCCTAAGTCACACATTTAATAAGTAGTAGAACCAGCATTAGAGGTCATAATATCACTGATCAACATTGTACCGTCTATGTGTGAACATGTTTTAGACATTTTAGTCACATGAAATCAAAGTGCGCTGTTTAAGCCAATATGTGTTCATGCTAACACAGGGGATATGTTGTCCCCCGACCCAACTAGAACAAAGAAAAACATGTAATTCTGTAATATTCTCTCTCTCTCTTCCCCTCTCTCCTTCTTTTACAATCATAGTTACATTATGTTTCTCTATCCAATGATCAAAAAACAATCTGCTTTTCACTTCCTGTCATCTGTAAAGAAGAGAAAATTGGATCACTCAACATAAAATCATGGACACTGTGATTCCTGTAAGAATTTTAATGAATAAATGGCCAAGGTTCTTGATCGCCTTCCCATTGTCAATCTTAGAGTTAAACATTTTTTTTTTTAAAAATACGGTTTGGATATAGTAATGACCTAACTATAAAATTTAAAATATAACATAAATGTACTAAAAAGGAAAACAAAATTTCTGGTCATTCATTTCTAAAAGTATAAACACCATTGATAAAATTATGAAATGAGATGTCACAAATTCACAAGAAAATATAATAATATTATGAGAAATTAAGAAAGTTTAAGTCTAAAAGTATACATGACAGTGACAAAGGAAATTATCTGTGAGCTTAATATTGCTAGAAATTTTAGAGAAAGTTGGTCAGTGTTGAACCTGTTGCATTTCTCTGCTTGTCCCTTGCCCTTCATGGTGTGGTGTGGCAGGAGTTATTCCACTGCAGATTTTATTTAGATGGCTCATTCTTGACATTTGCTGATTCTACAATATGTGATTCAGATAGTGAAAAAACACAGTGATTGGAAATTGTTTTAAAACTTTGTTGTTTCTCTTCCTTTTTAAATGAATGAACAAAACTAGTGCACAATTTCATGTACAAATGATCTTAAAGTCTAGCTGAAAAGTTCTTTAGGAACTAAATGTAACTCAAACACAGAAAGCATCTTAATGCCAGGTAGTCGGAAAAAAAAGTGCAAAATCAAGGATGATTTCCAAATATGGGGGTTGTGGGCTGGTGGCTTTGTGGGTTAAGCTGCTGCCTCCGACGCCAGCATCCCATGTGGGTACTGGTTCATTTCCCCGCTGCTCCACTTCTGATCCAGCTCCCTGCTAATGGCCGGGGAATAGCAGCAGAGGATAGCCCAAGTGCTTGGGTCCCTGTCACCCACACAGGAGACCTGCATGAAGCTCCTAGTTCCTGACTTTGCATCAGAAGGTAGGAAAAACTGCCTTTCATGAAAATTAAAGTAGTATTTTCTTTATGTTGGGGAGGATGGATTTAGGAAGATGATAAGAAAATAAAAGTTATAACAGTCAAAGTAGAAGAAAGCATTTTAAAATATTCAAGAAAAAGATTTTTTCCATAGCATGTTGAAACTGAAATTGACCAAATGGAATGCTTTTCTTTTTAAATCATATGTTAATTTCTCTCTCCCTTTTATATTATTAGACAAGGTACCTATAGTATTTCTTATGTTTTAAATGGAAGGGGTTCGGGTGGGAGGGAAGTTATGGGGGGGGAAGCCATTGTAATCCATAAACTGTACTTTGGAAATTTATATTTACTAAATAAAAGTTTTAAAAAAAATAAAAGAAAAAAAGGAAAGTGAATTTTTAAATATTTTTGAAGAATAATTCATTTTAGTGACATAGTAGGTGAAAGCTAAGGCAGATTTTCCTCAGCAAGAATATAATACTTTGTGAGTGAATGGATTGTATTAATGACCCTTGGCATTACCCTAATATTGTGGTGTCTGATATACTCTCACATGTGTATTCTACAGTAACAACAGCAAAAAAGGACAACATGACACCTGAGAAGATAGAATAGTTTTAACTGTTAGAGTGGAAAAATCCATTACCTCTGGGGATATCGGATATCTTTTGTTTGCTTTCTGACTCTTGGCTAACTTAAGGTTAACAGGATTTAAGGTGTCCTTTAAAAGGTCCCAAACTCACCTTGTGAGCCCAGTATCAGTTTCTTTAGTGATGCTTTGCAATTGGCCAAACCAGTTTGATGGCACTGGCTTTATCTATGACCAAGGGAATGAAAAAGGCCTTCCATTTAGATTCCCTCTTGCACTCTCCAAAATTTCCTCTCTCTCAAATTGAGTGTTCTAGAGTGAGATTTAAGCATTTCTGTGTGGGACTCGAAGTACATGAGAACCTTGGAATGTCTTTCACAGTCTTTTTTTTTGTGCTACCACATCATTCACCTTTAACTAAAAGCCTTAAATGAGCATACACTGTGGTGTTTGGTGGTACTTTTCAAATCTCTGAACCGAGGAAAACTCTAACACATTTTTTTCCTAGCTATATACTATGGTTTGAACAGGATTTGGTTCCCCAAATTCATACAGATATTCAAACCTCAAATCTTATGTTAACAGTTAATGGATTAATGTTAATGGTTTACGGTTTAAGACAGGAGAGAAATCCTTTCTCTCTGTCTCTCTCTCTCTACTTGTCAAAAAAAAAAAAAAAAAAAAAGGGCTGGCTCCATGGCTTACTTGGTTAATCCTCTGCCTGCAGTGCCGGCATCCCATATGGGCACTGGGTTCTAGTACCGGTTGCTCCTCTTCCAGGCCAGTTCTCTGCTGTGGCCCGGGAAGGCAGTGGAGGATGGCCCAAGTGCTTGGGCCCTGCACCCCATGGGAGACCAGGAGGTAGCACCTGGCTCCTGGATTCAGATTGGCGCAGTGCACCAGCTGCAGCAGCCATTTTGGGGGGTGAACCAATGGAAGGAAGACCTTTCTCTCTGTCTCTCTCTCTCTGTCTATAACTCTACCTGTCAAATAAAAAAAAAGGAGAGAAGATTTAATAATAGCATCTGGGAGGTGGGCCTAGTGGTCACTGAGGGCTCTCCCTCAGAAGGTAGCTCTCACAAAAGGATTGCTTACATACACTGAGTGTGCTTCCCCTCTCTTTCTGTTTCCTGGATCACTATGTGATCCCTTTTCACATTTCTTCTGTCCTTTTCAAATGCCTAATCTTAGACTATGAACCTCCCAAACTGCAATCTGAAGTAAGCCATCTCTCCTCAGAAGCTCCTCAAAGGCATTACAGTTCTAATAATGAAAAACTGACTACAACATCCTAGTAAATCCTAGCAGCCAGAACTCATGTATATTTTCATACACTTTATTTCATATTTTGGAGAAATTAAGTTATATGATTAGGTGGATGAAATATGCCTATGCTTTATTATGTTATGAAAAACTATTTGACCATTTTGAAAAAATAAGTACTTTATCTTAATTTTATCTATAATTCTCTTGTAAGGAAACATACTTTTACTATCCTAAACACTAAAAATATTTCTCCTCTTACATTAGACAATGTGTTCTTGAATATTTATTGGATGTTTACATGCATCAAAAGAGCCAAAATTACTGTTTCACAGGAACAAGTTATGCTTTTAAAGTTTTAGGAATTATAGACACCCAAACTTCCTATCCACAGAAAAATCAGGTTGCTGGTTTCTTCAGTTGTTACCAATTTAATTTTCTCCTAACCTTTTATATAATGCTTAAACATATCACTAAGAAATTCTGATAAAATCAAAACAGATATTTAAATTTAGTTTTGTTAAAGGGCCTAAACTTTTCCCCAACAAAAATAAAACTCCTCTCACAAATGGTTTCTATTCTTGAGTACAATTAGTTTCATCGAAATATTCTAAGCTATCTTGAGCCAAAAGACAAATTTTGGACTTATCATAATTCATGACCTCAAAATATCACACAAAGCTATAAAAACCCAAACATTTTTCTACGTCAGTGAGGAATGCCATTGGTATGAACTGAACAAACATTTTTCAAAAGAAATTATGTAAATAGAAGGCAAGTATATAAAAAAATTCAACTTCATTAATTATCAGGAAAATAAAAGTCCAAATCACAATGAGACATCTCACCGAAATTAGAATGAGTATAATCAAAACAACAAACAATATCAAATGCTGGTCAGGATGTAGAAAACAGAGAATTTTTATACACTATTGGTGAGAATGTAGACTAGTAGAGCCATCATAAGAAAACAATATGGAGTTTCCTTTAAAAACTAAAAATAGAATTACCATATGACACAGACAAGCTGATCATTAGACATATACCTGAAGGAAATGAATTGAGTGTATCAAAGAGATACCTGGACTCTCATATTTATTGCAGCACTGTTCACAATAGCCAAGATATAAAAAAATAAGGTGTCCATGGATGCATGAAAGGATGAAGAAAATGGCATGCAATGGAATATTATTTAGCCATAAAAAGAACAAAATTCTGAAATTTGCAGCAACACAGATGGAACTGGAGGACATTATTTTAAGTGAAATAAGAGAGACACAGAAGTAGAGAGCAGAATAGTGGTCACTATTGTTTAAGAATGGGATGGAGACAAGAAATGTAATGAGGATGGATAACAAGCACTAAAATAGAATTACCCAGAAGGATTAAGTTCTAATGCTCTATAGTACAATAGGTAACTACAGTTCACAACCCTTTATTATGTATTTTATAAATAACTAGAAGAGAGGAGTGTAAAGATTCCTAACACAAAGAAATGATAAATGTTCAAGGAGATGAAAATGCTAATAGTCATAATTTGACCATTTTACATTGTATACATGTATGGAATTATTTCACTGAATCCCATAAATATGTTTAACTATGATATCAATTCAAAGACACATTATATGCATGCATTCATTCAAACTGCATGTTTTGAGTACCTTTCATGTATTTTAGATTGAGTCACTGCTCTGTTGGAGATTTCATTATTAGGGGAAAACAATATATAAATAGTATAATATTGAGAGTGACAGATGTTAAAGGGAAAAATGAAAGCTTGGAAAGAGGTCAGAAAGCAATAGTGCTTATATATCAAAGTCATAAAAGACTGGGGTTAGAAGTGAGGCATGTGAATATCCAGGAAGAGGCAATAAATGTGTAAAGTACCTGGGTTGGAAGCTTGTTTTATCTATTAGAGATTAAAGCAGGAAACCAGTATAACTGGAGCTAAGTGACATCATGATTAGTTGGAAAGCTATATTTAAAGAACAAATCATATAGGTATTTAGGATTTTTTTCTAAGTGGAGAGCGAAACTACTTCAATATTTAAAGTTACTCTAAACATCTTCTCTAGTCAGAATCTAAGTTCCTTAAGGGCAGTAACACAGCCATATCCATCACTCATGCTTGGCTCATTATCTCTCATTTCTTAACAGTATCAACGTTGAACAAGAATCATAGATTAAGATCACTGATTCTGCAATTACAAAGGAGACAGAGCATAGGGACAACTATATGGTTCCTGCACATAGCAAGTGAGCTGGTAAACAATGCAGCCATTAAAAGACTCCCTTTTACAACTAGTCTCATTAACTAGACTTTGTGTAAATGCTTCTTCCAAATTCTGCCACTTCTTCCAGAGATCTCATTACCCCCTAAATGCCCTCTATTACATTTTGAGGTATTTCTATTAGAAACAAAGGCATTCAAATGTCATATATATGCTCCAATGAATGGCAGCAAGTTAATTTACTTTATGCTTTTAGTTTTACAGGTTAACTTTTTATACTTGAATAAATCACATCATTAAACCAATTTCTTGAGGATATGATTATGTTTTATTTCCTATTTTATTTTTTCCTTAGATGTTTCACAGCACATATCTGTGGCAGTTGTTAACACTGCTCATGTTTATTTTCAGCTTTTCATCTTTAAAACACATAATATGAATATAATTCCTAGTGCTTTGTAGTAATGAGGCTATGTGACAACTGTGGCACAGGTTGTGAGCTGGGGTAACATATGCTACTTCCAGTCCAAGAATTGAATTGCCAGTACAAGAACTTCCAGAGCATATCTCCCTCTGCACAGTGACTAGGAATATTCTAGATGGTGACTTTTAGCAGACTGGACTCCTGAATGACAACATGAGTAAATCTCTTTGATGACTCACAGTATATGTAAGGTACGAGCAAGTTATTTAAGTTAGTGGAATACAGTAACCAAATCTAAAATGACTGGTATAGATAGCAATTAGCAAATACTGTTAGGTGGATTAGCTGGTTACTAACACATCACAATAACAACCTTTAGCCTCTGTTGTGTAATACATTCATAAATTTCCAAACTAGAATCAAGTTTTCCTCACATACTCAATCTGATAATTAAATCTGAATTTATTCACCTCACAAATTATGAGACATTTGGACAATATATATAATGTGCTATACACATATTTCATAAAATGAATTTGATCCTAATTTTAGAGATAAGACTAGGGAAGTATATACAAAATGGAAGGTACTGTTGGAAACATCCCATGTAACTTGTAACAAAATATAAACTCTATATAAATATTTTATATATTTGATAGCATATTGTGTTGTTGTATTATATCAACATGTGTATATACAACATAATTACATTTCATAAAGTATTTGCAATTTTCTCTTGGACTGAAGATCAGTGCTATCTTCACATGTTAATAAGTATTTTATACATACACATCTATACATGCATATTTATACTATATATTAAACTATAATTTCTGCTAATTGGGCCATAGGTATCTTTATTTGGGTAAAGGCATACATCTACAGCATGAATTTTAAAGGTTTCATGATACTGCATCAAATATCTTCATCCTAAGTTTCAACCAAACACATAGGGATGGATATTCAGGACTTATCTAAATTTTCACTCTTTAAAAATGTTTTAACACTTTCTTATTAACATCACTGAACTCATCAGACTATTGGCCTTAGATAAATTTCCAGAGATATGAGTGTGTATCTAAGATTTTATATATTTCTATTTCACAATGAATTGAAAATATATGCTTGAGAAAGCATCAATTTATTCTGTAATGAACTCTCTTATAATTATTGAAATTCTCTGTTCCTTTATGCTCTGGAAAATTATTGGAGTTATCATTTCAATCTTCATGTCTGGTAGGTAACAATGATTTCATTATTTGGTATATTTTTCAGTGCTAAGTGAATGTATTTTTATATATTTACTAACATGTTTATGTTTTGTCATTTTTCTGGCTCATGTTATTTATTAAATTTTCTATCGGGTGTTTTGTTCTCACTTATTGATTTATCACAGTTATTTATATATGAAGGCCATGAATAATGTGTATGTTATAAATGTTGCAAATATTTCCTAATTAATTACTTGACCTTAATTTTTTCTATGATCATTCTTGCATGCATTCTAACCAATACAGGATACATAAAAATTGACATTAAATACTTCAACAAAACCAATAAATAACTACCATGATCCTAGACCATGATGAAATAGAAATGGCAGGACTTTTAAGAGCTTACTAGATATTCTATTTCACATTTATTTCTGGCTTCTAAAATTAAGTAAGAAATGGGCTATTAGTAAATTATTGGTAACAGTACAGTGCTTCCGGCATGCTTGTTCCTGAACTATTTGAGGTACCAAGTAGTTAAAATGACTTTAATCACCCAGCTTACATGAAATGTAAAAGATGAAATAGAAGTAAAAGAATCCATTGGCACATCTTATTTCTAATTCCATTAATGATCCAAATTTCCTCTTGAAATGACTTTTAGAGGTATTATAAAGTAAATTTTAATGCTTCAGAAAGAGAACTACATATCTCAGCGAGCAGATAATTGCCACTGGATTTATCAATCTGACCCACAATATAGAAATTTATAATTGAAGTACTCTTTTTATAATGCTAATCTTTCAGCCAAAGATTTCCTTGGGACATGTTATAATGAGATAAAATGTACGAAGATTTTAAATTAACCAAAGATCCCAGGGAAAGCTAATAAACATTTTTATAAATGTTCACTATTAAGTAAATTTTCCTGTGAAGTAATACTGTTGTTATATATAGCTCTCATCATTGGCATCACTACACTGTGAATAAGCGAACTAATAGAAATAAATATTTTAAATGTTAATCTTTAAAATTCAGATTCAATAAAAGTAAAAGAAAAACATGACTTTTCTTTAGCTGAATCAGCAGACTGATGATCTGGAAATAAGGATTCATATAACAATACTCTCAACTCTTCATTAATCATTTCAAAGATAGTTTCTTTTAGCAAGTACCTAAAATTGATGACTGAATTCTTGTCAACATTCATTATGCACAAGATAGTTTATATGCACACTAACTACATGTTGATTTCACTATCTGTTGAAATTACTACTAAATAAACCATCCCCTCCAAGTTTTTCTTCTTTACATTTACAATCTTGGGTGGCTAAAATTTTAGTGAAATCTTAAAGAAAAAATTCCAGTACATTTGAGACTCATTTATTTTCGATTTACCATATGTATCATATTATAGAATACCCTATGTTGCTTTATAATTTGTTCCTTTTTTTTTATTTGAAAGGTAGAGTTATAAACAGTGAGAGAGAGAGAGAGAGAGAGAGAGAGAGAGAGAAAGAGAGAGAAAGGTCTTCCTTCCGTTGGTTCACCCCCCAAATGGCTGCTATGGCCAGAGCTGCACTGATCCGAAGCCAGGAGCCAGGTGCTTCTCCTGGTCTCCCATGTGGGTGCAGGGCCCAAGCACTTGGGCCATCCTTCACTGCCCTCCCGGGACACAGAAGAGAGCTGGACTGGAAGAGGAGCAACCGGAACTAGAACGCAGCGCCCATATGGGATGCCAGCGCCGCAGGGGGAGGATTAACCAAGTGAGCCATGGCGCCGGCCCCCAAAAATTTGTTGCTTTATAAATTTGGAAAGAAGTTTATTTTGATTAACTAAGCATTATTCCATTTTTAAACTGATATCATTATAGAGAATGACAACAATTTATATAGATGTGCACTGATGGAATTCTATAGAAATGATTATAATTAGACAAAGTATCTGCTAATAGTACATTTTAGGAAATATATCTATATAAAATAAAATTTAAATTAATGCTATCATACATCTTAATTTCAATGTTTTCATACTTTGAGTTGGTTCCATTTAAAATAGGGTTAATAGTTTTTAATTAAAAAGTAATGCCTAAAATATTAAAATATTTTAATTGTAAGTTAGTAATGACTAACTTATTAAAGCATTTTCTAAAAGAAAAATTAAATGTATTAAAATAAAAAATAGAAAAATCAAATATCTTAATGAATTAGAAACTAAAGATTTCTATAGAAAATGGACAATATGGTTAATTAGCTTAAAATGGTTGCAATATTAGCGAAGAAATCAAATTTTGTACAATTCAGGATGCTGGGATGCTAGGTCCAGTATTTCTACTGTGTGAACCATGTTACATGACTTAGCATCTCTATGTCTCAGTTTCCTAATATGGAAAATGAAGAGTATGGAGGCTGTTTAATTGACTTACATTTTTTGTATTAAACAGCACATATAATTTCTGAAGTGGATTTGAAATTTCATTTGTGTTGGAAACAATTGATTGGATATTCCAAAGCACACTCTGCAATGTTTATAAGCAAATACACTCTCAGACATCTAATTAATAAGAAATGTGAATAGTTGAAGATCTGTACAAGTTTACTTAAAACAAATACAATTATTGGTATGTAGAATATAATATACTAAACACCTATTAGGCACCCTGGTAGCTACATCTCTCAACTGATCTCTAGGCTTCATAGGAATCTTGAAAATTGTGAAAGACAGTACTAAGATGGGTACGGTAAGATGTTCATCTTCATATTTGTCTTAAAATATAACACTGGTAACTCTCCATCAAGATTTGGGTTTATAGTCAGTCTTCTTGGATATGGATGGCCCTGTGACCATGGAAGAAGGTACATGACTTCAAGTATGATGACTTCCAAGACTAGGTCACAGAAGGCAATACAGCTTTCACTTGATATATATTCTTGGGTCATTTACTATTGGAACCCAGTCCGAATTTTGTGAAGGCCTGTAGATAACATGGGGAGACCCTGTACAGGTGGTCTAGCCAACAGCTTTGGCAGAAATCCCTGCATTGACCATCATACATGTGAGTGTTGATTCCAGCCTTAGCTCCTGTCCTAAAACTATATGAGAAGCCCACAGCCCAGTTTACTTCAGAATCCAGAGTGATGGCAAAATTGAGTGTTGTAAATAAGCTCCTACAGTTTGAGGTGATTTCCTACATAATAGTAGTTACTGGAGAACAAGCTGAGCATGACTGTATAGCAGGAGAGAGAGGATTATGTTGCAGAGGTTAGCAAATCAGTACACAGGTACACTAAGAAACTAACAAATGAATCATAAAGCAAGTAAGAAGATGAACAAAAATTTTAAAACACTCTTACTTCCTCAAATATTTGATTTATTTTAAAGGGTATTAAAATTAACATTTGGGGGGCTGGCGCTGTGGCACAGTGGGTTAATGCCCTGGCCTGAAGCGCCAGCATCACATATGAGCGCCGGTTTGAGACCCGGCTGTTCTACTTCTGATCCAGCTCTTTGTCGTGGCCTGGTAAAGCAGAAGAAGATGACCCAAATCCTTGGGCCCGTACACCCATGTGGGAGACCCAGAAGAAGCTCCTGGCTCCTGGCTTCAGATCGGCACAGCTCTGGCTGTTGTGGCCAACTGGGGAGTGAACCAGTGGGTGGAAGACCTCTCTCTCTCTCTCTCTCTCTCTCTCTCTCTCTCTCTGCCTGTCTTCTCCCTGTGTAACTCTGACTTGCAAATAAATAAATGAAAACCTTTAAAAAATTAACATTTGGCATTAATATTCTTTAAGAGGCCAAAAATAAGCTAAATAAAACTTCATCAACTCCACAGGAGTAGATGTGATCTATTAATGACTACAAACAAACCACCTGAGCTGTTTAAACATTGTAACACAGATTAGCTGAGTTCCATTCAGTAACTGATACAAATTCTATGAACCCTGCAAAATGTAATAAACATGAACTAAATTGGGACTTTAAAATATCTTTTTTTAAAGAAACTAACTCCATTTTTTTTTTTTTTTTACCATCCAAAGCTGTGCATCTAGAGCTGTCTCTGTTATCAAGAAGCAGATGGGAAAAGTAATTTTCCAGCATGGTTGTTTCAATTATGCATTGAGTCATCCAGAAACTCCAAATATCTTTGTCAAATATATAAATGAACTTCCATCCTGAATTTTTTGGATTTAGGATTTGTTAAGGTTATATCATAACTTTACATAGATTCAAACTGCAGAAATGTTGACTTGTATTATTATAAATATTTTTCACCCTTAAATCCTTACTGAGTGCCTATATATAAGATGGTTTGTGAAGGCTGTTCTAAAATACACTGTGTGTTGATTATTTTATATATCACATAAAGCTGAAATCACATCCATTTCAAAGATGAGAAAACTGAATCACAGAGATAAAATGACATATTCAGGTCTTGCAGAGATTAGCTTCTTATCACTCCTCTGTTCCCAGCTCTAGAGAAGGTGCAATTGCCTCTCTGCTATAGAATACTCTTTGATCTACTGTTGAAAAGCTTGGCACCAGTAACATGTTTACATTAAAATAAACAGGAATAGACTATATGAGAAGACAGAATGGAAAATGTGCTTATAACATGCATGACAGAAAAGGTCCCTGTCCTTATATAGTTCCAATACTATTCAACAATTCGCCACAATTTCCCAATTTATAATATGGAGATAAATCTTTATAATGCTGTTTTGAAAATCAGAAATACATGTAAATTAAATTGTGGGCATGAAATGCATTTCCTAAATACAGATACACCTATAATAATATATTTCTTTTGTCCATACTGTCCTCATAAAGTCTGGAGATTTAATGAGGGTTTTTCCATTATACAAACCTTCTTTTGAAGGTATACTGCCAACTGCTTGATTAGAAACTTAAAACATATGTTTAACATCATACCAGTATTCCTACCTAGAGTAACTAGGCAAAAAGAAGAAATGAAAAAAATTTAAATTAGAATGGAAAAAGTAAAACCACTCCTGTTTTGAGGGAAATGAAAAAAATTTAAATTAGAATGGAAAAAGTAAAACCACTCCTGTTTTGAGGTAAAAAAGCCCTGGTTTCTACTACCAAAACAAAAACAAAAACAAAAAACAAACAAACAAACAAAAAAACACTACACTACAACTAATAAATTAAATCAGATGAAATCAGTAAAGTCACAGAATACAAACCTGATATAAAAATATCAGTTGAGTTTCTATTTGTTAGCAATGTACTATTTGAAAATGAAATTGGAAAATAAATTCTATTTATAGTGGCACCAAAAGAATTCAGTACCTAATGAGAAACTGAAATCAAGATGCCAATGTTTGCACACTGAAAATTATAAAATGACAGAAATGAAAGAATACAAAAATGGTAGGATATCCCACATTAATGGATTAGAAGACTTAAAATAGTCAAAATATGCATACTACTCAAGTAAAGCAAAGACCCAATGCAATTCCTTTCAAAATCTCAACACCAATTTTAAAAACAAGCAAATAAAACAAATGCTACACTTTGTGTGAAACCACAAAGGATCTCGAATAGCCAAAACAATCCTGAGAAGATCAACATTGAAAGCATAATATTTCCAGATTTTAATGTGTCTTACAAAGCTACAGTAGTAAAGCAGAGTGGTACTGGCATTAAGACATCACACAGACCAATGGGATAGAATAGAGTGCACAGACATAAATCCTCATATATAAGGTTAACGGATATTCAACAAAGGTGGCAAGAATACATAAAAAGGAAAAGATAGCCTCTTCAACAAATGGTGTTTGCAACACTGGATATCCATAAAGGATTTAATTTGGACATTTAACATAAACCAGACAATAAATCAACTCAAAATGGATTAAAGAGTTAAATGTAAGACCTGGATCTATAAAATTCCTGGAAGAAATCATTGGGAAAATCTTCATGACATTCGTTATTTCAAAAATGTCAGGAGTAGGACACCAAAAGCACAGGCAACAAAAACAAAAATAAATAACTGGGACCACCTAAAACTCAAAAGCTTCTGCTCAGAAAAGGACTACAGCGTGTAAAGGAAACCTACAGAATGAGAACAGATATGCAAACCATAAGTGATGAAGTGTCCACAATATGTAAGAATCCCTACAATTCCATAACAAAAATAAAAAAGCCAATGAAGATAATGAAAGTCTTTTTGATGTGGCCTAGCCCTAGGTGCTAATGGGCATTTAGTGATGGAACCAGGGAATGGAAGATTCTCCCTCCCTCCCTCCTTCATTCCTTCACTCTCTCACTCACTTTGTCTACCTTTAAAATGAAATTAAAATGCAAAATTAAAAAAAATTAAAGTGAGGCCAAAGTCTTAAATAGACATTTCTACCAAAGATGACACACAAATGGTCAACAGGTATATGAAAAGATATTCAGTGTCACTAATCAGGAGGAAAATGCAAATCAAGGGCAGAATAAATTATCATTTCACATTTGCTAGATGGCTACTATTCTAAAAATCCATCAGTCAGGATGTGGAGACATTAACATCATTGTACACTATTGACAGAAATGAAAAATAGTGTTGCTGATAAGGAAAACAGGATTCAAAAAATTAAAAAAAAATCACATCATCCAGTAATCTCATCTCAATTACTGAGCGAAAAGAATTGAAATCAGGATCTCAAACAGCTATTTCATTCTCAAATTCATGAATGTGCAAACACTATTCACAATATGCAAGATGTAGAAATGTAAGTTTCCACTGATTAATAAAAAGAAAAATGAAATGTGTATCGATATAAGGGAATATTATTAAGATTCAAACAGAAAGAAATTATGCTAATCAACACAATGGACACATCAACATCATGGATGAGTACTGAGGACGTTATGTTAAATGAAATAATACAGTCATAGAAGGACAAATACTGTGTGACTCTACTTATAGGAGGTATCCAAATTAGTCAAGTTGGCAGAATCAGAGAGTGCAATAATGGTTTTCAGAGTTTTGGGGGAGGGAGAGTTGGGAAGTGTGGGGAGCAACCCGGACTGGACTGAGTTACTGGAATTAAGACTTATTCTATGCATCTGCTCTCCCACAATATGGCGCTGGGAGAGGAGGCAACAGCTTCTACCCAGCTGCCTCTCACCAACTTGACAAGCTGCAGGACCTGCTCCTGATTGGAGGAGAGCAGCGTACTCGGCGTGTGGGCAGCCGAGTTAGGATTGGCGGAGGAGGACTATAAAGGAGGAGAGAGACAACATGCACCAGGAACATCTAAGGGGAACATCCGAAGGAACACCTGTGCAGCCCCCGAGAGAGCCGGCCGGCGGTGTGCCGCTCCCCCGCGGAAGTGGGGAATGTGGCAGGGGGAACCGCCCTTCCACGGAGGTGGAAGGGACAGTAGCCAACCCGGGAAGAACCAGCAGCAAACCCGGGGAGGGCCGAGCAGATGAAAGAACAGCGCAGGGTCCTGTGTCGTTCCTCCACGAAGAGTGGGAGCGACAGGAAGTTGTTAATTAATGTGCAAAGCATTTCATTTATGTGAGATTAGTAAGTTAAGATCTGCCACATAACACTATACCTATATTTAATAAGACCATACACTAAAAAATCTGCTAAAAGGGTAGACTTCATGTTAAGTGTTCTTATCATAATAAAATGTTTTAAAAGTTGAAGGGTAAGAGCATATCTGGTTGAAGGTAATATTGTTACATACTTGTGTATTCACTTTAAAGTTCCCTCCAGTTTTAAATTCTGCTCAGAAATCTTCAAGACTCCAGTCTATAGACCTAAGCTCAAATTGACAATTTTGTTTCTAGGTCACTTGTTCAGTCACATTAGAAAGTATAAAGGCTTCCTGGAAGCAGATCAAAGATGCTTTTAATGTAAGAAGTGCTCCCCACTGGCTGGCTCGGTGCCCTCTATTTGTCAATTCTTTTATACAAGCTTCATTTAGTTTGAGGGACAAGTTGTGTTGGTAGGGGCTAATATAAGGGTAAGAGTGAAAAGCCTGCTCATGCCTTCATTCCTTCCCACTGAGGATCATTGCACATAAAGTCATCTAGAAGACCTTTTTCTTGTTTCATAAGGAAGCATTGTTATGTTCACTTTGAATGGTTCCATGCAGATTTCTAAGCAACTTTAGAACAAAAACAAAAACAAAAACACTCTTTTCTTCAGTCTTCTTTGCCTAGTATGTTAACTCAAGAAGTTGTCAGTCTACACAGGTTGGATTTCAAGAGTTTGTTTATAAATTGCTTTAGAACCCAGGCTGTATCTTCCCATAGAAGTGCCGATAAAAAGTTAAGGCCTTTGTATCAGGCCAAAATATCTCATATAACTCCCTATAGAAAGCAATAATCATGATATCAATTGTCATTTTGTATTTTGAGATCCTAAAATGTGTCTGTACAATGGAATGTTCTTCATATAATTCATCTCAGTTAATTATCATAATAGTTCTATGAGTTAAATATAATTCTCTTAATATATAAGAGGAAACTGAGGCCCAGAAAGTACAAGAAAACTCTCTAATCCACATAACTAAGAAATGGCAGAACTGTAGTGTAAACCTAAATTTCTCTGATAACTGAATTCATACTCCATCCTCTTCTGTCAACTCATATTCTTCCTCCTTAAAAATGAATTTTTCTGGGACCAGCACTGTGACACAATGGAATGGGCCATCACCTGCTGTGCCAGCATCCCATCTGGATGCTGGTTCAGTCCTGACTGCTCCACTTCTGATCCAGCTTCCTGCTATTGTCCTGGGAAATCAGCTGGGGTTGGCCCAAGTGCTTGGGTCTCTGCATCCACATGGGAGACCCAGAAAAAGCTCCTGACTTGTGATCAGCCCAGCTCTGGCCATTGTGGCCATCTGGGGAGTGAACCAGTGGATGAAAGACCTCTCTCTCTCTCTCTTCCTACCTCCCTCCTTCTCCCTCTCCCTCTCTGTCTCCCTCTCTCTCCATATATATATAGTTGTCATATATCAGTTGTCATATATATATATATATATAAAACTCTGTCTCTTAAATAAATAAAATTAAATATTTTTAAGTGGATTTTTCTCTGAGTAAATGTGCTTTCAATTTGGAGTTTCAAGAATACATCATTTCCTGTTTCTGGAGTATCAAGGACACTTATTTTTATCTCAACTACATTCCAGGGAATAGTGAAATTTCTAGTCATAGACACAAATTCCATCAGGCCCTCAGAGAGCTTAACAAAACTCCTGGCTGCCCATGTAACATCCATTATCTTCTCTCCTTCTTAACACTTAACAGAGTATGACTTGATTAAAGGATCAACGTGTCCCACTTGGCCATGTGATTCAAAGATGTCTAACTCTTGATTGGTTTAAGCCAATTATGGTAGTCAGTTCTGTTTTGCTTTATTGGTTTTAGCATGAGGATATGATAAAATACAATCCAATAAAATGTAAGGGAAAATACACTAGTTGAGACATAATTTCAGGCATGGGAACACATTTTATGATGGTTTCTTCTTTTTCATTTTTCTATTTCTGAACACCTTAACACTGTATAGTTTTTTTAAAAAGTATTATTTATTCAAAAGGTAGAGTGATGGGGTTGTCTCTGTGTGTGGGGGAGCGAGTGAGTGAGAGAGCGAGAGAGAGCGCATCTTCCATCTGCTGGTTCACTCCCCAAATGTCCGCAAATGTCGGGCTGGGCCAGGCTGAAGCCAGTAGCCAGGAACTTCATCCAGGTTCCCCACATGGGCAGAGGCCCAAGCACTCTACTGCTTTGCCGGGTATACTGGCAGGGAGCTGGATGGGAAGTGAGACACTTGGGACTTGAACAAGCATTCTGATATGGGATGCCACTATAGCAAGCGGTAGATTAATGTGCTGCACCACAACAATGACTGCTGTCTGGTTTTATCTAATGTGTTTGTCTAACCCTATACTTATCAATATATGTCACCTAAAATTTTTAAAAATTCTGTTTTTTAACTTGAATTTTAATTATTTTGAAGAGACCCCTAAGTATGAATTTTCTGTTTCTTTCTCCTTTTGTTATTATAAAAATCAATTTGCCAAAATGTGATGATTACTTTTGTAATACTGTTGGGTATTTCCTAATATGGATATTCTTCTCTGTAGTGCTTTACATACTTTATGTTCAGATCTCTATTTTACATGCTCAATTGCATCTTATTTGAGAAATGCACAAATAATTACTTACCTGTCCTATTCATAGTAGGTATACTCCCAGAAGGTTGACAGCTATTGTTCATCACACAAAGATAAGAAATATTTTTTTTCTTTACAAATACATTTTAGTATTTATGGATATTAAAGGGGTAAGAGAAAGGATGCAATGGTGATGATAAATGAACAAGTCCTGTGACTGGGAATTTCAAATGGTGAAACATCAGAACTACACTTGAAGTCCTGTCGTTTTTTTTTTTTTTTTAAGATTTATTTATTATTTATTTGAAAGTCACAGTTACACAGAGAGAGAGGGAATGGCAGAGAGGGAGATAAAGGTCTTCCATCCGCTGCTTCACTCTCCAACTGGCCGCAACAGCCGGAGCCAGGAGCCAGGAGCTTTTACTAGATCTATCACATGGGTGCAGGGGCCCAAGCACTTGGGCCATCTTCTACTGCTTTCCAAGGCCATAGGAGAGAGCTGGATCAGAAGTGGAGCAGCCGGGACTCCAATCTGCGCCTATATGGGATGACGGCACCACAGGTGGCAGATTTACCTGGTACGCCACAGTGCCGGCCCTTGTTGGGTTTCAGTTACAGTTCTACCAATTATTAACTGATTACATAAATCTTCTATTCCATTTAAAAAGCCCTGGAAAATATGACTTTAAAACATCATCCCGCCGGCGCCACGGCTCAGTAGGCTAATCCTCCGCCTTGTGGCGCCAGCACACCGGGTTCTAGTCCCGGTCGGGGTGCTGGATTCTGTCCCGGTTGCCCCTCTTCCAGGCCAGCTCTCTGCTGTGGCAGGGAGTGCAGTGGAGGATGGCCCAAGTGCTTGGGCCCTGCACCCCATGGGAGACCAGGAGAAGTACCTGGCTCCTGCCATCGGATTGGCACAGTGCGCTGGCCGCAGCGGCCATTGGAGGGTGAACCAACGGCAAAGGAAGACCTTTCTCTCTGTCTCTCTCTCTCACTGTCCATTCTGCCTGTCAAAAAAAAAAAAAAAAAAAAAAAACCATCATCCCACGGTTTAGTGTGCTGATCCAAAGGCATGTGTGTAAATGAGTCCCTTTTAATTTTTTTTTTTTTTTAATATAAGGAAAGCCAGAGGAAGAGAACTTTCATATGTTGATTCACTCCCCAAGTTGCTGCAAAAGTGGAGCTGGGCCATGCCAAAGCCAGGAGTCTGGAGCCTCTTCAGTATCTCTCATCTTGGGGCATATAAATAAACGAATCTGTGGGCTGCTTGCCTCAAGCCCACTTTCACCGGACTCCCAGGGTCTGTGTGGTGACTCCACGCCTCTTGCCCCCACCACACTCCTCCTCTCAGAAACGAATCCACTGCAACACTGTTGAGAAATCAACTGCAACAGGAATGTGCATTTGTTTTCCTTTATTCTACATTGTTTCTTTTTTTTTTTTTTTGACAGGCAAAGATAGACAGTGAGAGAGAGAGAGAGACAAAGAGAAAGGTCTTCCTTCCGTTGGTTCACCCCCCAAATGGCCACTACAGTTGGCGTGCTGCGCCAATTCGAAGCCAGGAGCCAGGTGCTTCCTCCTGGTCTCCCATGCAGGTGCAGGGCCCAAGGACCTGGGCCATCCTCCACTGCACTCCCTGGCCACAGCAGAGAGCTGGACTGGAAGAGGAGCAGCCGGTACAGAACCCGGCGCCCCAACCAGGACTAGAACTCTGGGTGCCGGTGCCACAGGCAGAACATTAGCCAAGTGAGCTGGGGCGCTGGCCTATACATTGTTTCTAGTGTAAGAGAACATTCACAGTGCCTCCAGAAGAAGGAACTGCTCACGTGCAGTCAACAAAGGAGAAAAGAGACAACCTGATGACTGGGGACAAGTGGAATAACATCAAGTGATATCAGACTTAATGTTAGTTTGCTGATAATGGATGCCTTCCTCAGATTCTCATGCCACATTATTAGACCAAAGTAGGCAAAAAAGCACATTCTCTCCAAAGTTGCCCATTTCCCAATTTCTCGAATCTGTGAATATGTTACATAACATGGTAATAAAGAACTGAGTTGCAGATGGAACTAAGCTTAATGGTCAGCTGACCAGGTGGGTCCAATGTTATCTATAAAATATCTTTAAAATTACAAGATGGACATGGAACAATAGGTCAAAGTGACATACAAGTATGAGAAAGACTAAACTTGTCCTTATTACCTTGGGGGAAGGGGCACTAGCCAAGGAATGCCAGCCCCTAGAAGCTAAAAAAGGCAAGGAAACATATTTTCCCCTGGAGCCTCCAAAGGGAAGGTAGACCTGTTGATACCTTAATTTTAGCCCATGAAAACACATGCTGGATTTCTGAACTACAAAAAGGTAAGAAAATTTTGTGTTGTTTTAAGCCATTAGGCTTGTTGTTATTGGTTACATTAGCAAGAGGAAACTAGAACATAGACCTATTATCAGTTATAGGGATGGATTAATCCAAGACAATTAGAACTTTGTCCATGTGGAAATCAAATTACTCAGTGAAGTTGTTTATAAGTGCTGCAACGCAGATAACCCTTCACTTTCATTTTCTCTTTAACTGACTAATCAACAAACCCTCTGAACACACATGTAACACACATATCTGAAAGTAACCTTACCCAATTGAGTATAAGTTAGAGTAAGCATAAACCATACCAGTGTAAATGCTAAGGGTAAGTAATGGTGCTATTAGTAATTCCACCTTGATAACTGCTATGTAGCAGGATTTCCTAGGGATCCTACCCTACTGATGTTCAATGAAACTTACTAGTTAATTTTGTAATCCCCATGTTATTTGAACTAATGAGCAAAGCTTAGCATAATTAGATACCCTGCTTTCCTGAATCCAGAATACCACACCTCCTTCCTTTCTTCTCCTTTATCCAGATACTGTTATCAGTCCTTTTGCTGATAATTTTTCATACCTAAATCTAAGGTTCACTTATTAATCTGTGTTTACTTATTTTCCTAGGTGATCTTAACCAAGCCAATGAATTAAAATACCATCTATGAGTTGATGACTTTCAAATTACTTATCCTCAACTCTGATTTTAGAACTCCTTATTTTATGTATATTTAAATATATTCACATAGGCATATTTATCACATATTATGACTTTTGCCTTTGCTTCACAAACTATTTCTTCACTCACCTAATTTTTTTTTAACTTTTATTTAATGAATATAAATTTCCAAAGTACAGCTTATGGATTACAGTGGCTCCCCCCCCATAACTTCCTTCCCAACCTCAACCCTCCCCTTTCTCGTTCCTTCTCCCCTTCCATTCACATCGAGATTCATTTTCATTTCTCTTATATACAGAAGATCTGTTTAGTATATTTTAAGTAAATATTTCAACAGTTTGCACCCACATAGAAACACAAAGTGAAAAATACTGTTTGAGTACTAGTTATAGCATTAAATCACAGTGTACGGCACATTAAGGACCGAGATCCTACATGAGGAGTAAGTGCACAGTGACTTCTGTTGTTGACTTAACAAATTGACACTCTTGTTTATGGCATCAGTAATCTCCCTGGGCTCCAGTCATGAGTTGCCAAGGCTTATGGAAGCCTTTTGAGTTCACCGACTCTTTTCGTGTTTAGACAAAGTCATAGTCAAAGTGGAAGTTCTCTCCTCCCTTCAGAGAAAGGTACCTCCTTCTTTGATGGCCCGTTCTTTCCACTGGGATCTCACTCGCAGAGATCTTTCATTTAGGTCTTTTTTTTTTTTTTTTTTTGCCAGAGCTCTTGGCTTTCCATGCCTAAAATACTCTCATGGGCTCTAGAGCCAGATCCACATGCCTTCAGGGCTGATTCTGAGGCCAGAGTGCTGTTCAGCACATCTGCCATTCTATGAGTCTGCTGTGTATCCCGCTTCCCATGTTGGATCGTTCTTTCCCTTTTTTGTTCTATCAGTTAGTATTAGCAGACACTAGTCTTGTTTATGTGATCCCTTTGATTCTTAGTCCTATCATTATGATCAATTGTGAACTGAAATTGATCAGCGGGACGAGTGAGATGGCATTGGTACATGCCTCCTTGATGGGATTGAATTGGAATCCCCTGGCATGTTTCTAACTCTGCCGTTTGGGGCAAGTCAGTTTGAGCATGTCCCAAATTGTACATCTCCTCCCTCTCTTATTCCCACTCTTATATTTAACAGCGATCACTTTTCAGTTAAGTTTCAATACTTAAGAATAACTGTGTATTAATTACAGAATTAAACCAATAGTATTAAGTAGAATAGACAAAAAAATACTAAGAGGCATAATGTATTAAGTTGTTCATTAACAGTCAGGGCTATGCTGATCAAATCACCATTTCTCATAGTGCCCATTTCACTTTAATAGGTTTCCTTTTTGTACTCACCTAAATTTAACATGCAAGTTTCACATATATCTCATAAGCTACTAGTTTACTTATGACTTATGCTTAATGCCTCTTAGAAATTTTATTCTTCCTTTTTGTCTTTTACATTATGATTAAATATTCTCAAGTAATACAGCAAACTCATGCTCCACAATACATGAGTAAATTGTATATTCAGGCTGTCCTTCAAAGCATATTTATAATTCAACTACTATTGATCATGCTCACTGAAGTAACCCAGATACAAGCTAAATAGCATTAATGCTACAAGTTGTCTCCTTGCTTCCATTCTTGCTCCCTTTAGTTTGTGCTCCACAAAACAGCTGTATTGAGATAATGTGAATTCTTGTCACTCCTCCCAATAACTTCCCACCTTATCAGTAAATAAATGCCCAAGTCTTCACCATTATTTACAGAGCCCTATATTATCTTGTTCATTGTTAGATTTGGAACAATGTCTCTTATTAGTGGGTCCATCAATCACATCTTTCCTTGAATATTCCAAGTAGCCATAACATTTAAGTCTTTTGTATTGTGTTAACTCTTCACCTGGATATTCCTTCCAATCTTTGCCTGAAATTTACCTTTTGAAATAGTCTTCACTTTTTACATTACTTAATGCATATTACTTAACTTTTAACATGATATTTTACTTATTTATACTGTTCATCTACTTTTTAAAAAAATATTTTACTGCTCTACCATAAGCAAAGATCTTCCATGATGGCTGCATATTTGTTTACTGACCCATCACTTCTTCCTGTAATAGTAACTGGTATATAGTATATGATGAATAAATAGTAAGTAATTGACTGAATACATGCATTGTATGTCACAGAAGAGATATTTCATTATTATCCTAGTATGGAGAGCATAGGCTTAGAATGAGATAAACCTGCATTTTAATCTGGACTCTGCCACTTATGCATTAGGGTTCGAAATACAGATGAAATTGGCCAATTTGAAAAGGAGACAAAAGACACTTTAGGCTGAGGGAAGCATAAAAGCTGACATGAGAAATTTTGTGGCACTTACAGAAGAGAACAATTGACTTAATTTGGTTAAAGAAACATGAAACAAACAAAGATGTAATAAGCTTACAAATAAAAATTGTTAATATATTATGGATCTTTTGATGAAATTTAGGACAGTGAGGAAGGTGTGTGAATGATATTATTAGGGATGTGAATAGGACATGTAATATGGTTTAGAGACAGTTAAGCTAAATGTAGTACTATCAGCAGCGAAGCTGATTTTGTAGTCTAGAAGACATGTATTAAAGGCTTGACCCAGAATGGCATCTGTGAAAATTGAAGGGACATAATTCAATAGAGAGATGTTGTGAACAAAGAACTGACTGAATATGTCTCATTATTGAATATCAAATCAATATAGAGAAGAAAGAGTGTGTCTCATATGTAAGTTTCAGTGACTGGTGAGTCATGTTTTCATTTACATAACAAAAAGGACAAAAAACAGGTTTGTGAGCCATGAAACAAAGTTCACTTGGGAACATAGTAGCTTTGAAACATCAGTGAATATCAAGATGAAGATATATACCAAAGAGTTGAAAATGAGCTGGAAATGTGACTGTCACTCAAGAGATATTGGAAGTGGTGAAGACATGCTCATAGAGTAAATGGTAAATGGTCATTTGCATACAGACTGAAACCAGGAGATTAAATCGTAATAATAAGACAATGAGTAAACAGATAAGAGGATCAAGAGATTTTTCCCTGGGATCCAATGCTGAGGGTTGGGAGAGAAGAAAGAGCCAAATAATGAGATATATATAACATTCAGAGAAGAACCGACTGAGTTTTGAGACTCTGAGAAAAGTATTTCAAGGAAGATAGAATGCCATGAGAGCTGAATAAAAGCTATTTGGTTCAGTAACTAAGAATACATATTTGTTGAATAAATAAAAGCTGAAATGGCCAGCACTGTGGTGCAGGGGTAAAGTCATTGCTTGTGATGCCAGCATCCAATATCACAGTGCTGATTTATGTCCGGCTGCTCCACTTTAAATCCTGCTCTTTGCTATTGCACATGGGTAAGCAGCAGATGATGGGCTAAGTACTTGGGCCTCTGCTACCCACATCAGAGACCCAGATGGAGTAAGTTCAGGGCACCTGGTTTCAGCCTGGCCCAGCCTGCACTGACCACAAAGTACAGTATGCATTGGATTTTCCAAATTTGGGATAACAAGTATAACTGATGTTCCTAACATACGAGAGCCAGCAGGTTAAGGCACTTTCACACTGGAGTGCCAGTTTGAGTCCTAACTACACAGTTTCCTATCCAACCCCCTGCTAATGTAGCTGGAAGGAAGCAGATGATAGATCAAGTACTTGAATCCCTGCCACCATGAGGGAGAACAGGATGAAGTTACTGTCCTGACTTCAACCTTGCCCATTCCCAGCTGTTGCAGGCATTTGGGAAATGAACCAACACATGGGAGATCTCAATCTTTCTCTCTTTCTCTCTCTCGCTCTCTCTCTCTCTCTCTCACTGTGTGTGTGTGTGTGTGTGTCACTAAGCCTTTCAGATAGATAGATAGATAGATACAGATCTTTACAAAGATATGGTGGCCCATGAAAAGAATTGAGGATTTTTATGTTTTCCATAGGGGAGTGTCACCCGCATGACTCTTCCCTTACAGAATACTCCATCTTTCCTTGCATACCACCTAGCAAACACTTACATAAAACATTCTGATGGAATCCAAAGCAGCCTGTTTTGAGTTCATTTAAAGTGGAGCAGGTAAATCTGAAGGGGGCAGTATAGGCTCAGTCCTTTTTATATGTTCGAAAAACTTCCTTAGCATGAATAGTTACGATATAAACCTCTTAAATCTTACTACGTGTAACATCAGCTTCCTTTAGTAATAGGAAATATCATCTTTCATCTCTTATGATTTGTGATGCATCTTTTCTAATAAGTAAACATTAGGTTTATTTAACATTAGGCTTATGTTAAATAAAATAGATAACTGAATTCACTGAATATGAGATATTCTACATTTGGTAATATTTAGATAAAGGTAAAATGAACAAATAGAGTCTAGAAAATTTTAAGTCCACTTGCATTTGCTTCATTAAAGAATCACACCTGAGCAAAGCTGTAATGAGGCAGTAATGAGGTGAAAATGTGCTACCAGAATAGGCAGTGGGAAAACCCAACAAAGGCAGTTGAATAAAGTGATAACAAGGAGGGAAAAAACCTTCCATCTTTGTCTTTGCTTATGCTCCTTTATTTATGGATGTGACACCTATCCTTTAAGTCTTGGAGGTGAGCAGTGATAAAAAAAAAAAAAAGAGCCTAGAAAGACAGGAGAGAATTGAGGGAGAGTCAAGAGAATGGCAGCAGGGGAGCAAAGGTTGGATAAATTTAAACAAAATGGTGATAAAAATAGCACTTCTCATTCTTAAGAGATGTTATGAGCAATGCATTGGTTCATATATGTGTGCATGTGTGGCAGGTTCATTATTATTTAATGGTAATGAAGCCACTGTTTAATTTTCTTGTTCAAGATTATACAACTGGGGCAAATATTTGGTCTAGCGATTGGGACACCCTGTAAGGTACCCGTAACTCACATCAGAGTGCCTGTATTCAAGTCCAGCCCCAGCTCCGGACTCCAGCTTCCTACTGATGTACAGTCTGGAAGACAGTGGTGATGGTTCAAATAATTTGATCCCTGACAAACACATGGGAGACCTAGATAGAATTTGTAGCTCCTGGCTATATAGGTATTTGGAGACTGAACCAGCAGATGGCAGATTTCTCTTTCTCCTCTCTCTCTCTCTTCCTCCCTCCTTCCCTCTTTAATATATACTTTTTAAATTATACAACTAGCCTTTGTGAAAATTTAGATGATAATTTAATTCAAGATATGCCTGAGTCACATAAACTTCTTCATCAAGTCTCCTACGTTGAGGGTTGCAAGAAAACTAATCAAGGACAGAGGGTATAACTATTCCCCAAAATTGATGTTTCCTCGGGGGAATCTTTCCAAGTTTAGAATTTTCAGCCTCATAAATCAATTAACTGTGAAATAAATTGCTAATTAAATGTACACTATTATCTTGAAAAAAGCAATGAGCCCCCAAAGTGCAATCTATTTTTACCAATGAAATCAGGTCTATAATTTCTAAACTTCCATTCATAGTGTAGTTTTCATAAAAACTACAGAATTTTCAAATTGCTCCATTGGGCTCAATAAATCAAGCTTTCTCTTAAAAAGGAATTCTTATAAATTAGCAATTCTAGCATATTCCATTTCTATGCCCTAACATAATTTGCTGTATTTTTAGGTTTCCTACAATATTACTGAGGGTAGAAAACTATACGGAGATTTCTCAAACAGAAAATACTAAATAGTATATAGAATCTGATCTGATTTTGGTATGAATTTGTATTATAATAGATCATCTTATATACAAATTTAAATTAGCTAAATTAAGGGAACTATTATGAAGAAGCTTATTGCTATATTTTCCTTAATATAATAAAATACATTTTATAGACTGTAAATACAATAAAGGTATCTACTTAGAGTATTATTTTATTTGTATATTAGATCTAGAAAATTCTCCCCAAATAGTGTAGTTAGTAATTTTCATATATTTGCCCATGATTTCACATTACACATATATTTTAGTGAGTTGTATATTTTTAAAATTTTTATTAGTAGAAAGAGAACGGATTTCGTGTGTTTCACGGGTATAGTTCTAAGAGGACAAGCCTACTTCCCTCCCTGCCCCTCTATCATTTGTCACCTTTGTAAAAGAGAACATTTTGACTGTATAATCAAAGTACAAACCACTGTTATATGAATCTCATCCTTGAAAATTCAACATATATTAAACCTAGAGAAGTCTGAATAGTAGAGCAGTATCAGTGAGAAAATTCAATAAAACTGGGAAAAACAAAACAGCTCTTAATGAAGGGAGAAAAGGTACTGAAAAATTCAAACAAGCAAAAGCAATGTTAGATTATCTTGAAAGAAGTTCTCTGGTTTGTAGAAGAGAGTAAATGTTGACAGACCTGCGAAGGAAATGGGCTCCGTGTGGGGTCAGAGGTGGAGACATAAGCAGCCTGTGTGTAGGCATAGCTCTTGAAGCGAGGCTTAGGAGAGGAAGTTCGCTCATAGCCCTGCGCTAGACTGACTGTGATCTGCAGAGAAGGGTTTCGGGGGCGGGGTAGGACAGAGAGTGGAAGGAGACATGGTAAGTAACCCCATAAGGACTACTTTCCAACACACTAGAAAACAGAGCATTAAATTGTAAAAGTGAAATGAAACATTCAATCCAAAACACATGTGATACTAGAAACCTGAACATTCCATGAATTGTGGCGTTCAATGTCACGTGGGGCAGAAGGCAATCTGGGAGGATGTGAGGGTGGGATTTAACCTTGCTGACACACCTCCAGCCCTTAAAAGGAATGGTCCTCTTCAGTCTGCCAACAACAGGCATCCAAAAGCAATTTTCTCTGAACCCAAAGTAAACAGAGCCAGAATTCAGCAGGTCAATACCCTGGAAAGGACTGAAGCTTTCATAAGCTAAATATAGAACTAGCTCAGCAGAGTGAGAAAATTAGGCCTAACAGCTTTCCACACCCTCAGCAGAAATTTTGCTAAGGGCTTTCTCATTATTGTTTGTATCTGAGAAAGTACAAGAAAACACCCAAAATACTCACTACTGAGAACAAGAACAAGCCTACGTAATGGAAGAATCCCATTGGATTCTCAACAACGACATCACAAAGAGTTTTATCAGAGATACTCTCTACTTCATTTATATTTGAACTATTTTAAAACTTTCAGTTTTTCAAAAATATTATTTTGAATAATCAAAATTTGTTAATACATCAACAGACTGTCACCAAACTTAAGGTTTGTGCCTTTGTTCTTGCTCAGGCTTTTTGCTCTTTGCTTTTGTGGATGGGGAGTTCTAAAATTAATGTATATATAACCACCTTTCGTTTTATTTCATTTTACAGAATGGAAACACAAAATATTCTATGTCTATGCTCTTTTATTATAGGGCATATCAACAGAATATTTTAACAATGTGTGTTGAGAATACTGTAGTTCCTATCAGATAAATTTTACAAGATTTTTACTGTGTCTCTCTTTTTTTCTCCCTCTGTTTACCTGCACATTATTCTATGTATGTAAATATATATTATATTTGTATGAAGATGTATGCACCTGTGATTCTTAAAATACATATAAAATGGAAAACAGTATTTATATTTGTTGTCCTTTAGATGCTTTACCTGTTGAGAATAGTGCATTTGATGATGTAATTGGAAATGTTCTTCTCGAGTCACTTTTGATGGCCTTGGCAACAGCTCCACTTCCTGGATGGCTTCAATGCTGACTTGTTGAGGCAAAACTTGGAAGAGTGATGTGATATACATTAAGATGGACTTCTTATCTGGATAAGTGGTGGCAACATCTGTAAGCACATTAACACCACACATCAATTTTTGGTTTCTGTATTTGAGACTTTGAAAGGGTAATGAACAAATCAATATTACAGGAAGAAGATGGATTAATGAGCACTCGATTGTCCATGAATGTCCTCTAGAGACTAATTAGAACATGATAATCAGGCCTAAGATATCCTTCCAATTTGGCAGGCCAATGAGATGAGCACTAAAGTTAATTTCTTTTCCTTGTTCACATAAAAACTTCATTCCATAATACATTTTCCTAAGTCAAATTGCCAAAGAAGCCCATCTAAGAGAGTGGCTTTCATTAGATAAGAAACAAAAATACAAAATTGCATTTCCGTTTCCATGGAAAGTTATAGTAACATGTCAATTAAAATGGTACATTGGTACTTAAACAATTATACAAAAAGGTTTAATGCCTTGGCTCCCAGTAAAGAAACCTTAAGCCTCCTAATTGAGTTCTTTGCTGGTTTAAGTACATTAAGAGCTAATATGCCTGTGTGAAATGGGCCATGTATTTCCACAATAAAAATAAAATAAAACAGCAATATACCATATGGATAATGATTTGTAATATTCCTTAAGTATATCAAAAATATTTGTTTACATTATAGTGCATCTGTTAAATAGGATGTCACTTCCCTTCTTAGACTTTAGACATATTTTTAAAAGTCTTGCACAGAGACACATACCATATGATTTCACTTATATTTTGAACTGAAAAAGTTGAACTCATAGAAGAGGGAGTAGAATGGAGATTACCAGGGGCTGGGAACAGGGATGGGATTGCAAAGATGTTGATCATAGGACACAAAATTTCAGTCATGTAGGAAGAATAAATCCAAGATATCTATTGCATGACTTAGTTAACAAATTATTTTGCTTTTAATAATTGCTAAGCAAATAGATTTTAAGTGTTTTACAATAAAAATAATTATACAAGATATTGTATTTGCTAATTATCTTGGCTTATCCATTAAACAATGTATACATACTTTAGAACAACATATTTTCCATGATAAATATATATATTTTTGTCAATTTAAAAACTCAGTTAATTCAAAAAAAATGAAAAAGAGAAACATAAATATTGAAACGGAGGCCAAGGCAAACTTGGACAGTGTGACAATATACTTTCTTTGCCATAAATTGGTATTAGTTTAATTAGAATCAAAAGATCGATTTTAAGGATTGGCATTTGGCACAACAGTTACAATGGCGTTTGCAACATCTACATGCCATATCAGAGTGCCTAGTTCAAGACCTAATTTCTCTTCTTCTGATTTAGCTTCTTGCAAATGCACTCTGGAAGACAGGAGATGATGGCCTAAGTACTTGGGTCCCTGCCACCCATGTGGGAGTCTCAGACTGAGTACCAGGCTCTTGGCTTCTGCTTCGTTCAGCTCTGCCTATTGCAGGCATTTGGGGAATGATGAAGATTCTCTCTCTCTCTCTCTCTCTCACTCTCTCTCTCTCTCTCTCCACCCCCATCTCAAATAAAATGAAAATAAATAGTTTGCTTAAAGATCTGTTTTAAATATGTATATTCTATACATGTGTTCTACATATGGGTGAAAAAGCAAAGAGTAAAGAAAAACAAAAGAAACTTGAACAAGTCAGGTAGTGAATTCCTTTGCAAGCCATAGGGCCATGATTAATCAGAACTATTTGTAAAGAATTTTTTTAAAGGCTTAGGAAGGGGCTGGCCGGCACTGTGGTATAGTAGGTTAATCCCCTATCTGCAGTGCCAGCATCCCATATGCGTGCCAGTTCTAGTCCTGTCTGCTCTTCTTCCAATCCAGCTCTCTGCTATGGCCTGGGAAAGCAGCAGAAGATGACCCAAGCACCTGAGACCCTGCACCCACATGGGAGACCTGGAAGAAGCTCCTGGCTCCTGGCTTCAGATTGGCGCAGCTCCGGCCTTTGCGGCCATTTGGGGAGCGAATCAGCAGAAGGAAGACCTTTCTCTCTGTCTCACTGTTTGTAACTCTACTTCTCAAATAAATAAATAAAATCTTTTAAAAAAAAGGCTTAGGGAGAGGGAAAAATTAATTAGCTCTTTGGTCTGCTTCCACACATACTAAAGTACTCTATGTATTTCTCAATTTTAAATAGAAATCTGAATCTCCTATGGATTTCTTAAAGCTACAGAATTTGATTCCATGGGTCAGGACTGGAACCTAGGGATCTGCATTTCAAAAAAGTGACTAGTGATGCAGAAGCTGCTGGTCTGATGATCACATTTTGAGTAACAAGGTTCAAAGAAAAACTTATGCATAAGCAGACAGCTACGTCTTTTATTATTTCATTGCTTTATTTTCTTTTTTTTTCCTTTCCCATATTATTTTTTTTTATTTTTAACTTTTATTTAATGAATATAAATTTCCAAAGTACAGCTTATGGATTACAATGGCTTCCCCCCTATAACGTCCCTCCCACCCGCAACCCTCCCCTTTCCCACTCCCTCTCCCCTTCCATTCACATCAAGATTCACTTTCGATTCTCTTTATATACAGAAGATCAGTTTAGCACACATTAAGTAAAGATTTCAACATATGGTATTTGTCCCTTTGGGATTGGCTTATTTCATTTTTTTAAAAGATACTTATGTACATATAGATCAGGCTGAAAGTACAGTTATACAATACATACACTCTGCTCTTACTATAATTTAATCACTAACCAATGATATTAAGTATCATTAAAGAAGTATTAAACAATATTCTGTACATGAGCACTGCCTTTCGTAAAAATCTTATGAACTGGAAGAAGGGCTGGGAAAGCAGTGGAGGATGGCCCAGATGCTTGGGTGCTTGCACCCATGTGGGAGATCCAGAAGAAGCTCCTGGCTCCTGGCTTTGGCCTGGCCCAGCCCTATTTCGGCCATCTTGGGAGTGAACCAGCAAGTTTAAAATCTCTCAGTCTCTCCTTCTGTCTCTTTGTGACTCTGCCCTTCAATTAAATAAATTGATAGACAAACTGGTAGGAAATGTTACTGAACTAAAATAGGACTATTAGGGGAGAATTTAAAAAACAAAACTGGGCATGTGTGACAGTACTTCTTAGATACAAAATGTCTTCATTCATGTTTCAAGTAATTTATGCAACTGTCTTTGAAGATGCCTTATGCATACCTACAAAATTCTGTGCTAAACATTGAGGTTGTAAAGATAAATAAACTGAGGAGCAAAAAATAAAATGGATTGTTCTGTAGCCAGGGTAACAAGTGGCCAACAGCAAAAGTTTCAAGCCTATTTAGTCAATTAAACCTCAACTGCCCCCGTGGTTATTATCATGGTTCCCCCAAGCCAATCACTGGCAAGCCCTCCTTTCTGAAATCAGCCAATCAGTAGTGGATTTACCCCAGGGAACATGATCTGAATGCAAACCAATTAATGACAGTCTCATGTGAGTAACAAAGTTTCTAAAGGTCATTATCAGCTACACTCAACTCTGAATGTTATATCTTTTGTCCTCTAGCTTTTCCCTAAAATCTAGGAACACTCTTCTTAAAAAAACTGGTTAACAGTGACTTGATCAGCTCTTGTCCTGACTGTTGATGTACAATGTAATACTTTATCCATTTTAGTATTTTCTCTTTGTTTTGTTCTAGTACTATTGGTTGAACTCTGTGATTAACACACAATTATTCTTAGGTGTTGAAATTTTAACTGAAAAGTGATCGCTGTTAAATATAAGAGTGGGAATAAGAGAGGGAGGAGATGTACAATTTGGGACATGCTCAATCAGACTGGCCCTAAATGGTGGAGTTAGAATCATGCCATGGGATCCCAGTACAATCCCATCAAGGTGGCATGTACCAATGCCATCTCACTAGTCCAAGTGATCAATTTCAGTTCACAATTGATCACATTGATAGGTCTAAGAGCCAAAGGGATCACACAAACAAGACTCGTGTCTGCTAATACTAGCTGATAGAATAAAAAAGGGAGAGAACGATCCATCATGGGAAGCAGGATGCACAGTAGACTCATAGAATGGCAGATGTCCTAAATAGCACTCTGGCCTCAGAATCAGCCCTTAAGGCATTTGGATATGGCTGAAGAGCCCATGAGAGTATTTTAGGCATGGGAAAGCCAAGACACACTGGAAAAAAAAAAAAAGAAGACCTAAATGGAAGATCTCTGCAAGTGAGAACCCAGTGGAAAGGACGGGGCCATCAAAGAAGGAGGTATCTCTCTCTGAAGGGAGGAGAGAACTTCCACTTTGACTATGATCCTGTCGGAATAAGATCGAAGTCAGCGAACTCAAAAGGCTTCCATAGCCTTGGCAACTCATGACTAGAGCCTAGGGAGATTACTGACACCATAAACAAGAGTGTCAAATTGTGAAGTCAACAACAGGAGTCACTGTGTACTTACTTCTGATGTGGGATCTGTCCTTAATGTGTTGTCCAATGTGAATTAATGCTATAACTAGTACTGAAACAGTATTTTACACTTTGTGTTTCTGTATGGGTACAAACTGATGAAATCTTTACTTAATATATACTGAACTGATCTGCTGTATATAAAGATAATTGAAAATGAATCTTGATGTGAATGGAATGGGAGAGGGAACGGGAGATGGGAGGGGTGTGAGTGGGAGGGAAATTGTGTGTGTGGGGAAGCCATTGTAATCCATTAACTGTACTTTGAAAATTTATATTTACTAAATAAAAAATAAATTTAAAAAAACTGGTTAACCAGCAAAGTAAGTGATTATATTCAGCTTTGCGTTTTGTTTCAAATATTTTGTGAGAGTCTCATTGTTTGATAAAATTCTAGTGATAAAATTCACTTATATAGTTAATAGGAACTTATTAGATGAGAGATGCAGTGAAAGAAGGAGCAATTTGGAATCTGAGGGCCTGAAGTATAAGGATTCTGTACTTATATATTTGTACCTATAAACAAAGATCTTCAATATGTTTTACTTCTATTTACCCATCTCTAAGATGAGAATCAGAGTCTCAATATCTCACCATGGTATTATGAATCTCAAATACAATAATGTTTTAAAAACTGAAATCTTTAGTAAACAATATTGTTGCAGTATTGTAATTGTTATTGTTTCTATTATTAAATTGAAACAAAATCTAGTTTAGTAGACTACTAGTACTACTAATAGGAAGTCAGAGGAAGTTGGCTGGAAGGAAAGGCCACACATCATTTGTTACATTATTTACAAAGTGATTAGGTTATAGATATTCAGCAGATGATCTATGCCACAAATAATTATAGATTGTACCTTGTACTAGAAATCAAAAGAAATTACATGACTTGGGAGTAATCCTCATTTATGATTGCTCTAAGCCCAATTCCTTGTACTCCATGAATATCTAAATGTTTATTAAGAAACTGAATAGACAGAATAGCTAAAGGTAGAAATTGATGAGTATTACATAAGAAAAATGAATACAAAAGAATGGTATGAGTATTAGTAGTGTGTATTAAAGTATTTGAGGAGTATAAAATGATGATGTGATTTGTACTTTTTTATTATTACATGGCATTAACAATGTATGAACTGAGAGAAGTGCTAAACACACAAAATAAAAACTCATGGTTATAATAAAACAATTGTTACAAAACCCTAGTATATAAAATGTCTGTTTCTACAATTAATAACTGCTAATTCAATCTTTAAAGTTACCTCAGAAATCATTTCCAAAAATGTTGAAAACTCAGTATTGCTAGATTACTGTATTTTCATGAACAATAATAATGATTTTGATGAGTGCTTGCCATTGGAGACTTATTTAAATGGAACAAATAAACCATTTTGTGAAATTCCATAATTTTTTAAATGAGGGAATTAAAGCTCACAGTGGTTCGGTGACAAAGATTCAAAGTCAGAATAAGATTAGAATCCAGGCATCACAGCATACTGTGTCAATATCTTACTCTCATTCTTTTTAGAAAATGTTATCTTAGGCTGGCGCCGCGGCTCACTAGGCTAATCCTCCACCTGCAGCACCGGCACACCGGGTTCTAGTCCTGGTCGGGGCGCCGGATTCTGTCCCGGTTGCCCCTCTTCCAGTCCAGCTCTCTGCTGTGGCCTGGGAGTGCAGTGGAGGATGGCGCAAGTCCTTGGGCCCTGCACCCCCATGGGAGACCAAGAGAAGCACCTGGCTCCTAGCTTTGGATCAGCGCAGTGCGCCGGCTGCAGTGGCCATTGGAGGGTGAACCAACAGTAAAGGAAGACGTTTCTCCCTGTCTCTCTCTCTCACTGTCCACTCTGCCTGTCCAAAAAAAAAAATGCTATCTTAGTGTATTCAAAGATGTATTATCTCAAAGACATGACATAAATGGCAACACTGGAATTGATGTTGTTCAATGATCAAGTACCTCTATTTTCCTCTAATAAGTAAGATAGAGGCTAAATTTACATAAAAATAAAAATTCAGTAGTAATAAAAGAATGCCAATTTAATAAAGGTATGGGATTTCAATTATATTCCTCTTACTATAAATTAACAAAAACAAAAGGATAATCAGTGTTACAGAGACACCAAAGATTTGGCCAAATTCCTACTTAGCTTGAGTAGCAGTTGGCTATAACTTTATGAAAAATAGATTGGCAATGTCTATCAAAACCTTAAAAACAATCATATTCATTTATGCAGTAATTGTCATTCAAGGGTTCCACCCAAGGAAATGATTAGACATTTAAGTGAAGATTTACATAAATCTGATGTAAAATTTAAACACTATTTATAATGCAAAAATATTTATCATACAAAAAAGGCATTAGGCCAATCTAAATGTAGAAAATTCAGGAATATTTGAGTATATAATCGCACAAAAAATTGACAGTCATTCAAAATGTTGCTTGTGGATGCTTTCTTGATACTACATTAAAATAAATGCCCTGGGGCCCATGTCGTAGTGCAGCAGGTTAAGCCACTACCTGCTCACAAGCATCTCATATTGGAGCACCAGTTAGCAGGCATCCAACCCAACTCCTGCTTAATGCATCTGGGGAAGCAGCAGAATATGGCCTGAAGATATGGGCCCCTGCCACCCACTTGGGAGGCCCTGATATGGTTCCTGGCTCTTAACTTAGGTCTGGCTCAGCCCCGGCTGTTGTGGACATTTGGGCAGTGAACCAGCAAAGGGAAAATCTGTATCTCTGTCATTGTTACTCTGCCTTTTAAATAAGTAAGATAAATTCTTTTTTAAAAAAAAAAAATCAAAGCCCTATAAAGCAATACCAAAAGAGAAATGCGTGTTATTTATTTTTAATTTAATATAAATTTTAGGGAAAGACATGGCAACATATTTCAAGATATTAGTGAAGTGTGTGTGCTAGAGGGATTGAAAATAATTTTTTCTACTTCATCTTATCAATATTTTAAAAACCTGAGACAAAAAAATAGAAAAGATTAAAAAAGAATGAAGAAAGTCTATGTGAAATATGGGTTACCATTAAACGACCAAATATTCATATTACAGGTATTCTTGAAAGAGAAGAAAATGGAAAAGGCATTGATGACACACTGAATGAAATAATAGTTGAAAATTTCCCAGGTATTGAAAGAGACATGGACATGCAGATACAAAAAGCTCAAAGAACTCCAACCTGACTCAACAGAAAAAGATTTTCTCCAAGGCATATTATAGTCAAATTGTCAAAAGTTAAGGACAGGGCCAGCGCTGTGGTGTAGAGGGTAAAGCCACCGCCTGTTGTGTTGGCATCTTATATAGCCGCCGGTTCGAGTCTTGGCTGCTCCACTTCCTGTCTAGCTCTCTGCTATGGCCTGGGAAAGCAGTAGAAGATGGCCCAAGTCCTTGGGCCCCTGCACCCACATGGGAGACCTGAAAGAAGCTCCTGGCTCCTGGATTCGGATTGGCGCAGCTCTAGCTGTTACAGCCAACTGGGGAGTGAATTTAGCGGATGGAAACCGCCCCCTTCCTCTCCTTCTCTCTCTGTGTGTAACTCTGACTTTCAAGCAAATAAATAAATCTTTAAAAAAAAAGTTAAGGACAAGGTCAACACTGTGGAGTAGCGGCTAAAGCTGCCTCCTGCAGTGCCGGCATCCCATATGGGCACTGGTTCCTGTCCCAGCTGCTCCACTTCCATTCCAGCTCTCTGCTATGGCCTGGGAAAGCAGTGGAAGATGGCCCAAGTCCTTGGGCCCCTGCACCAGCGTGGGAGACCTGGAGGAAACTCCTGGCTCCTGGCTTCAGATCAGCACAGCTCTTGCCATTGCTGCTAATTGGGGAGTGAACCAGGGGATGGAAGACCTTTCTCTCTCTCTCTCTCTCTCTCTCTCTCTCTCTCTGCCTCTCCTTCTCTCTGTGTGTAACACTATTAATCAATAAATAAAAAATCTTCAAAAAAAAAAGTTAAGGACAAGGAGAGAACCCTAAATTAAAAGTGTCAATCTACATAAAAAAGAAAACCAATTAGATTATATCAAACTTCTCAGTGGAAACCCTACAGGCCAGAAGAGAGTAGAATGATATATTCAAGGCCTTAAAAGAAAACAACAACAACAACAACAACAACTTTCAATCAAGAGTATTATATCCAACAAAACTATCCTTTAGATGTGAAGGAGAAATAGGATGATTTCCAGATAAGCAAAAACTGAGAGAATTCACCACCACCAGACTGGCCCTACAAGAAATTCTGAAGGCATTCTGCATTAGAGGCTAACATCATAAAAACACATGACACCACTAAATTTACTAACATAGCAGGTAGAAGCAATATCCAATCAACAAAATGGCGGATCTTGGTTCTATCAATGCAAACCTTGAATATAAATGGATTAAATTCTCCACCCATGATTTTGGTTGGCTGAATGGCTACAGAAACCAAGATTGCATTATATGCTGCCTATAAGAAACTCACTTCACAAAGATACACAGAGACTGAAAGTTAAGGGCTAGAGAATGATACACCTAGCAAATGCAAACCAAAACAGAGTAGGAATAGCTATGATGGAACAGTACTCAGCCTAGGATAAGAAGGGTATCCTGCCATTTGTAATGAGACCTGTGAACCTGAAGCATAGTATGCTAAGTGAAATGAGCCTCACACGGAAAGAATACTCTATGATCTCACTTACATGTGGAATGAAAAAAATGTTGAATATATTCAGATAGTAGAATAATGCTAATGGATAACAGAGATGAGAAGGATGTGGGGATGTTGAACAAATGGTAAAAAATTGCAATTATAATGCATAGCCTAGACACTATAATTCATGATATTCTTCTGTATGCTAGAAATTTCCTAAGAGATCAGATTTCAAGTGCTGTGAGAAAAAGAAATGAAAAAGTTAATTGTGTGATGAGGAAAAATATTTTCCAAACCCTATTGAATAGATACTAATTTTACAATTAGATAAATGTATTCTGTTTTAATAACAGTATTTGCAAAGATCAAAAAGAATCAATAAAAGCAACATTATGTAGAGTTTTCTTTCAATGTGCCCTCACTCCAAAAAAACTCAATGCAAATTAGTTTGTTATGAAACTATTGCTTTCAACAAAACTATTCTTATCTTGGGCAGTCAACCTCAGGAAAGTCCGATTAGCCAGCTGCCAGGCATAACCTTGAAACATCTTTGGGATATTTAAACAAGAGACTTCATTTCTAAATCTCAGGCCAGCTTTCTGCCAAGAAAAGGGTGGTATTGAAATATTGGATTATAATATACATCATGTGTAATCAGAAGGAAGCAGGATTTTTAAAGATAAATATATAAATGAGCACCTGCAAAGCTTTAGTTTGTCAACCTTCTAAGAGTTTCATTTTTTAAAAAAAGGAGATGTCATTTAGAAACCATGACTATAAGCTTGTATCATTTCCCACAGATGTATTATCAATAAAACAACAGAAAACAGTAACTAATAAATTTACTGAAAGAGAAGAGGGATGGGTAACCAGCAAGAAGAAACTTAGATCCTAAACTAGGAATAGCCAAATAGCTCTAAATATGAAACTATAAATATATATATATATGTTTTTAAAGATTTATTTATTTGAAAGGCAGAGTTACACAGAGAGAGGAGAGGCAGAGAGGTCTTCCATCTGCTGGTTCACCTCCCAAATGGCCGCAATGGCCAGAGCTGAGCCAATCCAAAGCCAGGAGCCAGGAGCCAGGAGCCAGGAGCCCCCTCCAGGTCTCCCACATGAGTGTAGGGCCCAAGGACTTAGGCCATCCTCCACTGCCCTCCCAGGCCATAGCAGGGAGCTGGATAGGAAGAGGAGCAGCCGGGACTAGAACCAGCGCCCATATGGGATGCCAGTGCTTCAGGCCAGGGCGTTAACCCTCTGTGCCGTAGCGCCGGCCCTGAAACTATAAATATTAACTAAATATTAACCAACTAAAATATTAACAAAATCATAACTTGTGTTTACAAAAATAACCAAATACTCAAATTCTAAGTTCTAAAGAATTTACTGCTGGAAGTGAGTATAATTTGAGGTTTGCAAATAAAGAATGTCAGATTGTACTATAATGTCATCTGATGTTCAAAAGCTAGTGTTGATAAATTATAGACTAATTCATTTAAGTGCTAGTTTTAATTTTAAAATATTACATTCAACATTGCATGCTACAAACTTTTATTTTCTGCTTACAGTGATACCTAACAATTGCTTTTAAAAAGTCATTTGCACAGGTCCTCCCATGTTAAATTCTCTAACATTCTGCCAGATATGTTCAGGCATCACTAAATTAAGTACTCATTAATTAATCGATTTTAGCATTTCATTCACTAGTCCAAATAGTTTCTTTTGTCATCTAATAAAAATGCTTCTTTTTAAAAGGGCTATAAAGTATACTAAAAGTGATAGTTCTCATTTCGTAACAAAATTCATGATATAACAAGCAGTGGTTTTATTTATCCATGGGAAACACTGAACAGTTTTAACTTTTAAATGAGCAATATTGCTTTCAATATGCTTACGGTGAAAGTAAAAGAAAGCTATCACTGTCATCTTGGTACAAGTAGAAAACAGTGGCTTAAAATACATAATGCTTACCAAGATTGCAACAGGGAAAAACAAAAAACAAAACTGAAAATGAAGTATTTTTGGAAGACTCTGATATACTAAACACTATTTCAGCCTTCTGACAATTAACCAAATAATCCGAAACTTAGCTATGCAAATGGAATTTAAACATCATGTATTCAATTCAATAAGTAATGGTTTCTGGAAGTGCCATCACTGATTATGGGAGGTACTATGTTGAGAATTTGAGACACTGAAAAATAATTATGTTTAGCAAACATTTATTGAGGTATTATTTTGTACCAGGCTATATAATACTTTCAGGGCACAGTGGTACCCAAATGAGCCCAGAGTTCAGTTCTCAAAGAAAATTGATTTCAGTGGGAAAGGGAGTTGCAAATAAATAATTTCAAAATCCTAATTTTCCACTTGCCCATATACCATATCGTGTATTTCTTTTGGTTTTATTGTATAAAAGAATTGCCTTCCACAAAAGTACTTTTTTGCTGAGCTCTTTTTTTGAGGGGGAAATTAAAAATAGGAACTGGAATTCTGAACGTTAACATCATGCATTCTGAGTGCTTGAGAACAAATGCAACGAAGCTAGTGGAGAAAAGTCAATCAAATAAAAATTCTCAATTGACCCTGACATTACAAGTTTCATAAACCTCTAAGTGGTAACATTTTTCAAAGATTTGATGTCTGCCATGAGCAACTAATCAAAGTGAAATGTTGTCTTTAAATCTTCAATTCTAAAATGCAGCAAATTTTCAAAATTGTCTCCTTGTTACTCAATAAGTTTGTACCTTTCTGCAATGCATTTTATGCTAAATATATCATTGGCCATTTAAAACATTTGAAATATTTTGCAGTGTATATCCTCCAAAACCAGGAGAATAGAAGCTATCTTGACCTAACCAATCGAAGCTAACCAGTCAGTATGGGAGACTATTGATAGAAAAACATTTGTACTTTCTTAAAATTCTCTCTACATGCCTATTGTGGGAAGAACTATTGGAGTTTCCATTTGAGAAGAAAGTATTTTGACTCTGTGACATTTAACTCTGCTTCCTTAATTGTCACCTGCTGTTTTTACACTTTGCTTTTGACCTAACCAAATTGACTTATTTTTCTCTACTTTTAGAAAATCTGCAGTAAGCCTCAAATTTAATAAAATGTAATATTTTATTTCTACACTTCACTGTTTATAGAATTAGCAATGACAGTTCATAAACAATGGGCCAGAAATTAGATGTTTATTTCATGTATCACAAATTTAAGTCATTTTATGGTTCTTTCATATATATTTTAAGATTTGAAAATATGCCCGATGGTGTAAGGGTAGTTCTGAGGTAAACCCCTCAATTATAAATAGTAAGGCAGAAATTGTATATAAAGATAAGCCTTTTTCTTAAGTAATCTAAGAATTTACAAGGATCTTATGTTGAGGCAAACATTCTTTGATCGATTGATGATCTAGCCACTAATAGATAAAAGATTGTGGTACAATGAACTAATTTCATTTTGTTACAGCATTAACCTGTCATATGAGTCATATTAGTATCTCATGAATAGCTGGAGGTGATGTGGAGAGAGAAAAATGAATGTTCAAACTAGATTTTCAATATATATTATCTATTATTTGTCATGGTTTGTTCCCAATTGGCATGCAATTATAATTTCTGAGGTTGCCAGCATCTTCACCAGATATTTGCAGGGTGCATATCATGCATAACACCAACTCAGCAGGGAATGAGTCTATTTTATAAGTTAGAATAGCTCCATCACTAAGTCTTAAGGAAGAAATTAGTGTACTCTTGGACAGACAGGGTGGTACGCAACTCTGATATAACTCTCTGAGGCACAAAATATTTATGATAGGCTGCCATGGCAACACTTTATATCATAAGCAGCAACCAAAGAAGAGATAGAGTGCTCACCAAAGCACTGTCACACAAAAACTTTAAAAATAAGTGACAGTCGAGTTGTTGGCAGAAGTTCAGACCTTGAACTAATCTCAAGTTTGATACTATTCCATCTGGAAAGTGAAACCAGGGGCCAAACAACATGTATGCATTTATGCAGTTTCTAAGCATGAGTAATCATGTTGACAAAAGTTAACAAAAAAGTAAAAAACTTTAATATATATTCAAGTTAAAAGAATAGATTCTGCTTTTGACTGTACTAATAAAATTTCACTGGAATGGGCGTTTGGGGTTTCTGGCTTCCACCAATGCAATTGGGGCTTCTCAGTTATAAATACAATATATACATGATACATGATAACAAATAACTTCCAATGCGAACAAATGCAATTTAGAACTTCACAGAAAACAAGATATACAAATATTAAGTAATTATAGAGAAAGGAACAAGTAAAAAAAGAGAATAAGCACCATAAATTATATAACAAGCAAATCTGAAGACAGTGGTAAGGCTTAGCTTTTATTACAAGAGAATGTAATCAATGATTTTACAAAGATATAAACTGTAAATAATCCATTTCCATAGAAATTGTACCTACTAAATTAGAATATATTCTTTCAAATATTGAACAATATTTAATATGTATGTGTATATTGAAAATGTTACATAAATGGAGGAATAAAATGTAAGAAAAGAATGTTACTAGTTCTTTCCTCCCCTTACAATTAAAGTGCTTCCATTCCAATTAAGGTAAATCTCTCTACTTGTACTTTCCATTGTTTTTTTATTAGATTATCAATATTTCTTCATCCTACAAATTTGTTTGACTAGCTCTCATTTGAAAAACTAAGAAAATTAGAAAAAAGCAATCAGTGGTATGTTGATAAGTCAGTTCTCCAAAAGAAAAACAAAAAAGAAGCAAACAAGCAACAACAACAACAACAAAATCCCAGATATGTAGTGTTTACAAGTCCCCATGGTACCATCCCTCTCTCTCTGAGTGATTTCAAGTTTGCAAAGGTTCAACCTATGGGCATAACTCTGGACTATTTAACAATCTCTGTGACCTGGCTCTAGTACACCATGATAGCTGTTAACAGGGTCACTCCATTGTTCTTCCATTACTTTCCATTTCTCTACTCCCCTTCACAATAAAATTTTTTCAAATGTTTCAACTACAATCTGTGTACTCACTTTCCTCCTCCACCATCCACTCATGATCTAGGCAATGTGCAAGATACTGGCAATATAGAAGTAAACAAAGCAAAATCTCCAGCCCAATGGAGCTGAGATTCTGAGGACATGAGAAATCAAACAAGTTTCTAACTTCTCAGGTCTTAAGTGCTACAGATAACAACAGAATGGATAGGGAATCATATTTTAAAGAGGATGAGTATATGAGGTTTCCCTACATTAGAAAATATACACAAATACACTCTGCCCCCCTCCCTCATTAAATGCAAGTGATTCCCAGATTCTCTTCTCCCCCTAAGATCCTAACAGCTGATAAGATTTCTCTATTTAGAAATTTTTCAGTTTTGTTGCATACAAAATAGGGCTCTTGGTTCCCTCTTGCAAAATCATTCGTTTTGCACATCACCTTTTCAGAATATGGTAATAACATTCAAGAATGTGACTACCACCAGCAACTTTAATTTTTATTTTTTCCACATTCCCTCCTTCAATCCATTAACAAGACTTGTCATTTCCGCCTCTAAAGTGATTGCACATGTCCACCATTTCATGTTCACTGTTACTATACCACCCAACTCATGATGCTCACTTTGTGGGACCACCCTAATTGTTCTCATGCCTCCCAGCTTATTATGTATGCAACAGCTGGAGTCACCATTTCAAAAGCACAAATTAAGTTGGACATCTCTACTCTTAAAACCCTTCAAAAAGCTGGCATTTGGTGCAATAGTTAAGATGCCACTTGAGAGGCCCACATCTTAGCAGAAAGCTTGGGTTCCAGTGACAGCTCCACTTTTGATTTCAGTTTCTTAACACATACCCCGAGAGGCAGAGGGTGAAGGCCAACATACTCAGGTCCATGCCACCCACCTGGGAGACCCAGACTGAACTCCAGGCCACTAGTTTCAGCATGGCCCAGCTTCAGTTGTTTTAGGCATTTGGGGAGTGAACCAGTGGATGTGAGATCTTTTTATGTCCCTGTTTTTTGTTTTGTTTTGTTTTTTTAATTTCTCGCTCCTTTACTAATAAATATTTTTCCAAAGTTTTATTTTAAATAAAAAAGAAACCTTCAAACCCTTCTTGTTTTGTTTAAATAAATTCATACCCCTTCCATGCCCTATAAAGTGTGACAGGGGACAATTGTACATATGGAGCTAATGGCACTGAGCACTCTAGTGGCCTCTCTCTGTCTCCCCACTACCTTGCATGTACAGTCATCTTGGTTTCTTTTAGTATCTCAGATACCACAGTCCCTTTTATACCTCCTGATATTTTCACTTGCTGCTCTCCTTACCTAGAAGGTTTTCTGCTTTTTTTTTTTTTGCACTTTTGATTCACTCTTATACATTAGGTCTTAGTTCACATGGCACCACCTCAGAGATGCATTTGTCAATCACCCTATTTTAATAAGACCACTCCATTTTCCTTTGCTTCACTTCACACTGACTTATTTCTTTTATATCGCTTGTCAAAAACTGTAATTATATATATATATTCATGTTTATCAGTTCTCTTGCTATAAGAATACAGATATAAATTGCCAAACATTTCAGTCAGTGACAGACCAAGTATATGATGGGGGTCTGGAAGATTATAAAGAAGGAACAGAGTTCCTATCAGTGACACTGTAACTCTGTTGACATCCTAGTACATTGAATTACTCCATGTTTGTGGTAATGGTGCTGTAAACACAGCTACCATACTGCCAGCTATTTAAAAGATTATCACACAGCATTATGTACAGCACACAAGACCTGATAATAATAATAAGCAGGTTATTAGTTTATGTACCTACAATAATTTTATTGTCATTTTAGAGTATGATCTTTCAATTTATTAAAAATATGTTTACTGTAAAACAGCACGCTGTGTAATGCTGGCAACAGCCTCATATATCTCATGTTTACCACATATCTTGATTATATCAAGAATCCACATCAAGTGATTAATCCACACCACCGAGTTTGTGGAAGCACACTCTATAAAGTTCATACAACAATGAAATCTAACAGCATATCTCTAAGAATGTATCATCTTTATGTGACAAATGACTATATTATAGGACCACAAGGGCAGGAAATTACTCTAAATTGTTTTACCACAGCCTGATAAATAGTAGATAATGAATATTTGTTAAATCATTAAATGAATGAATAAGGAGAAAATTGTGGCTGCTGGTGGGGATGGGGCGGGGGTAAGTGACACAGCAGGTTAAGCCTCTGCTTATGACAACAGCATCCCATATTGAGTGCTTGTTCAAGTAATGGCTTCTAATCTAGCTCCTTGGTAATACACCTGGAAAAGAAACAGACTATGGCTCAAGTAATTGAGACCCTGCCGCAAGGGGTTCCAAGGCTTCTGAATGGCCCAACCCCAGCTGTTGTGGACATCTCGGGGAGAGAACTGGCTGATGGATGATCTCTCTCTCTCTCTCTCTCTCTCTCCCTCCCTCCCTCCCTCCCTCCCTTTCAAATAAATAACTCTTTAAAAAATTGTTACTGCTGGAAATAAAGTTCATTTCTGTGGTCTACACCTATGAACATAGAGTAAGACACATGTCATATTTGAAAACCGAGACATGTTTGAAGGGTGAAGGGGGAATAAAGCACTAGAGCAGAGAACAGGTGCTGGCAGTATTTATCAACTAAGAAGATTATGTTGAAAAGATTCAGTTTGATATTTAATTATGAACTTGCATAATATTTTCTCATTTCAACTTCACCGCTGTTTTGTGTGTAAAGAGTACAGTCTGGGGCCAGCGCTGTAGCACAGCGGGTGAAGCCACCACCTGCAGTGCCAGCATCCCATATGGGCGCCAGTTCAGGACCAAGCTGCTCCACTTCTGATCCAGCTCTCTGCTATGGCCTAGGAAATCAGTGGAAGATGGCCCAAGTCCTTGGGCCCCTGAACCCAAGTGGGAGACCCAGAGGAAACTCTTGGCTCCTGGCTCCTGTCTCCTGGCTTCGGATCAGCTCAGCTCTGGCCGTTGCAGCCAATTGGGGAGTGAACCAACAGATGGAAGACTGACCTCTCTCTCTCTCCTTCTCTTTCTCTCTCTCTCTCTCTCTCTCTCTCTCTCTCTCTGCCTCTCCTTCTTTCTTTGTGTAACTATTTCAAATAAATAAACAAATCTTTAAAAAAAAGAGTACAGTCCAAGATCATGTAACCAGTAAGCAACAGTCCAATTAAACTGGGGAAAAAATAGACTGCTGGGTTTACATCCCAGTTCTCTCATTCTGTGACCTTAGACAAGGTTGAGAATAATTAGGCTACTTCCTATTATATAACAAAAATTGTTCTTAAATCATTGATCACATTCTTGAAAATAAGGCTTGATTTGAAGAACATCTCATGCTTAAGGAACTGGATTAGAATATTTCTTAAGTTTTAAGAAAAGAATTATTTTCTAAATCAAAGAGCATTAATAGGTTAATCAAGAAGAGTATGAGTGATGATGACATAGTACACTTAATTCAGATTGAAAATACTTGAATTTGTGCTCAAGACACAAGAAAACTAATGTTTTATTCATTGTTCTCAAACTTTGGCATATATTATAAAAATAGTACAGTGTTTGCATGCTCATGGCATTGCACTTCACATCTGTGGAAAAACTTCTTTAAGTACTCTCATAACCTTGGTAGGAAAAGAAGACTCTTAGAACTTGGATGAAGCATTTCTTTCAGAAATGTTGTACTTAGTGCCGGCATACCTGGAGATCTGGAAGATTAAACAAGTGAAAGCCTTCCCATCTCATTAAAACTATGAGTCAGTAGTGAGTAGGATCCTACTGAAAAAATACTGTTCTAAAAGCAGTTCCTAACCTGAGATATGAGAGTGAGAAAGGGCTTCAGCTAAGAAACAACAAACACAGTAGGCAATGTGAATACACATTTATAAACAATATGTTCACTAATATGACTACAATATATGTGTACATATTTTGTTAGGAAAACAACACCTTTTGAGATTGGTAACATCGAGGGATGAGTATAGAAATGGAAAAGCTTTACATAGCATCTAACTCTTACTATAATAACTAAAGGATAATTTTATCCATTCTCAGTCGGAAAATTTCTCCTCTGCCTGTTGTAAGTATATGAACAAGGATTAAACCGGAGCTGCCAAACATGTAATTGCTCACTTTGTTGACACAGCTTTTGGAATCTCAGCTTCTCTCAAGTGCCTTCTCCTTCTGATGAACTACACTAGCACGGGTCTGCCTCTCCTGATGATTTCAAACCTCAGGTCTTGGTATAAATAGCTCAGTGACCACATCCTGAAAAGCCTACCCACTAGTCATAGCTCTAGTTCCCATCTGGGCTCCAGTCTTCAGCTAAATGGGCCCTGTTCCCTAAACGTGATGAGAACCCTGCCCCTTGATAAAAATTTATCCTTTAGAGAAAACAGATCAGATTAAATGCTCACAGCACCAAGACTTATTCTTTCAGCTGGCCCAGATTTTTTTTTTCCTTTAAAGCTTGGAATAATCTCCCATTTTTAATTTTTTTTTATTTTGCTGGTAAAACAATACATGCTTATTGTAGTAGACAATTAAAACAGTACGAAAGTACTGGAGAGGACCCTATTTATCCACAACATGACAGTCGTATTATGTAAAAGTAATACTTGTCAGCAGAATGCCATGCTATCCATCCATCTACACATCCATTCAGCCATGCATCAATCCATCGAGCCATGTTTATCTACTCATCTGCCTGTTTACCTAAAGAGATCAAACTACATACGCACTACCCATGTATCCATTTTCCTACATACCTTCATAGGATAGACCCAGGTAGTATACATTAAAAGTTTTGTTCTATCTCTTGCTGGCTGTCTATATAAATTTGGATGAGGAATGTATTCAAAATTGGGCAAAAATATTTGACAGAAGAAAAACAAATGCAAAAAGATAAAGCATTTAGAATAAAGATAGAGAATTTAGAACAATACTTAGTAAATACTATTTTTAGGCCAAATGCAACTTAAAAATGTATATACATATACATTTTGGTATTTAAGCATCAGTTTCAGGGAGTAGGCATTTAGCCTAGCACTGAAGGTACCAGCAACCCATATCACAGTACTAGGGTTCAATTCCCAGCTCCAGATCCTCATTCCAGCTGCAGACTCTGGGAGAACAGCAAAAAATGGCTCATATAATTGGGTTCTTGCCAACCATGTGGGAGACCTGGATTGAACTCTTGGCTCTAGGCTTCACCCTCAGCACAGCCCCAGCCATTTTGGGCATCTGGGGGGGGGGGTGAGCCAGTGGACAGGAACCTCTGCTTCTCAGATAAATATGTTTCAAAAACTAATGTAAATGAAGCATGTGTTTATTTACCCATTTATTTATTCTGCAACTATTCATTCCTTACCTACTAAAACTCGAGTATTTTGTCAGTTACTACAGCTTTAGTGAGAAAAGATAAAAACAAACCCAAACAAACTTGGACCTTGAAGTTACGGCACCTACAATCCAATGGTAGTGATACATCTGTATCCTCAGTATGAAAAATAGTGGAGTTAATATAAACAATGCTGAAATGAAAGTCCTTATAAATTTGTCTAAGACATGTATGGTTTTTCCTATGTATCTAATTCTTAAATGTGAAATCTCAGGGCAATATATATATATAGATATTATTTATACATTTATAAAATTAATATTAATATATACGTATAATATATAATTTTATATTTTGAAAGATAATGCCAAATCTCCTGTTTATGGTATTCTCATAGATTAAAATAAGGGACTGGTTTTGTGGCACAGCAGATAATGTCATCACTTGCAATGACATCATCCCATAGTAGAGCACCAGTTCCTGTTCTGGCTACTCCACTTCCAATGCAGCTCCCTGCTAACGTGCTTGGGAAAGCAGCAGAGGATGGCCCACGTACTTGGGCCCCTGCCACCCATGTGGTAGACCCAGATGGAGCTCTGGGATCCAGGCTTTGGCTTGGTCCAGCCCTGGCCATTTGTGGCTATTTGGAGAGTGAACCAGTGGATGGAAGACTTCTCTTTCCCTCACTCTCTGTCTTCCCTTCTCTCTGTGTCACTATGTCTTTCAAATACATACATGAATAATTCTTAAAAAATGTTAGAACAGTGGATGACAAATACTGGGGAGAGTATGGAGAGGGAAGGATAGGAAAGATTGATTAATGTGTAAGTTATACTCAGATAGGAATAAGAAGTTTCAGTGTTCAATTTTACATCTGCTGTAACTGTAGATAATATGCGGTATATTTCTGTGAAATGAAACTAGAAGAACAGATTTTGAACATTTCTACCATAAATAAATGTTAAGTGTTTTATGAGTTAAATGTTTACTTGATTGGACACTACACAAAATATGCATGCATCAAAACATCCCATAGTACCCTATAAATATGTGCACATTTTATGTGCCAGTGAAAATTTAATTTTTTAAATTAAAATGTTCTAAGTTGTTTTTCCACCAAAGGAAATACAGGACCTATTTCCATGAACCCCCATTATTACAGGATACTGTACTTTGCACTTACTTATTAGCAATGTTGAGCATATTTTGTAGCCACTTTAAAAAACATTATATTATAATTTATTTTAATATTAAATGTAGGAGTTTTATTTTATTTCAGTTATTATTTTTTATCAGTGAGACTCCTACTCTGTCATACTCATATGTTTTATATGTTTTCTAACTTTATAGTAATGTCTTATATCATAGAAACTTTTAAAGTTTTTATATTCTTAATTCTGTCAATTTGTATCTTGCAGATTTGGGGTTTTACATCAACTTAATATTATTTTATATTCTCCTACATGTTAATATACTGTTTAAGAAGTATTACCTATGAACATTAAATTGTTATTATATGGAAATGATTTTATTATTTTTATGGGACTATATTTCCACAAAGTTTTCAGTTTAGCAGCTCTCATCTTTCTCTAGAGATATGAAGTACCAACCTCATTCTTTTCTAAATTTACCTAAATAAAAAGGACTTTTTCCAAATATCTATTGAATATCATTAAACTATCTATGATGCTGTACTGTGTCACTAAGTTACATTATGAAATCTACTAAAGTCACCAATTTAAAAATTGTCTGTTCTCATGCATTTGCATGTAGACTAATTTAGTTATCTTGATAACTGCATCTCTCTTCCATTGTGTGATTTATTTCTAGTGGGCTCACCCCTATGCACTTCTGCCCCTTCTTCTCTGCTTGTTCCATAAGTGGCTGACCCTTTAACACTGTATCTCCTGTGATCATCTGTGGGCTTGATTCCAGTTGCTTTATGCCAATGGGAAGATCCTGCTGGAGACTCAAAGGCAAATGAAACAGAAGGCTGAATCGATCTCTCCTTCACATTTTCCCTGGTTCAGAACTACATGTTGTAGTAGCTTAGCCTTACCAACAGCTTCATTTTCCCCATTAGTGTAATATCTGTGGGTTCCATTTATTCAATTTGTCCCTTAACTCTGGGGATAGTAATTGATTCTAGCTATCTCTCCTTTCTAGGTTATTCACAGTCACTTACCCATGAATATACATCTCTGTCATTATCTTGACATTTTATTTCAGAATAAGTTTAAATTACAAGCAAAAATTGTGAGGTAGCAGCCAGTGTTGTGGTACAGTGGGTTAAGCTGCCTGTGATCCCAGATTCCATATGGGCACCAGATCAAGTCCCAGCTGCTCCTTTTCCAATCCAGCTCCCTGTTGATATACCTGGAAAGCAGCAGAAGATGGTCTATGCGCTTATGCCTCTGTACCCACGTGGGAGATCCAGAATAAGCACCGAGCTCCTCGCATTGATCTGGTCCAGTCTTGGCTGTTGCATAATTTGGGGAGTGAACCAGGAGATGGAAGATCTCCCTCTCTCTCTTTCTCACTCCCTCATTTTCTTTCTCTCTCTTTCAAATAATAATAAATACATCTTTAAAAAAACTGTGAATTAGTAATAAAAGTTCTCATACATCACCACCCTTGTTCCCCTTTTAACATTTCATATTCATGTCTTTGTCACAATTAATGAACTGCACTCAGCTTCCCCTATGTTTTTCTATCCAAACTCCTTTTATTGCTCCTAGACTCTAGTAATCAGTTTTAGATCCTATATGTGAGGGAGAAAATATGGTATTTGTCTTTCTGTGTCTGGCTTATTTAATTCAACATGATGTCCTCCATTTCCATCCATTTTGCTTCAAATGACAGAATTTCATTCTTTTTTAATAGCTGATGACTATTTCACTGTGTATATAAATATACTATATTCACTTAATTCACTATCTCATGATGGAAAATTTGCTTGATTCCATACTTTGGCTATTGTGACCAGTGCTGCTATAAACACTGTGGAACAAGTATCTCTTTTATAAAATGAGTTCAAGTCTTTTGAGTATATTTCCAGTAGTAGGATCACTAGATTATATAGAAGCTCTATTTTTAGTTTTTCTGAAATTTCTATACTGTTTTCCACAGTGGCTAAATTAATTTCCATTACACAGGAATTACCTTTTAAAACGTATTTTACTTCACTTCAACCATATGAAGTGAGTTCTATATCATGGTAGGTTATTTAATTAAGTGAAAATTCTTATTTTCATCTCCTAAAATGTTTTACTTTAATTATTTTTAAAATATGTGAAAATATACATAAAAATGAATAAAAATGCTTGTATTCTAATTTACACTAAAGTGTAAGTAGTTAAATTTATGTTTAAAGTGCTTTATTTTAAAAATTCATATTTACCTGAGGTATCTTATGGGAAAGAAATTTTTATCAATGATATTATAATAATTTGATTTATTGTCCTGCTTTTATAGTTACTTGATTGTAGAATTTAGGAGAGAAGGTGACATAGCAGAAATTGAATGAATCCCCCATGAATCCTCATCATAAGTATCATAGCAATAACCCCTACATTATATCCTTGCTCATTATCTCTTTTTCTAAGTTATTATGACTGTATCCACATCTTCTTATCCATTAAAAATAATAATTCAACTAATGTACATGGGGGAACATGGCAGTAAAGAATACAGCTTGAAATAGGAAGCTTTGCAAAGTTCAGATAATCTTGATTAAATGAAACTTCTAAAGTTTTATATGAACAAATTGTAAATCAACATTATGCTTTGAGATATCCTTTCAAGTTCTCATTATAAATTTGTTTCTCTTTGTGAGTGGTGCTGATAAAGAAGGAAGTAGGTAAAATTTTCAGTGAAGAGTACATACATTGTGAAGAAATCAGTGTTAGGTAATTCTGTAACTCTAGGTTTTTATAATAAATAAGAGAAAAAGAGAAATGTGAGTGTGGCAAAACAAACTAATTGTGATGATATACACTTTTTCAGATAGTAAATTAAAATAATAGAAAACAAAATTTTCATTTGGCATAATTTCTTGCAATATTTATAGTTCACATTATTATGCTTTGAATATATTACATTTGGATTTACTTTCATATTCTTATTTAAGCTATTTTCACTGCCTGGAATTCCTGGTCCAATTTCTTTCATTTGTTTAACCAAATCAGAGAATGTTCAAATACTTGCTGTGAAGTTGTTTTCCCGAACACCTCAAGAGCACAGCACCCAATTCCCTTGCCCAGTGTAACAGTTTGATTCATGTATAGGCAGATGGATTCTATCCTCTGTTGCCTGGCAATTCTACCTTATAAACACACACACTCAGATACTTGTGTACAAATTCTCAAACATATACAGAAAGTAGAGGTATTGAAAACCTATTTTCACAGGCTGGCATTGTGGTACAGTGGATAAAGCTGCTGCCCAAAATGCAGGCATCCCTTGTGGACACCAGTTCATGTCCTAGGTACTCCATTTCTGATCCAGCTCACTAAAAATGGCCTGAAAAAAAGGAGCAGAATAGGACCCAAGTGTTTGGGTCATTGCCACCCATGTGGGAGAACAGGAAGAATCTCCTGGCTCCTGGCTTTGACCTGGTCGAGCTCTGGCTGTTGCAGTCATCTGGAAAAATGAACCAGCTGATGAAAGAGCTCTCTCTGTGTCTGCCCCTCTCCCTCTATAACTCTTTCAAAAAATAAATCTTCCAAAAATCATATTTTCAGATAATTGATATTCTTTTAAAATATTTTAGGGCTGGTGCTGTGGCGTAGTAAATTAAGCATCCACCTACAGTGTCAGCATCCCATACAGGCACTGGTTCGAGTCCCAGCTACTTTAATTCTAATCTAGCTCCCTGCTGATGGCCTCAGGAAACAGTAGAAGATGGCCCAAGTGTTTGGGCCCGTGCACCCACATGGGAGACCTGGAAGAAGCTCCTGGCTCATTGCTTCAGATTGGCCCAGCTCCTGCCATTTTGGTCATCTGGGGAGTGAACCAGTGGATGAAAGACCTCTCTCTTTGTCTCTCCCTCACTCTGTCTGTCACTTTGCCTCTCAAGTAAATAAATAAATCTCTCTCTCTCTTTTTTTTTTTTTTTGACAGGCAGAGTGGACAGTGAGAGAGAGAGACAAAGAGAAAGGTCTTCCTTTTGCCGTTGGTTCACCCTCCAATGGCTGCCACGGCAGGCGCGCTGCGGCCGGCGCACCGCGCTGATCCGAAGGCAGGAGCCAGGTGCTTCTCCTGGTCTCCCATGGGGTGCAGGACCCAAGGACTTGGGCCATCCTCCACTGCACTCCCTGGCCACAGCAGAGAGCTGGCCTGGAAGAGGGGCAACCGGGATAGAATCCAGCACCCCGACAGGGACTAGAACCCGGTGTGCCGGCGCCGCAAGGCCGAGGATTAGCCTAGTGAGCCGCGGCGCCGGCCAAATAAATAAATCTCTAAAAAAATAAATATAGATATATTTTAAGAAAATAGTAACTTCTTTACTTTCTGATTATCAATGTTTTCCTTAAATATCATCCATCAAGAATAGGTAGACACCTACTGTATCCCAGACCTGTTCTGGTTGCTGGAGATAAATAATCTACAAGAAAGCCCTCATTGTGCTTACAGTGCATGAGACAAAGATTAATTCTAATGTTTTAGCCATATAGTATACACTTTCCTAAATGCTTATGTATTTAAATATTTTAATATTAAAGAAAGGCAAGTTAAAAATATTGAGCAAATAATATACGCAGGACACTCATATATAAGGAAAGGACTAAAAATGGAAGATAAATTCATTAGCATTCTTTCACTGTTTTTTGTCTGAATGAGTAACTCAATAGTCATCACACCTAAGTCAAGTCAAGGCTTATAAAATAATTTTTTCTACAATATTATTTATATTGTTACTTTATCTATTTTCTCTTTTTCAGGATCAGAAGGGGAACAATAGGAACTCTTAGAGGGCAATGTCAATTTATTGTCTAATATCAAGCCTAGTTCAACTCATACTTATTCATGGCCTGCAGTTTTTTGCTAATGTTTTTCTGTGTTTTTTTTTTATTATTATTATTTTATTTTTTGACAGGCAGAGTGGACAGTGAGAGAGAGAGACAGAGAGAAAGGCCTTCCTTTGCCGTTGGTTCACCCCCCAATGGCCGCCGCGGCTGGCGCGCTGTGGCTGGCGCACTGCGCTGATCTGATGGCAGGAGCCAGGTGCTTCTCCTGGTCTCCCATGGGGTGCAGGGCCCAAGCACTTGGGCCATCCTCCACTGCACTCCCTGGCCACAGCAGAGAGCTGGCCTGGAAGAGGGGCAACCGGGACAGAATCCGGCACCCCGACCGGGACTACAACCCGGTGTGCCAGCACCATAAGGCAGAGGATTAGCCTAGTGAGCTGCGGCGCCAGCCTCTGTGTTCTTGTCTAGTATTTGTATTCAGGGTAATTCTGGTTTCATTAAACGAATTTGGAAGTATTCTCTCTACTTCTATTTTTAGAAAGACTTGAAAGATTGGTTTTCTCTAAATATTTGGAGAAATAGGGAGAAATAGGTCAAAGGATAAAAACTTGCAATTATATGGGATGAATAAGCCTAAATATCTAATGTTCAATCTGATAATTTGGTATGAAAGTGAATTTATGCTGTCTTACCATACCAAAAAATAGCTATGGAGAAATAGGATAGTTTACTTGAGTGTAGTAATAATTTCACTATGTATATCATAATATCATGTCATACCCTAATTACATATAGTAAAAAAAAGAATAAAAACTAAGAGTTAGTATATATTACTATATTTGAAAAGAGAAAATTTATATTCAATGCTTATATTAAACAAATTTAAAGTAGAACTTAAAATGGTATAATGTTTTACTTCATGAGGACACTGCTTCAAAAAATGATGAAACTAAAAACAGAATATATAGATAAAATTCTGTATTAAAAATAATAATAGTAAACTCCAAATTAAATGAGACCTTTTGTATAGACAGTAAATCACATTAACACAATGGGTGAAGTGAATTTAATTTACAAGGCCATTATAGCGGAAATGGTTCAAATAAATTTTTGTTCAGTTCTTACCATTTTCATAAAGTTGATTTATGAAGAAATATGCAAGTCTAGAGTACTTCACTAAAGTGTGCTTACTTATACGATTATTTCACAAAAAATGATTATTGACCATATGTATTTTGTCTAGGCCTCTACCCTGGGGGATCTGTTAACATAATTCATATCCAATTCAGTTAGCAAGAAAATATGTTAAATTAAATTTTACTTAGAAACAATAAATCAAACCAATGTGAAATATATTACATCCCATAAAATGAACAAACAGTGATCAAATTGTACAGCTGAACTATATAGCTTACATATCCCAAGAGTTTTAAAATATCATTTCCATATAGTCATTAAATGATTCTCAGGGTTTACATAAGCTTAAGTGAATAACTTTGGATCATATTATCAGCTCTTTTTGTAGGTTTATGGTGATGAATTAAAATGGAAGCCACTTCTTATGACCGACATCAATCAATTATTCAGGTCTTTTTCCAATCATAAACGCATAAGATCTACAATGTCACTGATATGAAAATATATTTTTACCTTACATTGATGGATAATATGATCTCAAGTATCTTATTAAAGTAATTGGAAAAAAGAGAGCTACTAAAATCAGAGTCCATTCCTTGGGATCAGACATCTGTAGCAAATATCAAATAAACCTTAATATCACAGTCTATAAAAATACAGAATTAAGTACAAAGCCCTTGGCCTAGATGGTATTCAATGAATGGCTGGCATATGGTTGCATCTACATAACACAATACATAAAATAATGAATAGAATCTTAATACTTGATTTAGGCTTTAAAATTCTTCATAACCACTTCTACAATCATGGTTAACAAAAAGGTTTCATTCACTCTTAATGAAGTGCCTAATATCCAAGGCTGTTCTAGGAATTACAATATACCAGGTTTGATAGCACCCCTTGAGATAGGGTTTCTGCTGCTGCTGAACACTGTATCTATCTATTTTTCTTCTATGCATGTAGGTATGTATGTATGCATGTATCTACTTACCCAGCTATCATCTATTTATCAATCACAGTCATTTATGTTTGCATTACATCTATAATATTGTACACCATGGGTATATATGCATGTATATATGTATGTGTTTCTTTGATTCTAAAATATGATATGGAATCTTTAATGATTAAGTTTTCCCCTAGAATATATGCACTCCCTGGATTGGTACTGTAGTATAGCAGGTTGAGCTGCCACCTGCAACACCAGCATAGCACCTGAGAAGGTAGTGGAAAATGGTCCAAGTACATCAGCCCCTGCCACCCAGTAGGAGACCCGGATGGAGTGCCAGGCTCCTGGCTTCAGCCTGGCCCAGCTCCAGGCATTGTGGCCATTTGGTGAGTAAAGCAGGAGATGGAAGATCTGTCTTTCTCCCTCTCTCTTTTTCTCTCCCTCTCTCCCTCTCCCCCCCTTTCTCTCAAATAAATAATTTTTAAAAAGTATATGCAATCCCTATAATTGGGATGTCATATCTTATTCTAAATTAATGTTTTAAAGAATTTCTTATACATTTGTGTCCTATATATGCTTTGTATATATCTATTATAGCTCAATCATCTATGCAATCTTACATTCATGTGGCATCAATGACACTACTACAAACTATCCAAGACAGTATGGGTCTATAAAAATCAACCAATGAATAAAAGTTCATTTTCTTTTTTATTATATCATTAGTAGATTAGAAAATGTCATTTTGACAATATAGCTTCTCAGTAACTCCCATAATAAGTTCAAATAATAAAATATTGAATCTACTCTATAGTATTTTAAAAACACAGCAGAACATCATACCTTCAGAGTGATAAAAAATGACCTTGTGTCTATTTCAAGTGATATTTAGTTGAAGGTCACATGAGTCTCATTTTCACTTCTTCTACTAAATATACTTTGCCAACAGTTTGCATTTTAAGGCATATAATACAGCTATTATAATAAAAGATGTCACTATGTTAAAAAGAATATTTTTACTCTTTATAATAAAATGCAGCTGTGAATTTTCAATTTCAATATTTGTGGGGAGCAACCCGGACTAGACTAAGTTACTGGAATTAAGACTTATTCCATGCATCTGCTCTCCCACAATATGGTGCTGAGAAGGGAGAAACAGCTTCTACGCAGCTGCCTCCAGTTCAACCAATAAACTGTAGGACCTGTTCCTGATTGGAGGAGAGCAGCGTACTCGGCATGTGGGTAGCAGAGTTGGGATTGGTGGAAGAGGACTATAAAGGAGGAGAGAGACAACGTGCACGAGGAACATCTAAGGGGAACATCTGAAGGAACACCTGTGCAGCCCCCGAGAGAGCCGGCCGGCGGTGTGCTGCTCCCCCGCGGAAGTGGGGAAAGTGGCAGGGGGAACCGCCCTTCCACGGAGGTGGTAGGGATGGTAGCCAAACCGGGAAGGACCAGCAGCTAACCCGGGGAGGGCCGAGCAGACGAAAGAACAACGCAGGGTCCTGTGTTGTTCCTCCACGAAGACGGGGAGTGACAAATATTTTTTGAAAATACTAAGATAAAATTTAATAGTGATCAAATCAAAGTTTAGAATTAATATTAGAAATTGTAGCAATAAAGACTCCTCAGATTCAGAAAACATTTGATTTGGAGTTGTGGGGAGCAACTCGGACTAGACTAAGTTACTGGAATTAAGACTTATTCTATGCATCTGCTCTCCCACAATATGGTGCTGAGAGAAAGAGACCAAACAACCTCTACACAGCTGCCTCATCAGTTTGACAAGCTGCAGGAGCTGATCCTGCTCCTGATTGGAGGAGAGCAGCATGCTCAGCGTGTGGGTAGCAGAGTTGGGATTGGTGGAAGAGGACTATAAAGGAGGAGAGAGACAACATGCACCAGGGAACATCCGGATAACATCTGAGCAGCCCCTGAGAGGGCTGGCCGGCAGTGTGCCACTCCCCCGCGGAAGTGGGGAAAGTGGCAGGGGGAGCCGCCCCTCCACGGAGGTGGAGTGGTTTCAAGCCAACCCGGGAAGGACCAGCAGCAAACCCGGGATGGGCCGAGCAGACAAAGGAACAGCGCAGGGTTTAGTGTTCTTCCTCCACGAAGAGGGGGAGCGACAGGAGTCAGACAATTCAAATTCCACTTTCAGGATGAAAATGTACTACATGTAGTGGCTAGTATTACCATAATGGTAAAGGGTACCCAAAGTGAGCCATATGAGTAAAGGTTGTCAGTGTTTATCTTGGAGATAGTGGAGCCATGATGACCTCTTTAATTAGTGGAAAGCAGCCATTGGTATATCCAAATGAAAAGTAAAATCAGTGTGCTAATATTACAAAGACACGGGTTTTCATTTAATGTAACAGATGTTTTAGGTTATATTATCACTTTCAATAATTAGACTGGACTAGGAAAAGACAGAATCTGCTTCAAGGACACTTCCAATTGGGAGAAGGATTCAGTTAGAGAATGCATAAATATTTGTCATCTGCACTGGATAAGGTGTCCTTCCCTGCTTGATATACTAGTTAGATTATGTATTATCTCTTACTTTCACATATATTATTTCATTTATTACTCTTTAAAAAGAAACAAAGTAGATGAAAAAGAACTATATAGAAATGAATTAAGTGAGAATTAGAGAATAAAAATGGCTTCCATAGATCATTGAATTTGTAAGTACCAGAGCAGAACTACTTTCAACTCTAAATTCTGATTAATGTTCAAGCTATTAACAAGACCACTTAGCAAATTCATTTACCAGAGTCCTGTTTACACCTCCATAATCACCTTAATTGATTTTTTTTAATATCAGGCCTCTGCTTGCATTTATGTGATCGGTCCATGTCAGTGAATAATAAAATACTTGTTTTTCTCATGTTCATTTTTTTAGAACCAGTATTTCCTGAGGAAAAAAATCTACAAACATGTCTTAGCTAATTTAGGATACATCTTACTCTCTATCCTTGTGGCAGAAATAAAAAGTGTTAAAGTTCAGATATTTGTTGATTTTCTCTTAAACATTATAAAGTTCTCTATGATACACACAGAGATAATAGTATGTACATTCATTAGTTTTGAAAATATATTTCTATTCTCCTTTATTTACCAAATTAGACTGCTATAACACATGGACAAAGTATTAGAAAATGTGTTACACGGGACTCTGATCACACTCTTTTTTCAATTTAAATATCTTTTTTGTAAAGAAATCTCCATAGTTATAAAGGGCATTACTTCTTGTCAGGAAGAAATAATGAGCTTATATTTCTCAGCTGTGTGTAAATTGCGTGCACTTTATATTTCTAAGGAGAAGCCTCTATCAATCAATATTTCTGGGAAATGACAGTCTTCAGTTAGACAGGGATTGTTACTGGGGCTGATAAATGTTTACCCTTCATTGGAGACTGACAAATAGTATACGACATAGACTACCTTTGTGCTGTTATATGGCTTACATTAAAACTTGTCTAGGAATATAAAAACTCAAAATGTGATCTTAGCATAAAAACTGCTTTCAAATTTCTTGTTAGGAATCTTGACAAACACACCAAAGGACTGTTTTGGGAAGCAAATAGGTATTACATGTATACAATAAATAAGTGAAGTAGAAATTTGAAACAAATACAAGCCAATATTGTGACTTGGACATAATATAAAATATTTTAAGATTTATTTATTTAGAAGGCAGAGTGCAAGCACATGTTCACTCACGAGAAAGATCATTCTTCCATCCACTGGTTCATTCCCCACATGGCCACAACTGCCAGGGCTGAGACAGGTCAAATTCAGGAGCCTGGACCTTCACTCAGGTCTTCCATGTGGTATCAGGGGCCTAAGTATTTGGGCTTTCACCTGCTGCTTTTCTAAGTGCATCAGTAGGAAATTGGATAAGAAGCAAACAGCCAGGGCTGGGACTGGCACTTGCATATGGGATGCTGGTGTTACAACTGGTGGATTATCCTTATGTGCCACAGTAGCAGCCCTGTAAAATATTTCCAAATGATCACACTATGAAGTCTGTATTCAAATGATTTTCGTTTCATAAATGGGACCCAGGAAACTTTGTAGGTTGTTCGGGAAAAGTTCAATAGCAATAATTTTGACAAAGGATGCTAAAGTCTTTTTGTCCATCATTGCTTTTAGCACAGAATTGGTTTATTTGGATTTAGACATAATTAGACTGTATAACTGTCATGTTAATATTTCAAATTGAGCTGAATTGTGTTAGCAAGAAAACTTGTCTTACTCATTTAACCTTGACCTATAAGAAAACCTGACAGTTATGGTATTAATTGATAACTGAATAAATAGTAAAGCAGTTATTTTTGAAAATATAATGTATAGAAAGCAGTATTTTCCTGCTTTTCATCTGCTTGCATTTTTAAACTATCTGGCTTAAGTGTGAACTTAAGTTATAACTATTCTTAGATTTCTTAATTTTACTCTTTTCCAATTCTTGTACTGAAGAAGGTCTCACCTTGACCAAAGTTACTTAAATATTTTGATAGTCTTCCAATGTTAGCATACCAAACAGAAGTACTTTTATTTATCTCTTCATTCAAGAAATATTTATTGAGTTTCTACTGTTTTCCAGTTGTTAAACTAGGGGCTAGGGCACAACTGTAAATTTTAAAAAAGTGAAAGAACACTTCTCACAAGGAGCTGAGATTCTAGCAAAGTAGCAACACATGTATGCAGATAAATTCCGTATTTTGTGGCAGGTGCTATTACAAAGGAAGCTAAAATTGCCAAATACATAGCCTTCTGGTAAAAACTCAACTAGTATTCTAGCATTTCAGTTTCAGGATTATTTCATGTTAATGAATATTTTGGTTACTGCTCTATATATTTATATCTGCCTCACTTCAAAAACTGATTTTCTGTAGCTTTAATGCTGTTATTCTCCAAAAATAGCATGGTATGATTTTTTTCTCTTCTTAAATCCCCCATCCCCCTAAATCTATCTTTATCATTTCAAAATTTCATATATCATCTCAGAAGATGCACTGTCTTTTTTTTTTTTTTTTGAGATGAATGGTGATTTGCACTTAGGTCATATGGCTGAGTTGCTGCTTACCAAAATAGGGAAAAATCGTGAATAAAATGTTAAATGTTTTAACATTCACTTCGTGTAAACTGCTATGACAAAGTACCATAAAGCAGTTCATGAGAGTAGGAAAGGAATCACAAGTATGAGATTACCATATCACATGTGTAATAACTTCCACTTGAAAGGTGTGAAATGCTTTGGAAAATGTACAGGCAATACGTCTAGCTAGAACAATTCAGGAAAAAAAAATGTTTATTGGTAGATACACCAGTTAAACTTGGGCAGAAGAAGAGAAAGCCTGGAGTTATTTTAGGAAATGAGAAATATAATAGCAGTTGGAGATTGGAATAAATAGGAAAAACCAGAAATATGTGGTTGAGAAATGTGATCATGGACAGTCTGTAAGTGTCACTGTAGAAGTCTTTAAACTTGGGGAATGATAGGAAGAGAGCTTTGAATTTAGTCTAGTGGTTCTCAAACTGTGATCCCAAAACTATCAGCTCCAACATCACCTGGGGATCTGTTACAACTCCTAAAATCTTCATTAGACCTCCAGACCAGAAACTCCGGGGATAGAGCCCAGTTCTTTGCATTTTACAAGTCTCTAGGTTATTCTGATATATGCTCAATATGAGAACCCTGCTTTAAGGGATATGGTTGTCATTAAATTCATTCATTGTTTCACAGGTTCTGGATAGCTTATTTTATCAGTGTACTTGAACTCTGATATGACCATATAATTTGCTTTCTCTCATTCAAACAGAATGTATGTGTGCCACTTTCAAGCAGAAACTTGGTGGACTATCATGTAGCTCCACATGTTCTCTCTCACACTTTCAAAATTTGTGCTGATATGACCCCTTTCTCAACCTGGTCTTTTAGCTGATTGCAACAAGCTGAGACCTCTACCAGTCTACAAGGACAAGAAGTATTGGTGGGAAATACATTGTGTTGTTTTGAGTCCCTGTAACATAAGGGTTTTTGCTGAGGACACATAACCTGGCCTATCCTGACTTACAGAGAGCATGACATCCAGAAGGGATCATTACTTGGTAAAAGAGAGTATGCTTATTAAAAGGGAAAGAAGCAAGATGCCATTGAAAGAGGGAATAGTGTGAATTAATATTTCTTAAAAGTCAGAAAAGGAATATGGTCAGCCAACATTGTGGCTCAGTGGGCTAAGCTGCCACTTGCAATGCCAGCATCCCTTATCTGAGTGCCAATTAGAGTCCCGGCTGCTCTGCTTCAGACCTAGCATCCTAGGAGGCAGTAGATGATGGCTCAAGTTCTTTGGCTTTTGCTACCCATTTAGGAGACCCAGATGGACTTCTGGGATCCTGACCATGGCCTAGACCAGTCTCAGCCACTGTGTCCATTTAGGGAGTGAATCAGAATATGAATGATTCTCTCTCTCTCTTTCTCTCTCTCTCACTGTGATTTTTCCTTGCAAATAAATGAAACTTCAGAGAAAGGAACAGATACTGTTATTTGAATATGAGAAAGAAGAGAGAGACAGAGAGGGAGAGAGGGATACAGAGAAACCAATGATTACTAATATATTATCAATTTATATCTCTGGGTATAGGGATTTTAATTGGAATTTTATATTTTACTTAATCTATTATTACACATAACCATTATGTAATCATAATAAAGAAACAAATATTATTAAAAGCATAAAGTTGACAGCATAAACATCATCTCAAAGGGATAAAATTTAGATAATTTTTACATGAAAGTTATATGTGTATATACTCACTATCTCTTGATCTCTGACCATACACAGCATACTGTTTTAAGTTCTTTCCACATAAAATATACTCATATACTCATTACATATGCTATTTCTATGATCTTTTTTCTTATTTTTGCTCATAAAACTTATGATCTCAAGGTTAGCAATGAATTCCTAGTGTTTGTACAACATGCCCTAGATCACACAGAAAATAAAAAGAGGCTTTGAGATTCAAAGCAAGTTCCTGGTGTCTCTAAAACATAAGCTGTTTTTATTATAGCATGCTGTTGTATAAGGGTTTGTAAGAGCATATTTACACCTGTGTGTCCTGTGTGTGTGTGTGTGTGTGTGTGTATAGTGGTGCATTGGTATATTTGATAGCTTTAAAAATAAACAAAAATTAGTGATTCTTGTATGTGATAAGAAATAAACTGGTGCTTTATGCTCAATATCTTAGTGGAATTTAACTGGTAAAATATAATTGGTAAACAGAATTATAAGAACCTAAGGAAAACCTCTGATTACTGGTTACAGCTAACCATGCTGATATTGCCACTAAATTTATTTCCCTTTTACAGGAAAGTGATATAATAAAGAATCATGACTCTGTAAGGACAACAGCAATGGCAATTCTAGGTCAATACACTTTTCATAAGATGATGAATGGAGTACCTAAATATCTACAATTGTCCTCCAGCGTTTCACACATCTGCAAAGGTTTTTTTTTCCCCAAATCCTTGTCACCCATGCTTTATCAGTTGTTGTTCTAAAGATACCAAAGCTCCCCACACCCTTTTTCAACAGTAAGCCCTGAAAAATTAGGATTCAAACTTAGCAGTATGCAATGTTTACTAAAGGGATATGAGTGGTTATCATGAATCCATAGCATTATCAACAATGTTACCTCCCATTAGATTGTGCAACCAGAAACAGTAGATACTTCAAGACAGAAATATTTGCCTGAGAGAATAGTACTGTTGGGCACATGAATTGTATGCATACTCTTTTGTGTGTGTACAAATGTTCATGAGAGAGGGTTCATGGCTTTTATCATATCTCTAATAGGTACAAAGGTATTTCAAAAAGTTCATGGAAGATTGAATTAAAATATAAAAGTATATTTAAATGCAAAAACATTTGGAATTCATGTGCGCTCATTTAGTATTCATATAATATTTGATTGTGTAGTCCTGTGTATGTGTTAAACAACATACAAAAGTATACTTTTGAAGGAGAAGTGTAGGTGAATCATATCTCATAAAGCTCCATTTTTTAATAGCCTAGAACTTTCAAAATAAACTTGTCAAGTCAAAGTTGAAGTCCCTTTAAGTTTAGACCCATATTTTAAGAACATGTACTTCATGTAAAATTCCAGATCTCCTGATGGGCTCAACACCCACTAACAACCTATTCAATGCCTTAGACTACAATGTTCTGCACCTGGCCAATCTTATGGCAGTATATTGAACTTGTTATCACCTATTCCCTTTAGTAAAGATAGAATTCTACATTCTGGCACTTTCACTACTTCTTGCTCATCAGTTATGATACAGTCCAACATTAAATTTTTGGTGTTTAGGAGAAAAGAATGGTAAGGATCATATGCTTATGCAGTTTTAAGGCCAATATTTTATTAAATATTCTTTGTACCTATCAGAATATGAATGTAGAGAGGACAAAATAGGTCAAATAAGCCTAAAGATTCCATTGGAGCAAGAGGTGAGACAGCTAATCAGAAACCACAATGCTGAAGGGACTGAAATATCATGGTTTAACATACCTCATAGAGAAAAACTAGGAAGCGAAGATGACCAAGAGGTAATACTATAATGTCGAGAAGATGAACAAGAGCATAGCCTGAACTATTGGAAAAGGATGCACAGATACCCCTGTAAGATGTTTATCACATGGGGGCGACATTGTGGCATAGCAGATAAAGCTGCTGCCTGTAATGCTGGCATCAAATACAGGTGCCAGTTCATGTCTGGACTGCTCCATTTCCAATCCAGCTCCCTGCTAAGGCCTGAGAAAAGCAGCAGAGGATGGTCCAAGTGCATGGGCCCCTGCACCCACGTGGGAGATGCAGAACAAACTACTGACTCCTGGCTTTGGCTTGTTTCAGCCTCGGCAATTGTATTTGGGGAAGTGTGCACCATCAAATGGAAGACTCTCTCTCTCTCTCTCTCTCTCTCTCTCTGTGTGTGTGTGTGTGTGCATGTGTATCTCCCTCTTTCTAATTCTGACTTTCAAAACAAATAAATAAATCTCTTTTTAACAAAAAAGGGAGCTTATCACCATAACAAGGGGCTAGTAGAAGAGCAAATGGGAAAATGGATTCAGTAATGACATCCAACCACTGAGAACACAGAGAAGAAATTGTGAGGACACCAACAAGGAAGATACTAAGCAGTAGGGATAAAGGGAAAATGCTGGGGCGAAGGATTAAAGCTTTGATGAGTGGCTTGGCTGTTTCTTATTTATGTGACATTTGACAAATAAGTTTCATATTTTTATCTTACAATTGATATACTTTATAACATATTTAATTTTCATCATAATACTATGATATACATATTATTATCCCCATTTTACAGAAGAAGAAATTAAGACCAAGAGAGAGGGTGAGTAAATTGCCCAAGATCACATCTCTAATAAATGGGCAAAAATGGAGACTCAAACCCCATTAGGCAGGTGCTAATGATTCCCTCCCTGCCCTCCTCAGTCCTTAGCATTACAGTGTACATTGGCACATCTTTCATTCCCAACTCCTGCATCTCTTTGTACACTGTAATTAAAGGGACTAATCTCATGGCCCCATTCAGAATCTCTGAACCAATGACCAACAAGTGTCAGCATATAAACACCCCAGCATCCTCAGTTCTTCAAAGGATAACTCTGATGTGTTATACCTGCAGTGGGAATGCATCCTTGTTGCCTAGAGTGACAATTATTTTTAAAATTAATTTATTTGAAAGAGAGACGAGGGGGGTGGGGGAGAGAGAGAGGAAGGGGGGGAGGGGGGAGGGGGGAGAGGGGGAGAGAGAGAGGGGAGAGAGAGAGGGAGGGGGAGAGAGAGAGAGAGAGAGAGATTTCTATTTTCATCTGCTGTATCACTTCCCAAATGTCCACCAGGGCTCTGTGAGGCTGAAGCGAGGATCTTGGAATTTCGTCCCTGTCTACCATGTAGTGCCAGAGACCCAAGTGCTTGAGGTATTATCTGCTGCTTTCCCTGGTGCATTAGCAGAAACTATGGGGCCTTAACCCACTGCTCCACAACATCCACTCCAGTTGAGGACTCCTGATATGACTAACAAAATTATTTAAATTATTTGTTGGTTTCATTCCCCTCATTGTCTCACTTCCTCACTCCTCTATTCATGCTCCATAGTATTCCCTCTCAAACTATAAGCATGAGGTATTCTGAAAATCATAAACGGGTATAAACTTAACCTGCTACTTCATTATTATATTTGTTGGTAACATTGAAACCTAAACAAAAACATAGGGAAAGAGGCCCTTAGTGTTATTATTTCTAGTTAGGATTCTATCCATGAGGGTTAGAATGTTGATGGCACTGAACACATATTTACAGGCTCCAATAACTCTAATAGATCAATAAGAGAAGTGTCCATAAGAAGGCAGTTATAATAATTATGTTCAATGTGTTCAGTAAGTGAAGAATGGGAGAAAATTCTATTTTGACCTCAAATAGTAAGGGTAGACAATATGCTGAAGGTTAGTTTCTCTGTAAAGCTTTCCACAGTCACCTAAGATAAGGACAGGTGCTATCTGTGATAAGCTGCCATAGCTCCAGTCCTGTTCTTACACAACTAAATAAAATAGGTAGTTGCTGGTCTCTCCACTTTAGCTCCTGTTCAGTAATAATAGGCTTTGTGTTTCTCCTAAGATCTCACACATATAACGAGTTAACAAAATAATACCAGGCAAAGGGCAGGGAGTGGTGAATAAGATAGATGTTTGACATGTCTTTATTTACTGCAAAATCGATTTAAGACATGCATCTCCATCTTTAAATTCTCTCCAACCAGTGTATAAATGTATTCAGGGCTAGTCAATTTCCCTGTGTATACAATGCTTCACTACATTCTTTTAGCAACAATCTTCTAAAAGCAACACTGCCACAAGTTTGGATTATTGCATTCAAGTTGCTCTTTTGAATACCACCCACACTTCCAACATACTAAGTACACTAAACTTTTTTAAATCCACATCTTACCCAATCTATGGGTAGCACTGAGTATTTAAGTAGTCTTCTCATGGTAGAACTCCCGCCTCTCTGTCCAGTCTTTCTTTACCTGCACAGTGCTGTATTAACTGACATCTTCATCTCAAATGGCATGGCTGAAATTGCTAAACATATTAATGCTTGTAAACTCTGTATCTACTTATCAGTTTCCCAAACCTCATTTATAAACTTTAGATTCATAGACACAATTGCCTTAAAGGAGACCTGTGAAAAAGTGACACCATTTTCTCTACCTTCTCCACACACTGTTCTCTCTACTGCATTTCCTATTCACTCACCTAAGAAACTCTCATAGAAATCATCCTAACATATTTCACTCCCCTACCCCCTCATACCTAGTTGTTCTTCAAGCCCCATCACTGAGTCTTCTCCATGCCAATAAACCCTCTTCATACACCTTTTTACTATCCTAGTTAAGAATAGAAAGACATCTTGTCTGTGCTAATATCACAAGTCTCCAAATGGATTTTGACCCTTAAACCATTTCCGAATTCAGAAGAGATTTTCATGGGGGCAGTGGCTCATTATCTGCAGGGCAGAGATAGGAGGAGTTTCTCACTGCACTGTACCCAGTGTGTCTGTAGGTGAAATTTTCCAGATCAATGTAGATAGAACCCTGCACTTGGCTGTTTCATAGAGCAATGGTATCTGCATAACCACTACATGGATGTGAGTTTGAGATCTGTACTTAGACTAACAGTCTCTCTGCTAGGTTTGTTTCAGCATCTCCTAAAAAGTGGATGGGTAGAAAGTCATAGAAAAAGAGGAAATACTCATTCAGACCATGAATGAATAACCTTACAATGCTTTCAATAACTTCAAAAATTCACCCCCATGGAAACGCTTTGTAAAACCATTGTAATGATGATCAGTTAACATTTTAAGTTGAAATATATATATATATATATACACACATACAATTTTCTGATCTTGCTCTAAATCAACACAGTACTCACAGAACTCAGGAAATCCCTACAGCCACCTTAACTTCCATCCTACTCTTGTCTTTTGAAATGCTTTAAAGCACAAAGAAATATTTTCAGGCAAAGGTAAAAATAATTGTAGGAATGATGGTTTTACAGACAGGGAGTCTTCCACGACAGTGTAGTTCCTACGGTGAAACACTGTAATGAGTTCAAAGTGTTTATAGCTTCAATCCGGCCTGCCAAACACTCCCTTCAATGAAGTGAATTCTTGGCTCCAAGCCACAAATGTGCTTTGAAAAATAAAAAGCATGTGAATATCCTGGTGTTCTATTACTGGCTCAGATGAGATCGCTGCTTTTTTATTCTTACTAAAAATTTCCTTAAGATATACACAACTTCAAAAGCATGTTTACAGTAATGAGTCACATACTTAATTACAAAGCATTCAGCTTTACTACATTATGCGCACAAGCATATAGTCATATACCCTAACACATCTGGGATGCTTTCTGTTTAATAAGTTGCATAATTCTATAATTTAATTAATTAAATTTTTTGCCCCTGGAAAAAGAGACAACATTGAGATAGCTTTAAAGAGTAAAAATAAATGGCACAGTAGAAAAAACAAACATGAAATATAATTTTTTTAATTATTACTTTAAAAACCTTGTATAGAATTAACTGCCATTTGTACTAACTCTGCAAATTGTATTCTGTATTACATACATTATTCATGGAAAATGTTATTGGCAAACCAAATCATGAAGGATGGTAATGGGTAAATCATGAAGTATATTGACCTAAGAATTGAAACAGGTTACAAATAAGTAGAGATTGACTGTGTGTAATACCATGATGAAATTCTTTTTCAAAAGTGGCTCCCTCAAAGTAACTAGTGCACTACAAGTGAAGAAACTTCACATATTATCTAATACAAGATGATTGTCATGGCCAATCATTGCAGAGAACCAAGCAGCAAGTCACTTCTTTAGAACTGTTTATAGAACTTTCATTAGCTACTTTGCCCGAAGCATAACACTCAAGCACTTTCTTCCTGCCCTTTATGGGCACTAACTAGACTGTTCCATGTAATGACATGATTAGCAGAAACAAATCTCCCATTGAGAGCTTATATAACAAGTGCCCCGTTAGGTCCTAGATGCCTCAGGGACTCAAACAGGGGATGCCAATGTGGGAAAGACAGACACTCACTATTTTATGTGCTATGACTGTTTAGTAAATGGAAGGTAAACTCTAAGGTGTGATTGAGTCACCATGATTTCGATCCTTTGAGAGTTTGACTCAGCAGATGGGAAAAGAGAAAACTAATGTCCAACATCTTGATTGTCAATGACACTTGTGAAATTATCGTTTGACAAACCATGATGAAATAAGTTGGCAGGAATCCAATACAACTAATGAGTCATTTAATTAAATAAAATTATCTCTGCCTAGCTAAGTGGTATGCAATGATAAGATACTCATTCTAACACTTATTTAGAAAATAGATGTCTAGATTTCTTTCTTTTATGACTTTTTAACATCCAACCAGGGTACAATAATGATATTATCTAGAATGTATATGGTCAACATTCAAGTGCTTACAAGATTATTAAACAGTCTGCAAGTTATCTTGAGTTTTTCCTTACTTTCAGCTCATAAGCACTGCATGTATTACTAGTATTTTTTAGGAAAATGAAAGGAATTGAATACAGATATATTTTAAATTCTAAAAATGTCAAGGCAGTATTTGAAGAACTTAGATAAACCGAAACTTTTAGGTTTCCAATTGATCTGATCTCTTCAAGGATTTAATAACTGAGGTATGCAACAAAGCAAAATAGCTAATAATGTTTATCTACAAACAACAATGAAACAATAATGAATAACAATTCAGAAACTCACTATTAACTAAATAGTAAGAATCTACGACTATTTGTGGTTGGTTATAATGACAAATTTGTAAAGTTAGCTTAAAAATGATGGTTTAGCACCACACATACTAAGGGATTTGACATTAGGAATCACAACTTATAACTGCTATTTGAACCTACAAATTATATTTTGTACATATTAAGTCATATAGTTATATATGGTTCACTGATCTTTTTTTAATGTGATCATAATTTCTTTGCATCAGATTAAAAGACAGGGATCCTACCTTATTTTTCAATTTTACCCCATGAAAACTATATATATATATTTGTTGATCTAGTTGTGATTTACGGCAATAAAATAGCTATGAATTTTTACTACAAGAGGAAAACTGAACATACTACTACATTCATATTTATCATGGACCATATGAAAAGTAACACAACATTAGATGTAAGAAAATATGATATTTATCATTTTCAACCCCTATTGATCCTTGAGAAAGTATTTATTTAAATTTAAATATAAAGAAAAAGACAAAAACCACCCTGTGGTACAACAGGGAGGGAGCTTACTGCTCTAGTCTAGAGGAAGATAATTTTTAAAAAGTGGAGAGAGAACAATCTCAGGAAAGAGGGAGAAAACTGCAAAGGAAACTCCACACAAATTAAAGGGGTACTGTGGCTCTATATGGAGGGTGTATACGTGCAGCACAAACATGGACACAGCACAAGACCCCAGCAGCTGAGAGCCTCAGCACGAGCTTTGAAGAGTGACTTGAGACGAGACTGCAGCAGCCCAAGCCACTGACAATAAAGCTGTGGGAAGAGCCTCGCATTAGTCCAGCTTGGAGCACTGTGGGGGACAGTGTACCTGTCAACCTAGAGGAAAAAAAGTGGGGGGCACATTTCTCTCCCTGATATCAATGTCCTATAACTAGCTGAAAGAGGGTGAGCACCATTTTGGACATATGTAACGTCTGTGCCAGCTTGTGTCTGCACTGCCCAGCAATCAGCCGAGAGGAGACACCTGAGTCTGGCTAGGAGCACTGACAGAGAGCTTGGCATCCATGACTGTTGGAACCTTGTATGCTGGGACTGTAAGAACACTCTGGCTACTTAGGAGGGTGTAGAATGTGTCTGGGTCTCCAGGCAGTCACTGTGGGCAGCTCCACATGCTCAGGGCTCCCTGATACAAATGCGAAGGAGGAAGTCAAACTATCCCTATTTGCAGATGACATGATTTGATATATAGGGGATCCAAAAGACTCCACTAAGATACTATTGTAACTCATAAAAGAGTTTGGTTCCATCCTAAATTTGTATTTATGAAATGCAAGAAGTTGTATACCTTAAAAAAAGATTCCTGGACTAAAAATAAATGTAAATATAAGTTTAATTAAATTAATTAAAGCAAATCTTCACAAAAGTGAGAAAAATTTCCCATGTTTTAGCATTAAGGTAAGTAAAAATTTGATTTATATTTGGATAAAGGAGAAATTTTCTTATTTTAAAAATAAGTCAATAGGGGTTTACATTGTGGCATAATGGGTTATGCCACCACTTGCAATGTCAGCATCCCATATGGGTGTCAGTTTGATCCTGGATGCTCCACTTTCAATATAGTTCCCTGTATGCACCTGGAAAGGCAGAAGAGAATGGCCCAAGTTCTTGGGGCCCTGCATCAATGTGGGAGACCCCAATGAATCTCTTGCCTCCTGGCTCCTAGCTTCAGCCTGGTTCAGCCCCAGCCATTGTGGTCATTTGGGAAGTGAAGCAGCAGATGGAAGATCTATCTCTCTGTGTATCTCTCTCTCTCTCATGCTACATTTCAAATAAATAAAATAAATCTTAATTTTTAAAAATATATCAATAATATATAAACTATATATCTGATATGGACTTTAACATCGTATAATATAATTAATGACAGAATATGATAAATCAGGTGCATTGTTTCTTCTTTGTATCAAGTTTTCAACATAGTCATATAAATATGAAAATATATAGTAAAGAAAAAGGAAGAAAAATAATTCTGAACCCTACATTAAGGAGGCAATTTGGGAAACTGAGGTATTGTCATTATATGTGGAGACATTCTTAATTAAGCAGGCCAAAACTATGAGCTCCCCAGTTTTCACCAATATACATGACCTTCTTAAATGTATGTCAAATCACTGACTAATTAGAATGAAGGGAAGACATTGTGGTGCAGTTGGTTAAGCCTCTTCTTAGGAGACCTGCATCCTATATCAGAGTGCCTGTTACAGTCCCATCTGCTCTGCTTCCAGTCCAGGTTTTTGCTAATATATTCTGGAGTGGATAACAGCTCAAGTGTTTGGATCCCTGTCACCCATGTGGGAGATCTGGATGGAGATTTAGATGGCTTCAGTCTGTCCAAGCCTTGCCTGTTGAAAGCATTTAAGGAATGAATAAGTAACTTGCTAATTGTTGCTCTTTCTCTTGCATGTGCTCTCTCTCACTCCCTCTCTCTCACTCTTGTCTCTCTTTCCCTCTGCCTTTCAAGTATGTTAAAATAAATAAAAATGTTAAAATTTATAAGAATTATGAGACTGACAATAATCATGTTGAAAACAATTGAAATAAAATGGCACATACTATCTTCAATTGTGCCTACTGAATCAAGTCTTACCTTGATTTTCTTTTTTAGCTGATTCAAAATTAATATTAATAGAACCTTTTAGGTCACTGAGACCTAATCCCCCAGGCCTGATGAAACCAGGTGCAGATAGATGATCTAAAGGCTAATGGAATGTTTATTGCTTTGGAAAGCCCATCACCTGGGACATTCCTAACTACTAAGACATATTCTCAATTTCCTACTTTTATATCACCCTAGGGTTTCCTTACATAGCACACACCAAAATGAATTTAATCTAATAATTATACAATGCCAGTTATGCTGGTACTCCTTGAAGAATAATAAACAAAACAAAGACCTTTTCTTATTTCTTCAATAATTTGCCATGGCCAAACAAAACATTTCCCCATAACAGAGACTCAATAAGTATCAAAAGAATTTATATTTCTTCCAAGTCTGGTCCCTTTTACATTGAGTCTATAGTAGAAATGTGCTTTTTATGCTAGTATAGCTTTCCTATTTGCTCACCATAAACCCTCTCCATTCTATGCATCTGAAGCCTGTTAGAAAGCTTATTCCACCGAAGCTTATGTCTGACAAGGATCTCTTAGTAGTCGACAGGAATACAAGGTAGGTATCTCAGGAGGGGCAATGCCATGTTATTTTGGAATGAGTACGCAATTAAAATATTCCATTATTTGGGCATGAGCATTTGAAGATTTCTTTTCACATTTCACAGAATGAGTATATAAAGGTTGTCCTTTACGTAGTTATTTTTCTCGAGCTCAATAATTTCTGGTCAAAACCAAAGCTAGTTGGTGTTGATCAGAAGGTTTTGACTTATAGCTGAAAGGGAACTACAAATGTAGACTAAAGTAACCAGGAAAGTTTTGATGGGAGAGAAGGAATTGGAAAGGGAAATTTTCCTTTATTAAGTAACTGATAGCATGGTAAACCAAAGGCTGCATTAGAGAACAATTCTGTTTCCTAAAAGTTTGTCTTTAACAATAATCATGAAAGAAGAATGAATTTTACAATGTGGTGTGAGTAAAACCTAATTTTAAAGGAGATATGGAAATGCCTACACACTGCTTCTAAAGTAAAAACATTTCCATTAATTCACATAGCTGCATTCTGGACCACTTGAGTTAACATTATTTGGAACATCTTCTGAATTCTAATAGTTGCCAAAGTGGGTGGATAATGTATTTACCCAAACCTAAGCACAGTACTATGCACTCTTTGGTGAGAGATAAATGCCTTAGAACTCAATGATACTTTCAAATACTATTGAGTTATAATTATAATTATTTTCAAATAATATTCAATCCTTTGATTACTGAATATAAAATATAAGTTAAATGTAAATATCCCAGAATAACTACAGTTCAAATTTCATACTGTGTTTTTTCTTAACATTATAGTTTCTAAGTAGTATTATCTATGTAATTAAACTTTTTCTAAGTTAAGAAGTGATCAAAAATTGTTGTATATTAAAAGGTAGAGGGAGCACAGACAAGTTAGTTACAGAGGGAAACAGGGTATGAGTTTCACTTGTGTTACATTAACTGCTCCACTGGAGCAAACTAATTAATTTTTCCTCATTGCACTGTAATCAGCAAGCTTAATCTAGGGAAAAGAAGAATGCAATTGTTATTGCAAATATTAAAGGTCTTACTCCCTGTCATTCAGCCGCAGTAACTAAAAGTCCAAATGCTCATTAATGTTCCATAGCTATTGGCTTTGTTTCCCATTGAATACATTTCTTTTAAGCGGTATTAAGTGTAGAAATTATATCTTGGTAACATTTTTGTACTAAGTAGCTGGAACTGAAATTCATTTGTTCACCAGAAAAAGAATTATCTCACCATATAAGCACAACAAGGAATTCTATCCTGAACAGAAAGAAAAGTTTTAAAATATTTCATGAACATTAACCTAGAATTTTCATACATGAAATATGGTTAAGAACATCATATTTCAGCAGTCTTGATGCTTATTTTCATTAGTGTGCACTTGCTTCCGCACAGACAGACTACACAAAGCTAAATGTAAAGATCTAGTAGGGGGGCAGTGCTGTTTTTTTTTTTTTTTTTTTTTTTTTTTTTTTTTTTTTTTTTTTATTTTTGACAGGCAGAGTGGACAGTGAGAGAGAGAGACAGAGAGAAAGGTCTTCCTTTGCCATTGGTTAACCCTCCAATGGCCGCCGCGGCTGGCGCGCTGCGCCGGCGCACCGCGCTGATCCAATGGCAGGAGCCAGGTGCTTCTCCTGGTCTCCCATGGGGTGCAGGGCCCAAGGACTTGGGCCATCCTCCACTGCACTCCCTGGCCACAGCAGAGAGCTGGCCTGGAAGAGGGGCAACCGGGACAGAATCCGGCGCCCCGACCGGGATTAGAACCCGGTGTGCCGGCGCCGCAACGCAAAGGATTAGCCTAGTGAGCCACAGAGCTGGAGTGCTGTGTTTTAATGGGTAAAGCCACCACCTGCTGTGCTGGCATCCCATATGGGCGCTTGTTTTGAAGTTCTGGCTGCTCCACTTCTGATCCAGCTCTGTGCTATGGCCTGGGAAAGCAATGGAAGAAGGCCCAAGTCCTTGAGACCCTGCAACTGCCTGGGAGACCCTGGCTCCTTGCTTTGAATTAGCTCAGTTGTGGTCATTTGAGGAGTGAACAGTGGATGGAAGACTCTCTCTGCCTCTGCTTCTCTGTAACTCTGCCTTTCAAATTAAAAATAAATAAATAAATTAAAAAGTCCAGTAGGTTAAAAGGAGAAAAATGTGAAGTTGAAGATGATGTTTTGATGACAGTGAAATCATTTAAAACCTAAAGCACTCAGGGATTCTAAGAGACCAAACAAAATCTTCAAATATTCATATAACCCTGTAGGCAAGTTGATGTGACATGAATATTATATTTCTTATGTCTTTAGTTCAAAAAGTTCATCAGTAAAAAAATTTATAAGATTAATCCCCCGTGGATCAAGTTGGAAAATATTCTGTCCTTTGATTCCTTTATTTGTTCATTTTAAACAGTAAGATAGATGCTTTGTGTTTTATACCACCTCCTCCCATGCCATGACTAATTTCAGCCTTAGCTCCTGTTGCTTGCTGCAGGGTCAGGATGTGAAAGGGTTAATACCCAGGCAATAAATCTCAGTTAACAGGAACAAGAAGGAGAAAGATAAATTGTCCTTCCCAGGAACATTTCTGACAGGAATTGCAGAAGATTCCTCAGGGCGTCCCCGCTGGGTTTGAGACATAATTCCGTGGGATGATCATCAGCTCTCCCCCCTTCCCTGTCTCACTTTTCCAGCTCTCTCACGTGTCTGAATTTTCTGACCAAATAATTTCTAGGGTAACCAGAAATCAAGGCTTTCTATCAGGTTTTGCTTTGGGAAACCCAACCTGAGTCTCTTGGCTACAGCTGTCACTTAAACTGTGGAGCTTTTAGAAGGCATTGACTATGCCCTTTAGGTCTAGTTGTAGGGGCCAGGGCAGTATCTGACATGAAAACAAGATATGTAGGTTCTATAATTATGCTAATAATGCAGATGGAAAATGAATTCAGAGAGGTGAGATAATGCAGTTTCCCCAAGTTCACAGAGGTCTGGAGAGTAGACAGGGCACTTAAACTCAGATCTTTCTGCTGTTTGTATCTTGCTACCTGCCACCTTTTCTACTTCCCTACGTGCTTGCATTCCACAACCTTTGAAAGTTCCACAATTCCTGCTCATTTAAATAAATACAGCAGTTAAGTTTTATCCCAAACATTGGACAAAATAATTTATCACAACACTTGACCTATTATTATTTAATGTGCTAACTCCTTTATTATATAGCAAATTCCCTAAGCATAAGGGGTCATAAAGATGAATATCTCAGACTTAGGAGTCAAACTCATCATTTACTTTTTGCATCCTGCCTTCACATGAGTATTCCAAAGATTACAAAACGTAGGAAGTGTGAAAGCTTACAAGAGGGCTTAAAACACAGTAAGTGCTCAATAAAGGATGCCTAGCATTTTTCAACAAGAGCAATAGTACCAAGAACAGGGGCCAGTGGTCTGTACCATCTCTGTCTCTAACAGCTAAGGAAGGTCAAGGTGTTGTGCCCAAACAAGTCCCCATATATAAAACAGACATGAAAAATGAAAAATGATAAATTGTCTTCTTTATTCATTATGTATGTCTTCCCTATGCTCATCTCTCTTCTGTATTCCTGAACAGTATCTCATCTTGTTTTGTGGCCAGGAAAGTTCTTTTTCCCCCTTTTTATCTCATCCAATTCTAAACATCTTTAAGCTTCAGCTCAACTCCTACCTCTGGATGAGTTTTCTATTTTCCATTGCAGCCATCGTTGATTTCTCTCATAGATTTCCGCAGCATTCACACACTATAAAATGAAATTTACTGCTTCACATACAGTTCTATTTCAGGCCTATTGCTCCGCTTTGGTAAACTCTGACTCCAAAGTTACATTATTGCATGTTGCTTGAAGGCAAGGATCACTTCTAATTTTTCTCTGGGTTCCCTTGACACAATAGTAAATAAGTAATTAGGCATCAAATGCTTCATCACTTAGACAGAAAGTGACAGCAAGAAACACAGGATTTAAGAAATATCTGATTTACTGTGTTCTTCTTTCATTCCCCCCTTCTCACTCAGACATTGTCATTTTTATATTCATTGCCTATTCTGATGCCCATGCAGCAATTTTCTCCCTCTCTTCCATTCCTAATCCTTGCCTGGCCACCAGTAAAGGCACATCTGGCAACGCAGAAACATGAAGTTAGTCACTGGAAAGCTGCTTGCTCTGCTAGTACCTTAATTTCTCTACAGCAGTCAGGCTATTCTCTCCCTTAGAGAAATTCAGCTAAACTGATTCATTATTCCACAAATGAATTCTTTGGGAATTTGCTTACTTTTTATACATTTGTAGGTTATACATCAAATATTAAAGGAGAAATTCATATATGCAAAGTTTAAAATTCTTTTTTCAAGTTTCAGAGAGCTACAACTGCTGAAGAGATAAGCTTGAGCTGGATGGAGTTCATGTTGATATCTGGATCATATGTTTTAAGTCGGATTCCAGGGTTTCCATACATACACAAAGGATAGACTCAGGCAGGCCCATGTGATATGTTTCTTAAGGGTTCTAACAGTTTATCCGTCAAAAAGTAGTTCCCAGGAGGCTATCAACTGAGAAATGACATATAAAGGATGAAAAAAAATCTGAAGCAGAGAAATTTGAAGCAAAGATGTTATTGTGACTAGAAATATTAATATTTTGTGTTTATATTATTTGTAAACTCTGATTTTTTTTCTCTTACAAAAATTCCCAATCTTTTTATCCAATTGGTATATATGCAGAAAGGTCCATACCTAGATATTAAGTAACTATTATTAATCAGAGAATAATTAAAAGAAAGATTACTATAACCAGGGCTTCCTGCACCTGTAACATAGTCCACTTAATAATGACTGAAATGAAATCCATATTCTACATTATATTTAATAGAACATAATATATGTTAGTATTTCACTACCCTCAGGGCAAATTTGAGATGCAGAAGGCCTCTTCACTTCTTAGTGAAAATATTTTCCCGACTGAGTTGCTACAAAGAGTATATTTCCCATGATGGCAAACTGCACAAGTATTGAAAATAGAATATGGAAAGTTCAGGATTTAGAGAAATTGTGAGACTTCTACATTATATCTGAGATTGTACACTGTTTACCAGTGCCAATCAGAGAATTGACACATAGTAAGTACTCAATAAACATTTGGGGAATGAATGAATGGATGGATGGGACTGCTTTATAAAATGTAGTTGTAGGAGGTAAGTATTCAGTGGTATCCTATGAAATATATTCAAGGTTATTTGTAAGAGTTGGGGAACTGGATGTTCACATATGGATATTAGAGAGATAAATCATCACAACCATTTTAGAAAGTAAATGGGCAGAAGAAACTCAACAACAAAACAAACAACCCACTTAAGAGATGGGCCAAGGACCTCAATAGACATTTTTCAATAGAGGAAATCCAAATGGCCAACAGGCACATGAAAAAATGTTCAAGATCACTAGCAATCAGGGAAATGCAAATCAAAACCACAATGAGGTTTCACCTCACCCCGGTTGGAATGGCTCATATTCAGAAATCTACCAACAACAGATACTGGCGAGGATGTGGGGAAAAAGGGACACTAACCCACTGTTGGTGGGAATGCAAACTGGTAAAGCCATTATGGAAGTCAATCTGCAGATTCCTCAGAAACCTGAAGATAACCCTACCATACAACCTAGCCATCCCACTCCTTGGAATTTACCCAAAGGAAATTAAACTGGCAAACAAAAGCTGTCTGCACATTAATGTTTATTGCAGCTCAATTCACAATAGAAAGACCTGGAACCAACCCAAATGCCCATCAACAGTAGACTGGATAAAGAAATTATGGGACACGTACTCTATAGAATAGTATACAGCAGTAAAAAAAACAATGAAATCCAGTCATTTGCAACAAGATGGAGGAATCTGGAACACATCATGCTGAGTGAAATAAGCTAGTCCAAGAGGGAAAAATATCATATGTTCTCCCTGATCTAACTGATCACCAAAAAAAGGAAACCTGTTGAAGTGAAATGGACACTATGAGAAACAGTGACTGGATCAGCCCTTGTCCTGACTGTTGATGTACAACTTAATACTTTATCCCTTTTAGTATTTTTTTTTGTTCTACTTAATACTATTGGTTGAACTCTGTAATTAACACACAATTATTCTTAGGTGTTTAAATTTAACTGAAATGTGATCCCTGTTAAATATAAGAGTGGGAATAAGAGAGGGAGGAGATGTACAATTTGGGACTGCTCAATCGGACTTGCCCCAAATGGTGGAGTTAGAAACGTGCCAGGGGATTCCAATTCAATCCTATCAAAGTGGCATGTACCAATGCCATCTCACTAGTCCAAGTGATTAATTTCAGTTCACAATTGATCATACTGATAGGTCTAAGAGTCAAAGGGATCACATAAACAAGACTAGTGTCTGCTAATACTAACTGATAGAATAAAAAAGGGAGAGAACAATCCAACATGGGAAGTGGGACACACAGCAGACTCATAGAATGGCAGATGTCCTAAACAGCACTCTGGCCTCAGAATCAGCCCTTAAGGCATTCGAATCTGGCTTAAGAGCCCATGAGAGTATTTTAGGCATGGAAAGCCAAGACACTCTGGGAAAAAAAAAAAACACACCTAAATGAAAGATCTCTGCAAGTGAGATCCCAGTGGAAAGAATGGGCCATCAAAGCAGGAGATACCTTTCTCTGAAGGGAGGAGAGAACTACTTTTATTATGACCTTGTCTCAATAAGATCAGAGTCGGTGAACTCAAAAGGCTTCCATAGCCTTGGCAACTCATGACTAGAGCCTAGGGAGATTACTGATGCCATAAGCAAGAGTGTCAATTTGTTAAGTCAACAACAGGAGTTATTGTGCACTTACTCCTCATGTAGGATCTCTGTCCTTAATGTGTTGTTCAATGTGAATTCATGCTATAACTTGTACTCAAACAGTATTTTACACTTTATGTTTCTGTGTGGGTACAAACTGGTGAAATCTTTACTTAACATATACTAAATTGATCTTCTGTACATAAAGATAATTGAAAATAAACTGCTGGTGGCGCGGCTCACTAGGCTAATCCTCCGCCTTGTGGTGCCGGCACACGGGGTTCTAGTCCCGGTCGGGGCGCTGGATTCTGTCCCGGTTGCCCCTCTTCCAGGCCAGCTCTCTGCTGTGGCCAGGGAGTGCAGTGGAGGATGGCCCAAGTCCTTGGGCCCTGCACCCCATGGGAGACCAGGATAAGTACCTGGCTCCTGCCATCGGATCAGCGTGGTGCACCGGCCGCAGCGGCCATTGAAGGGTGAACCAACAGCAAAGGAAGACCTTTCTCTTTGTCTCTCTCTCTCACTGTCCACTCTTCCTGTCAAAAAAAATAAAAAAAGAAAAAAAAGAAAAGAAAAGAAATTGATGCAAATGGAATGGGAGAGGGAGTGGAGATTGGAGGGGTGCGGGTGGGAGGGAAGTTATGGGGGGGGGAAAGCCATTGTAATCCATAAGCTGTACTTTGGAAATTTATATTTATTAAATAAAAGTTAAAAAAGATCTTCAAATAAACAGACTGATAAATTTTATAAGTATTTAAAGAAAATGTTATTTGGAGTATTTATTTCAACATAATATTAAAATCTCTGTCCAAAAAAATGTATACTTCATATTAGTATTTTTGGACCTCAGCAAATTAGATAGTTTTCTAATCCCTGATGATTACTGTTACTGTTCCTTCTTATTGGGGCTCTTACCCTTCTGCTTCACCTGGAAAGCTATTCCTCCCTATTTCTGCCTGTCCAGGTCTTTGTTAAACTGCAGCACAAATGTCACGCTTTCCAGGCACCTTTACTGTCACCCAACTGATTGCAATGCCTTTTTCTTTGACCTTTTTCTTTGAGCTCTCCTAATATCATCAATATGTGACAAATGTATTTGTAATTCTCAAATCTTCTAATAACTTGCATACTACTTTTTTTACTAGGCATGTTTAGTTCTACCTCTTACCGTAAACCCACCCTGCCTATCTCAAGATTTCTTAAAGAAGCACAGACACTAAATGGCAGAATCGTCACTAAAGAACCAGTATAAAATCTGCTCACTCATTGACAGATCTATGATAGTTCACAGTAGAATAAAAGAAGAGACCGTAAGAAACCTTAGAAATGCAGACTTCTAGAATAAAAATAAATTCTATCAAAAATCATCTCAGCTGGTGACTATTAATCTTCACTATTGTCACGGATTACTTTAAGTTGTTGATAGACTTACTTCCCAGAAAAATATCCCAGGTAACTTCTATGCACATATACAAAATGATGATGATAGCTTTAAACTTGCCTGGGGCTCATACAGATTTCTAGGTGGAATACAAATGAGATTCCATAAATGACTTGGTTGACAGGGTCTGTAAGTGGAGTGACATAAATGGCGTGAATGTTAAGAATGGCTACATACTGGAATATTAGCCCTCTCGGAGAAAGCAGTATAACTAAGCACTAGCATGAGGGTCCCATTGCTAGATGTTAGCCTGGAGTTTCTAGATCTGCTGGGCAAGGGCAGAAACCCAGATTTGTGGTGAGGTATAGATCAAATACAACATCTCTGGGATCCTTTCAGATTTGACATCAACAATTTGAAATACTGTTGATTCTATCTGTTCACATACTCCAACGTGAGTGCTGACTAGTTGTCCTGCAGTAGAGTTTGTTATTGACTTAACCAGGAGAAATGAGGCCCTACACATTGGTCTATAACCACTGAAAGAATTAAATGCTACACATTTCTGCACTACTGCTATTCATTTATTTATCCATTCCACAACTATTTATCACCTAACATCTCCTTGCCACTTTTCTAACTACTGGCTATAGGTTTACAATGGTAACAGTCCTTAACATCACAGGTTCTAGTAGAGGAAGCAAATAATAAAAGGGTTAGACAACTAAATAAGGCAATTTCAGATGATGAGGATGAAGGAAGAGGAGGAGAAGCAGCAAGAGGAAGAAGAGTACAGGAAGGTGACTGGAATAGAAAATGACCGGGATGTGTGATTAGGAGGTCCACCCCTGATAGGGGAGCCTGGGAAGGAGTCTTCTAAATGGAATCAAAAAGTCAGTGAAATGAAGAGGGAAGAGAAGAATGTTCTTGCTAAGAAAAGGGGCAAGAGAAGAGGCCTGAGGTCGGACCACGTTTGACTGGAGTTTTTAGTGAGACAGAGGAAATGATATGAGATAGAGTTAAGGCATAGGCAGGGGTCAGATCACAAAGGGCTTTATTGGTCATATTCTTTTTTTTATTTAGTAAATATAAATTTTCAAAGTACAGTTAATGGATTACAATGGCTCCCCCCCCCATAATTTCCCTCCCACCCGCAACCCTCCCATCTCCCGCTCCCTCTCCCATTCCATTCACATCAATATTCATTTTCAATTTTCTTTATATACAGAATATCAATTCAGTATATATTAAGTAAAGATTTCATCAGTTTGCACCCACACAGAAACACAAAGTGTAAAATACTGTTTCAGTACTAGTTATAGCATTACTTCACTTATTGGTTATATTCTTCATCCAGACTTCTTCCCAAGTACAATGAAGAGTCTTTAGATGGCAGTAGTAGGGATGATGTGACCTAACTAACGTGGTATAAATTCACTTTATATAATGGGAAAAACAGAGGGACTGGTTTAGGCAGTTACTGCATTATTATGAGGCTATGGGATATGAGGGAGTCAGTGGTGCTCTTTAAATAAAAGGAGCTTTTGTCTTTCAATTAAAACGTAGCATGGGGCCGGCGCCACGGCTCACTTGGTTAATCCTCCACCTGTGGCGCCAGCATCCCATATGGGCGCCGGGTTCTAGTCCCGGTTGCTCCTCTTCCAGTCCAGCTCTCTGCTGTGGCCTGGGAGGGCAGTGGAGATTGGCCCAAGTGCTTGGGCCCTTGCACCCACATGGGAGACCAGGAGGAAGCACCTGGCTTCTGGCTTCTGATCGGCGCATCACCGGCCGTAGCAGCCAGTTGGAGAGTGAACTAACGGAAGGAAGACCTTTCTCTCTGTCCCTCTCTCTCACTGTCTATAATTCTACCTGTCAAATAAATTTTTAAAAAAATGTAGCATAATTGACTTCAGTAAAAAGGTCTCTTTTGACCTCATTTCTCTTGCAGTAATGGGGTCATTTATATGATATGTCATCAGTGTTACCTCTGTAAACAAGGAACAACTTTTATTTTTCAATTAAAATGTAACATAATTGACTTGAACCAGAAATGATCTCTTGACATTATTCTCCTTATATTAATGGGACCATTTATATAATAATCATGCTAGTTAGTTACCTTCATTCAAAATATTGTTTATTTTAAAAATATACTGAAATGATAATTTATATATGTTTAAATCTTCATTTCAAGGTTTAAATCTCTAAATATTATCTCAATATCTTGAATATATATCTACCAAATTATTATACTGATTTTCAAGGATGTAAAAATGTTCAAAGTTCTGTTTTAATTTCAAGCAGTGATTAAATATAATTTGTCTGTGACCTTGTAGGCCAAAATAATATATCACAATAAACTGTAGATAGTTGCAGAGATGAAAATAGTGTTTGTCTGCTCCATTGGATACATATATGAGGATGAATTTTGGCACTTGTCAGCCCATGATAAATTACTACAAGACTAATACTTGTCAGTACAAGAATAACTGATCATGCTCTAAACAGCACTAAGGGAGAAAGGTGATGAACAACCTACAAAGTAAAAATTTTCACAATCACTATAATGACTCTGCTTCAAAGCACAGTAATTACCTACCAGCCTCCTTATTGTCAGAGCTATATTTCAAGTGACTACCTTGATATCTCTCAGAACCAATTTCTACCTCTAATTCTAATTAACAACATAGAAAACAAGCAATAGTGATAAAACTGTATTTCTATTGAGTCTTGTAAGAAGAATCTGGGTATGTAGGCCCTATTACCAAAACAAGGCAACATGCAAATAGCATTTTGTGGCATAAGAAAATAATCTTAATTGTTGAAATGTAAAAATACTCAAAATTAAAAACAGCAAAAATATCATATATTACCCATATATAACATCAGCACACTAGGAAATGAGAAAGTTATTAAGCTCACAAATTAATTTTTTAATGAATAAAGTGTTGCAAATATATTTTATAGTATGCACTGAAAAGGATATATAGCTTCATTTCAGTAAAATTAAGGGTTTTATTTTAATCAAATGGCTAAAACAATTGTGTTAGAGTATCATCTGGGAAATATACACACATTAACAATAAACATACAATTGACAATTGCAAACTACATTAACCGAAATTCACATTATAAAGCTACTATATCAATCATTAATGAATGCAAACACTTTCTAAGACAGTACATACAAAAAAGATTTTTGTATTTGTGGTACAATATACATAAAATTTGGCTTTTTAGTAAATTTTTATGTTTTTTATTTATAAAAAGGTGAATAAATTTCATATATACAGGTTTAGGAGCATAATGATACTTCCCACTCTACTCTCTCTCCTTCCTACTCCAACACTCCCTTCTCCTTCCTGATTCTTTTAATTCTTTTTAATCATTTATAAGTGTACAAATCAGTGATGTTAAACACACTCATACTGTTGTGTAACCCATCACCACACTAGGTAAATTAGAGTTGAGGAATCTTACTAAACAGTATTTTTCCTTCTGCGTTTGACTTATCCACCTTAGCACAACATCTTCAATGTTCATACCAATTTAGCATGAGTTAATATTTTATTCCTTTTTGAGGATAAATAATATTTCATTTTATGTACATACTATATATTTTATTTATCCATTCATCCCCTGATGGACATTTGAGTTGCTTCCATCTTATGCTATTATAAATAATGCTGCTATGATCATGGGTATACAAATATCTTTTGGAAGTTCTTCTTTCAATTTTTTTGGGTACATACCCAGAAGTCGAATTGCTGAATCACATTCTGTGCTTAAGTTTTGAGGAAAATGTTAATGTCTTATAACACATATAATTTTTAAATATTTCTCCCATTCTGTATGTTACTTTTTCAGTGATAGCATTTTTTCGGTGCAAAAGCTTTTGGATTTTGATGTTTATCTAATTTTTTGTCATGAATTGTACTTTTAATAATATCCAAAAAATTCCATTGCCAAATCTAATGTTAGGAAACTTTATCCCTATTTTTCTTTTAACAGTTTTATGGTTCGGACATTTATGTTTTGATTTTTATCTATTTTGAGTTCATGTCATATAAGATCACGGCTCAATTTCATTCTTTCACATGTAAATAAAACATTTTCCCCCCACCATTTGTTGAAAAGACAGTCAAGTCTTCATCAAATGATCTTGCCACCTTTATTGAAAATTACTTTATCAAATTAACTAGGATTTATTCCTGGGTTCTTTATTATATTGCCTTTTTTATATTAGTACTACAGTGTTTTGATTATTGTAGCTTTGTAATAAGTTTTGAAACAAGGAAATGTGACTCTTCCAACTTCAGTTTTTGTAAGATTATTTTGATTATTTTGGGTCCTCTGAGATTCCATAGGAACTAGTGATACATTTCTGTAAAAAACGTCATAGGGATTTTTCAAAGAAATTATATTGAGTCCATAGACCATTTTGGATAGTACTAACATCTTAACAATATTGTCTTCCAATTCATGGATATAGGAAACCTTCCTATCTATTTATAGAAAGAATTATTTAATTTCTTTCAATACTGTTGTGTATTTTCCATAAAGAATTCTTTCACCTCCCTAGTTTATTCAGCAGTATTTTAATCTTTTTGAGTCTATTTTTCAATAGAATTATTCTCATAATTTCTATTTGTGATTATTCATTATTAGTGTAAAAACATAACTTATTTATGCATATTGATTTTATGTCCCACAACTTTGGTGATTTTGTTAGTTATAACAGATTGTATGTGTGTAACCCAGTATTTTATACATATAAGATTATGTCATATGCGAAACTTACAGAATTTGTGTACATTCTTTAAGTGGCCATTTCCTAAAAATAATTTAGAATATTAGTTAAGAATGTATGTAGGGGCTGGCACTGTGGCATAATACGTTAAGCCTCCATCTGTGGCATCAGCATCCAATATGGGTGCTGGTTCAAGTCCCAGCTGCTCCACTTTCAATCCAGCTCCCTGCTAATGGTCTGGGAAAGCAGTGGAAGCTGGCCCAAGTGCTTGAGCCCCTGCACCCGCGAGGGAGACCAGGTTCCTGGCTTCAGCCTAGCCCAGACTGGTTGGTTGCCGCCATTTGGGGAGTGAACAAGTGGGTGGAAGACCTCTCTGTCTCTGTTTCTACCTCTTTCTGTAACTCTGCCTCTCAAATAATAAATTTTTAAAATAGAATGTATGTAGAAGTTTGAATTTTCTTAAGTCTGTCTCTTACCAAGAAGCATTTCTCTGATTCAATTCAAGCTCCCCACAGCTGCATTAATACATACTGCTGAACAAAACTACTCCACATTATAGGCATAGTTAACAGGATCAAATTAACCTGGCTTCCAACCAAAAGCAACACCACTAACATTAAAATAAAATATCCTCATTATGAATCAGTAACGCCATATTAATGGAAGCTAAAGGCGTCTAGAGTTTTTTGACTCATTTGCACTTGCATATATACTCAGATTTCTTTTCCAAAAAAGTATCAAAGGAAACCCTAGTGTACAATTCAGAAAAGAGAAGTAGAAAAGTAATAAAACACCCATGTTACAGCCAGCTATAACAAGATTTTTCCTTCTATCCCCTTTACATTTTTATAGTACACTTCAATTTATTAATTTAATTATTTGGAAAGGCACAAGATGATTCTCCATATTATGGGAGACTATATTCCAAATTTGAATGATCAAAAAGCATTGTTTTAAAATTCTTAATTCTATTAACTGTCATCAAATGTATTTCCGTTTAAATAAGCTTGCTGTCTGAATTATGATGCTCATATCTGACTCAGGGAGTCAGACTGTTTTTTTTCTCCTATTTTTAGAGATAACCTGATATATTGCCATAAGAAAAGTTTGCCCTTAACTGTAAAGTAAATTAAAATCTGTTATCACAAAAATGAAAGAAACTAAGAAAGCGGGAGAGAAGAGGAAGGAGGGCTAGAAGAAGAGCAAGCATATCATTATATTCTTAGAACTGAATCTATGTGGGCCTGCACTGTGTTGCAGTGGGTTAAAGCACAACCTGCAGCACCAGCATACTGTATGGGAACTGGTTCGAGTCTCAGCTGCTCCACTTTTGATCCAGCTCCCTGCTAATGTGCCTCAGGGAGCAACAGAGCATGGTCCAAGTCCTTGGACCTTGGGCCCCTGCATCCAGGCCGGAAAAAGCTCCTGGTTCCTGGCTCTGGACTGGCCCAGCCCTGGCCACTGCGCCCATAAATGGAGTGAATGGCCATAAATGTGGAGTGAACCACAGGATGGACTCACTCACTCTCTTTAACTCTGCCTTTCAAATAAATAAACTTAAAAGAAGAGAACTGGGGCCGGCGCTGTGGCACAGCAGATTAAAGCCCTGGCCTGCAGTGCTGGCATCCCATGTGGGCACCGTTTCTAGTCTCAGTTGCCCCTCTTCTGATCCAGCTCTCTGCTATGGCCTGGGAAAGCAGTAGAAGATGGCCCAAATCCTTGGGCCCCTTCATCCATGTGGGAGACCCAGAAAAAACTCTTGGTTCCTGGCTTCGGATCGGCACAGTTCCGGCCGTTGTGGCCATCTGGGGAGTGAACCAGAAGATGGAAGACCTCTCTCTCCATCTCTACCTCTCTCTATAACTCTGCCTTTCAAATAACTAAAAATAAATCTTTAACAAAAAAAGAAGAGTTCTGTATCTAAAAATTATATTCAATCTGTTAAAAACCCAAAACATTTTGAGATTTGATTATTGTTTATAGCCCTTGTTACTCTTCAGTAACAGTGATTTTTCTACTTACTACTTTCTGAATTTTTTGTTTACTGGAAGGTTAAGCTTGTGATTATAAAATAAACTGAAGGTATGTCATTGTAAGAAATTAAAAGAAAATAAGAAAAGAAGGAGGCCGGAGGATGGAAATGAGGGAGGGAGGGTAGGACAAGAAGTATCATTATGCTGTTAAAACTGTACATATGAAATAGATGAAATCTGTTCTCTTTATAAATAATAACTAAAGCTAAAATAAACAAAAAATTATAAAAATTAAAATTAATTTTTAAAAAATCAAAGAAAAGTTTGTGGGGGGCCAGCACTGTGACATAGTAGGTTAAGCCTCCTCGTGCAGCACTAGCATCCCATATGGGAGCCAGTTAAAGTCCCGGCTGCTCCTCTTATGATCCAGCTCTCTGCTATGGCCTGGGAAAGCAGTAGAAGATGGCCCAAGTGCTTGGGCCCCTGCACCCATGTGGGAGACCCAGAGTAGACTCCTGGCTGCTGATTGGCCCAGCTCTGACTGTGGTGGCCATTTGGGGGAGTGAATCAGTGAATGGAAAATTATCTCTGTCTCTGTAACTGCACCTTTCAAAAGAATAAATAAAAACCTAAAAAAGAGAAAAGCTTGTGGCTAGGTATATTTTATTCCACTTGGTGTTTGGTCAAGAAAAATGTATTGAACTGTATACAAGTTTTCTCCTCCTCTAGAATATGAAAGTATGGTTATTTTGTCAGCAGCATTTCTGTGAGGATTATAACCATTTTATAAAGTATCATACAGATATTGGTTGTTGTTTACACAGGAAGAGATGCTGTTTTAGGACAGCATCAATAAATAATCACTACAAGCACAAATACACACACACACACACACACACACACAGTGGATTAAGTTGCTGCTTGCAATGCCAGCATTGAGTGCTGCTTTGAGCTCTGGTTATTTGTTCCTAATCCAGCTTCCTGCTGATGTACCTGGGAAGGCAGCAGAACATGGTCTAAGAACTTGGGCCCCTGCCACCCATGGACGAAATTCCGAGCTCCTGACTTCAGCCTACCCATACCAGGCTGTTATGGCCATTTGAGCAGTGAGCCAGTGCATAGAAGATCTGTGTATGTGTGTATGTCTTAATTCTCTATTACTCTTTCAAATAAATAAATCTTTTTTCAAAAAAGTGCTTAAATGTTGGTAACAGAGCTAGCAGATTATACTATTAATTTGAGAATGTTTTAAAGTTACAAAATAATTTTCAAAAATGATCCAACAACTTATGAAATATTATACAAAAATCAAATTCATATAATAATGATGTTAAAAAAATAAAACTAAGGAGAAAGTCAGTAAACACCAATAGAACATCTTTTCACACTACTATATTAATTTTATTTATACTTTTGGAAATGATAATACATTTTAAAAATAAATATCCTTTCTTGAAAATATTGCCTACTATGTCAAACACTAAGAAAACTTGTTTAGTAACAAGACCAAAATTAGCTTTCCTTCAGGCGCTGTGTTTAGAAATTGGGGAATAGAGTTGCTTGGCCTTGGATGTGTTTTTGGTGGTAATACCACGGCAATGAAAAACAAAAGTGCTTTAATACTATTAGAGATTTTTATTGTGAGGTTGTTCTGCTTTGGGGATGCATGAACATTTTGCCAGTCTTGTCATCAAGACAAGTTCACCTGATCTAGCAGACTCAAATTAAAAATTAAAAAATCTACAATAAAATTTTCTTTATCATTTAATTGCATTCATAAGTTATGAAAGGAGCTAGCATGGTTCTCACAATTTTTCTGTCAAATCATCAATGAAATTCAACATAAGAATTTGCCATGTTTTGTATCTATTGTATTCTTACAGAGCCATGGACTTTACTGACATTTACTCAAGTTAGGATTTATGACCTCACTATTACCGTACTTTTCTTAAAAAAAAAAAAATTGATTGATTGACTGATTTGAAAGGCAGAGTTACAGAGAGGCAGAGGGAGAGGAGGGGGCCTTCCATCCACTGGTTCACTCCCCAATTGGCCACAATGTCCAGAGCTGCACTGATCCAAAGCTAGGAGGCAGGAGCTTCTTCCAGGTCTCCCATGTGGGTGCCAGGGCCCAAGGACTTGGGCCGTCCTCCACTGCTTTCCCAGAACATAGCAGAGAGCTGGATCAGAAGTGGAGCAGCTGGGACTCGAACTGGGGCCCATATGGGATACTGGCACTGCAGGCAGCGGCTTTACCTGCTATGCCACAGCGCCTTCCCTGGTACTTTTCTTAACAGATAAGTGACTCTGACACATATTTTCCTGTAATTCATTGTCGGTGATTAAGCCTCATCTTCCTATTTATAAGAACACTAGATAGCTTTACTGTTAAGGTGGTATTTCCTAATCGTGAAAAATCTACTCAATCACATGCATTTTCCACCGCAGAGTATGGAATTTTTACACAGAGGCAGCCATTCAGCTAGGGAAATGCCTTGCAGCTAGGTGTTGCCACATGCCAGCTTCATCAAGTGGAAAGTGAAGGAAGCTAATATGCATCACTTTCAGAACAAGACTGTTAAGACACTGCTTGGCTTTTCTGCCTTCTCCTCTTCATTAGCTAAATGCAGAAGAAAATGATGGCACGGCCCTTAGAGAAGGTAGAGCCATAGTAAACGGATGTATCTCAGTGGAGCATACCTGAAAGAATATGAGTCACCATCAAGGCACATCAGCATTGTCCTTATCCCTGAACTATGTATAAATTGGTGTTTCAAACCACCGATAAGTGGGTGTTTGTTTATGTGATACAGCAACAGCGTTACCTGGCTGATACAATAACACTTAACTTAGCTTGCATCTGCCGATTTAAATCAAAATTAACAGCATTTAGTTGGAACAGGCCACCCAATACAATGTACATCCTTTGGGAGAGGTAAGAGCATATGTCCTGTTATTCTATATTCCTTCAGAGTCTATGGGAATACAGCTTTCATCCCAGCGGCATATTCCAGTTTTACTAATAAATGGAGAAAATACTGTGATCCAGTCAAAACTGAAGGATAAATCAAGAGGCTCCTGATCAATTTTATATTTGACATATACAGCAGTATTATGATAAGCTTATCTTTAAGGTCCAGCACAGTGACAAAGCTGTAAAAAGAAGGTGAGTATGCAGTCATCATCAATAAGCTTCTACTTAATACCAACTATGCCTGTGCATAAAGTACTAATCTACGTGAGTTTTGTGGTATAAAAATGTGCAGGAAACACTTTTATGCTTTAACAACACACGTTTCGAGGCTGGTATAGCCAAAGGTTGGTTTGCTCATGGGTACAGAACACATAATATACAGAAATAAAAAGAAGGGCCAGCGCTGCGGTGTAATGGGCAAAGCTGCTGACTAAGATGCTGGCATCCCATATGGGCACTGGTTTGAGTCCCACTACTGAGATCCACTTTTGGTCCAGCTCCCTGTTGATGTGCCTGGGAGGGCAATGAAGGATGGCCCAAGTGTTTGGGCTGCTGCACCCATGTGGGAGACCTGGAAGAAGGTCCTGGCTCCTGGCTTCTGCCTGGCCCAGCCCTGACAATTACAGCCTTCTGGGGAGTGAAGCAGAGGAAGGAAGATCTCTGTTTCTCCTTCTCTCTCAGAAAATCTGTCTTTCAAATAAATAAACAAACCTTAAACAAAGAAATAAAAGGAAGACAAAAAATCTAAACTGTATTTATTGGGATCATGAGATTTTATGAACAGGAGAATAACATGATCAGACCTGTCATTTTCAAACACTACTTGTAATGACATTTGAACAATGCTTTGAAGCAGGAAAAAATTAGACTTGGAGACTAGATAAGGGGCTTCTATAATAGTATAGGCTGCTATAATATCTCGGGTCATCCAGTGGAAAGTACAGAATTGAAAGTCACTTCTAGAACTGCTATTTGGAATGGGAAATAATTTTTACAGTAACTTCATACAAAATAAATTAATATCTAAAATATGAGGGGACTTCAAAAATTCATATCGAGGCTGGCGCTGTTGGTGTAGGCATCCGATATAGGTGCTGGTTCATGTCCCAGCTGCTCATCTTCTGATCCAGCTCTCTGCTTATGGCCCAGGAAAGCAATAGAAGATGGTCCAGTGCTTGGGCCACTGCATGTGCATGAGAGACCCAGAAAAAGCTCCTGGGTCCAGATTGGGAGACCTAGAAGGATTTCCTGGCTCCTGGCTTTGGATTGGCTCAGCTCTTGCCATTGCAGCCATTTGCACAGTGAACCAGCAGATGGAAGACCTTTCTCTCTGTCTCTCCTTCCCTCAGTCAATAACTCTGCCTCTGTCTGTACCTCTGCCTCAAGTACATATTATTAAAAATGATGCATGAATTTCAAAAAAATCTGTACCAAAAAATTATCTGTCTTAATTCCAGTTTCCATCAGCACTTTGAAGTATCTTATATATAAAATCTTGGGTATAAAAAGGAGGTTTGCTTATTCCTGGAGTTTCCTTTCTATGTCTACTGATCAATTGATGTATTATTTTCATTTCTTCTGCCCTAAATATATTTGAGGTAGCTAATATTTGAAGACATAGAAATATATCAATTATATAATGAATCACATGAAATTCAATGTTTTATTTAATACAAAATGTACTTTAAGGCCGGCGCCGCAGCTCACTAGGCTAATCCTCCGCCTAGCTGCGCCAGCATACCGGGTTCTAGTCCCGGTCGGGGCGCCGGATTCTGTCCCGGTTGCCCCTCTTCCAGGCCAGCTCTCTGCTGTGGCCAGGGAGTGCAGTGGAGGATGGCCCAGGTGCTTGGGCCCTGCACCCCATGGGAGACCAGGAGAAGCACCTGGCTCCTGGCTTCTGCCATCGGATCAGCGCAGCGCACCGGCCGCGGCAGCCATTGGAGGGTGAACCAACGGCAAAGGAAGACCTTTCTCTCTCTGTCTCTCTCTCTCACTGTCCACTCTGCCTGCCAAAAAAAAAAAATGTACTTTAAGAGAGAGTATACTGAATCTAACATTCATTCATTCATTCAATATTTGAGTTCCTACTGTTTTAGGCCCCGGAGGTATAGCAGTGAATAAAATGTTATTTTCCTTATGAAGCCTAAATTCTAAAACTAGAAGTAAAAATAAGGACAAATCACACAAAATTAGGTCAAGGCAAGTGCTATGAAGAAAAATAGAGCAAGGTAAAGAGAGAATGAAAGAGATGGCATGGTTGGCTCTTTTTTAGAAAGAATTTACAGAGAAGACATTTCAACTAAAGTGATCTTTAAAACAAAGTTGAATGAAAGGGTTTGAATCCTGTGATGACTCTCTAGAGAAAAATAATTTCCATACTAAAGGATCAGTAAGTGCAAAGGGCCTGAGGCAGGATGTCTCTGACACCAGACTCCCACTGAGGCTGGATCTAACCAGAAATGAAATCATGGACAGCATATCATTAGGTTATATAATATTCATATTTAAAATGATTTATTTATTTGTTTGAAAGTCAGAGTGATAGACAGAGGGACAGAGAGGGAAGGAGATCTTCCATTTGCTCCTTTACTCCTCAAAAGGCCACAACAGCCAGGGAGGAGACAGGCCAAATCCAAGAGCTAGTAAATCCATCCAAGTCTCCCACATTGGTGGCAGGCAGGGACCAAAATACTTGAGCTGTAATCCGCTGACTTCCCAGGCATATTAACAGGGAGCAGGGGATCAGGATGGGAAGTGGAGTAGTGGAGACTTAAACGTGTACTCTAATGTGGGATGCAGGCATTCCAATTAGTGGCTTAACTAGCTACACCACAATGCTGACTCCTCAATATTAATTTTGATCATAAAGTTACTTTAATGTAAATTTAATTAGGTTTATCTCCAGTGAAACAATTTTAAGAGCCTACAGACAAAACCTTTCAGCCTATATATTCTTTGTAGGGATTCATATATCTGTAATGTAAAGCCATGCAGAAATTAAGATAGGGTCATTCCCATTTACTGATTTTACCAGCTTTAGAAAGACAAAAATAATATGTAAATGAGAGTCTGTGACAAAGTTCAACTCCCACCCACCAAAAAGTAAAGCCACCCACAAACCTGCTTAAGTAGACTTCTGAAGTTTTTATCTAATAATACCATAATGTTATATCATCATTTAATAATTTTATAATCCCATAGCCCACTATATACACACAAACACACACACACACCCCAGAACCCACCCATCTATACTGTTTCTGAACTCTCACATAGCTTAGTTTAAACTATCATTGTATCAGTGGCTGTGGTTGTGTCTTCTCAATATTTTCAATGTACCTGGCTCCTGGAACATGTATAATAACAGTTGAAGTAACCAAATGACATTCCGTGTGATGGCCCTCACATCTATATGAGTTTCTGTATAACTTTTGTTATTTCAGTGGTTTGCTACTTTAGCACTTGAGAGAGAGACAATAATCCAATAAACCAACTCAAAACAAAAGCTTCAGTTAATTAATAAAGAATGAAAGGCATTTCTTTCATCTCTGAGGTTAATACAGTTTTCTTAAGGATTAACTCAAGACCTAATTATATCCTGTCGCTCCCCCTCTTCGTGGAGGAGCAACACTAAACCCTGCCTAGGCTTCATATCCGAGTCACGGCACCATTATGTCGCTCCCCCTCTTCGTGGAGGAACGACACAGGACCCTGCGCTGTTCTTTCGTCTGCTCGGCCCTCCCCGGGTTTGCTGCTGGTTCTTCCCGGGTTGGCTACTCTCCCTTCCACCTCCGTGGAAGGGCGGTTCCCCCTGGCCACATTCCCCACTTCCGCAGGGGAGCGGCACACCGCCGGCCGGCTCTCTCGGGGGCTGCACAGGTGTTCCCTCAGATAGATGTTCCCCTTAGATGTTCCCGGTGCATGCCGTCTCTCTCCTCCTTTATAGTCCTCTTCCACCAATCCCAACTCGGCTGCCCACACGCCGAGTACGCTGCTCTCCTCCAATCAGGAGCAGGTCCTGCTGTTTATTGGCTGAACTGGAGGCAGCTGGGTAGAAGCTGTTTTCTCCTCTCCCAGCGCCTTATTGTGGGAGAGCAGATGCATAGAATAAGTCTTAATTCCAGTAACTTAGTCTAGTCCGAGCTGCTCCCCACAGATCCCCCTTTCTTTTTATTTTTTTGGCGTTGATACGCGCCTGTCTTCGGTGTCCCGCGGCACACACTCTGCTCTACTTGCTAGAGTTGCCACAGGTTCTTACAAGTCCTATCAATCAGGCAAACCGAATCCGGGTCCTCTCTTCGCCATGTTGTGAGGAGGTTTTTAGGCGCTGATGCGTGCCTGTGTTCGGTGCCCTGCAGCGCATGCTCTGCTCTGCCTGCAGGGGCTTACAAGCCCTAACAATCAGGCAAACCGAATCCAAGCCTTCTCATTGCCGTATTGTGGGGGAGACTTATTAGTGTTGGTTCGTGCCTATCTTCGGTGACCTGCAGCTCATACTCTGGTCGAGCTGCCTGCTGGTGCTTACCGCCTTAATCAGGCAGACCGAATCCAAGCCTTCTAATTGCGGTATTGTGGGGAGGCCTTACTGATGTTAATTCGTGCATGTCTTCGGTGACCTGCGGCGCATAAGCTGCTAGCCGCCTGCAGGTGCTCACCGCCTCCCTAATCAGGCAGACCGAATCCAAGCTTTCTCATTGCCATGTTGAGGGGAGGCCTTTCTATTTCTCTATTTCTCTATCTCCGGGCATTCCTATTTCTCCCATTTTGCTTCTATCTTCCAGCATTCCTATTTCTCTCATTTTACTTCTAAACTTCTGTTTCTCTTATCCCCGCGGCCTCCCGGCGCCCGCCCCGCGGCAGCTTCACGGCTCTGCGCGGCTTCCCGGCGCCTCGCCCCGCCGGCGGGCTCCCGGCTCTGCGTGGCTCGGCTTCGTGCGCACACTCTGCGGTCTCTCACTAGCCCTTTCGCGTCTGAACCACGGCCTCGCGCCAGCCCCGCGTTCCCTATCTATTCACGCCCCGTGCTCTCTCTGCACGCGGCGGCTTCCGCGAGTCACACAGCGTAGCTTGCGTCTCCGCCACTAGCATTCAATCCAAGTTCCCCGGGCTAGCCTGGCGAATTCATTCAGCTTACGTCTCCGCCCCACGATCTGGCTTCCCGTCCTTTGCTCCCCGGGCTAATCAGACGGATCCCAATCCGGCTTACGTTTCCGCTTCTGGTTTCAACTTTTCGCCCCCTATTCCCGGGCTAACTTGAGAATCCCAAAGTGGCTTTCGTCTCCGCCTCGGCCTGCCCCCCGCGGCTTCAATTTCCCTAACATTTTTCTCTACCCGGTATGTTTCCCTAAGTTTTCTTCCAACAATATTCCTCCCTCATTTCTCCTGGCCTCTCCCCACAGTCCGTATCCGAGTCTGTTTGTTCTAGCTTTCACTTTCGCTTTCGACCTTAGAGATTTCTCCCAGCTTCCCCCCGTAGTCCGTATCTGAGTCTATGCCTAGGCTTTCAATAGCTTCTTCCGGCACCTTTTTCGTCCGGCTTTTCCCTAGGCTGTTTGCTAGTCTCTCTCTCCGGTATTTTCCACTTCTTCCCGTTTCTTCCCTCCTAAGTTTCCTATCCGTCCTAGGTTTCCTATCCGAGTCACGGCACCATTATGTCGCTCCCCCTCTTCGTGGAGGAGCAACACTAAACCCTGCCTAGACTTCATATCCGAGTCACGGCACCATTATGTCGCTCCCCCTCTTCGTGGAGGAACGACACAGGACCCTGCGCTGTTCTTTCGTCTGCTCGGCCCTCCCCGGGTTTGCTGCTGGTTCTTCCCGGGTTGGCTACTGTCCCTTCCACCTCCGTGGAAGGGCGGTTCCCCCTGGCCACATTCCCCACTTCCGCAGGGGAGCGGCACACTGCCGGCCGGCTCTCTCGGGGGCTGCACAGGTGTTCCCTCAGATAGATGTTCCCCTTAGATGTTCCCGGTGCATGCCGTCTCTCTCCTCCTTTATAGTCCTCTCCCACCAATCCCAACTCGGCTGCCCACACGCCGAGTATGCTGCTCTCCTCCAATCAGGAGCAGGTCCTGCTGTTTATTGGCTGAACTGGAGGCAGCTGGGTAGAAGCTGTTTTCTCCTCTCCCAGCGCCTTATTGTGGGAGAGCAGATGCATAGAATAAGTCTTAATTCCAGTAACTTAGTCTAGTCCGAGCTGCTCCCCACATATCCTAGATGTGGAATGAATCTAATGGCTGCGAGAATACCAATATATTTATCTACAGTCCTAGTAGGCCTTGACTAAGCCAGTAATTCAAATAATCCTCTCACTACGTCATACGCAGTGCTGAGGTTAGTAGGAGAAAATCCCCTGGAAGTAGTCTAGAAGACAGAATTAGAAAAGAGGAGTAGGAGAGTAGGCTGTCAGGGTCTAACTGATGAGGGCATTGGTTGGCCATTTGTAATTTGCTAAGGTAAATCACAAGCTCTTCCCTAAAGCAGATACTGCTGAAAACGTTTCCAATTCCTCCCTGAGGTCATTTAAATAGGTCTTTGCTTCATTTTTTAATGCCATTTTTAATTGATGACATATTCTACTATATTCACTTATATCCCACAAGATAGATTTCCTTTTTATGGCCTATTGGCCCAACTACTAATTTAATATAAGTTATTATTAATAGAAATAAATTATACAACTCCATCTCCTAACCTTTACTTCCTACTTTTACAAGGGAGGGAGGGAAACAGCAATTTCATTGAAAGAAATATAAATGTCATTTAAAAATCAGCAATAGCATGATTAACAACAGTTAGCTTTCACTATGTACCATACTAGTAAAAGTAGTCACCTGCATCAACCCATTCATTTTTAACTATTTCACAAATGGAAAACAGAAGAACACATTTCCTAGATCGTTCAAGGTTATACTGCTCGTAAGCAGTGGATCCGGGATGTGGAGAGAGTCAGTGCAGCTCTAGAGCCCATATTTTGAACTCTCACAGGCTGCTAGGTATTTTATGTGGACAGTCATGTCTGAGCACAGAATTTCTTGCTATGCATGTGAAATAATTTATCACCCCCTAAATGACACCCGGATCCTAAAGAGTTAATGGAGAATGATCTAAGAACTCAGACCCAAAAGAGCACCCTACGTCAAGGTGTACGAGGGTCCAGCATAACTTCCTGTGATGTCTAGGACAACCATCTTTGGAAGAGAAATATCACAAGTGCAACACAGCCTAACTGTTTAGGCTCACACAAAGCTTCCTAGCAACTTGTTCAGATTTCTATGTTCCAAGATAACACCATAGACTGTGAAAGCAACTCATCTGGTTAAACAGTTCTGGCCAGTCACTGTGAAGAATAGGATTGGCACTACCAGGCTCAGCCTGTAAAGCACTAGCAGTACCGCCCCCCAACACTCCTCTTTGGAAAGGCCATGGAGATTATGTGAAGGTGCTGTCCCTTCTTACTCAGTAGTAAATATCACAAGCTTAGCTTTCAGTCATCAATACATTAGCTGGAGGATGTTGTGGTTGTTTCTACAATATTCATTCATAAATTACAACTAGAGCTTCCTGCAAACTTGGTGTTTGTGCTCAGTGACAGAAGCATCCGATAGTTCCATAAGGTCTATTTTCTTTCCAATTCTTCCTCCACCCCTTCCATACTTCCTACTTCCTTTCCATTATCCCTTCCTTCCTGGATATCTTATGTTCTTCAAAATCCTCAAGTATGGCGACTTTAGCCCACCTAGAGGGTAAGACGCAGGCTGGGACATATCCATCTTTTATTGGAGTGCCTAGGTTTGAGCCCTGGCTCTGCCGTCAGTTTCTGCTTCCTGTTAAGGCATTTGCTGAGAGACAGAGGTGACAACTCAGCTAAATGGGATTGTGCCACTTACAGGAATCTGAGTATCTACAGCATGGATGCGATCTGGCCCAGCTCTGTTATTAAAGGCATTTGGGGACTAGCTGACAGACAGCCTCTCTCTCTCTCTCTCTCCCACTGTCTCAGGAGTTGTATTTCTTAGTTTTTAACATCATACTTGCTGAACATCTTGCTTTTTAAAAGTCTGTGTCTGCTCTATTCCTAGAATCCATCCATATCCCTACATGTGACTTGTGTTCTTATTTAGAGTTTCATTCTTTCCTTATTACCTCTCTGTGTCTCAGTTTTCACTGGACTTTGAAATTGGTGATATTCTGATATCTGGCCCATCCTGGGTTCAAGGAAATATATAACAATGTCTCAAAAAGTTTGTGGAAAATGGAATTAATAGATACATTTATTTTGGTACCAAAAAAGTTTGAGACCTATTCACAGATTTTCAAAATATGCATTTCTACAAACTTTTTGAAGATTTCCCCTCCTATTCTTATTAGTGGAAAAATATGAAATGGGTAGGAACATAGGAAGGTCGAATTAAGCTTAAGCAACCATAAGAAAGACACATGCACAAACATACAGACATACACATTTCAATACCCAAACTGAGCAAAAATATGCAGAAGGCATAAGGATGTAAAAAGTAGGATGTCTGAAATTCCTTCCGAGAAATGGCCTGCTAGTGGGCAAGGGGTCCAGGGTTGTAACAAAAACTAGCTGTCTGCTCAATTTTACTGGGAAGAAATTATTAAAACATCTGAATAATGTAATAAACATTCACTGAATACTGCCTTATACAATTCATAGGACTAAGCTCTGGAAGAAATAAAACAATGGCTAAGACACGGTTCCTCCTTCAAAGCTACTTAAGTCCACAGCAAATTACACTAAAATACGAATTCCAAGCACATTTGAAGTTCATCTAGATTCATTCTCACAGAGTAATTCTTGAGGTAGTGTATTTATTAATACAGAAAAAAGTGTTTCAAGCATAATGAGAAACTGTTCCCTAAACTTTCCTGTTTATGTAACTTCAGGTTAAATATCTGATTTTTTGAAATATATAATCATCAAAGTATATAAATTCATCCAACCAAAAATATGTGCATGAAAATGATGCTTTATGGTTATAAAAAGTCAGACAAAAGTAGTCTGACATTAGAAAAACACTGGATTGTATTTTATCCACTGTAAAGTGAATGAACCTCTAAAGAGGTCATAAAAAACGTTTCCAGTTTTATAGGACATGAGGAATATAGAGCAGCATAAATTTCTGTCTTTTCTTTTTTTAATTTTTACAGTGATTAAAAGTAAGCAACAGCCACACAATTATCTGAGTAATTAGACTTTCCCAATTAAAATCGAATGCTGAAAGGATTAGCTTGATTTCTAGGTCACTTGATTTTGCAAAATTATTATTGTATCCAGGTCAGAATCTTATATCAAGGGCTACAGACTAGACTAGTTAAGTTGAATTTTAGTTGGGAAATTCATAGGAAGATGTGCTTAACATAAGAAGGGTAGTGCCCAACATGTTATAATTTTATCAAAATACATACTTTAAGTGTGGAATCAATGTCACAAATATCACCTTCAAATAAATAGGAATGCTTATAATTGTTTATGGTCAGAATTAAATACATTTCATGTATTCTTACTCTCCTTCCTACTATTATTTTTTCATTAATTTTGAGAAAATGGTATTTCCTTTGAAATGAGATTTGAATCACTAAAAATAACACTGAATTCAGAACTTTAGTAAAGATGCTCTCCAAAGATAATGGAGACATCTTAAACTTTGGAACAGATTGTCCCTTTATGATCAAAGTTTTAACTTTCCAGTTAGAATTTAGATACATAAATACAAAAACCAAGACATTCCTTTGGAAATGTGAATGTTCAAGCGGAAATATTTTGCATAGTTAAGGAAAAGTCTGTCATAATGATGATATAGTTACTTTGAACAGATTAGTATTATTTTAGCTTTTGTTTCTGAATTACAGACTTAGACATCCTTATGCCCTGTGCATATTGTTCCTCAGCTTTGAGTGTTGAGCATGTATGTGTGTGTGTGTGTGTGAGCATGCACATTCCTATACACACATAGATGAGTGCACACTTTTAACCATATAAGAAACGATCTCACAAACAATTCTGAAAGGAGATAGGCTTATGGGCATGGCTGGAGCAGAAGGGAGAAGAGACACATTAGCAAGAGGTGAGACAATGGCAGCAGGGCCAAGTAATGCAATGCATTGTGGGTCACTGGAGGTCGTGGGCTTTTCTCCGTGAAAGATGAGACTTCCGTGGGGTCTTCACCAACAGAGTGACAGGCTCTAACAATTTTTACATTTGCAAGGCATGAAAAGTCTTGCCAGAGCTCTGGGAAGGTCTATTTTAAAATGCTCTCAGGAAGACCTAGCCCTGTGTCAAATACCTGAAAGGCCAGGCTGTGCAGCCACTCATGACACTGAGGACAAAGATTTGGACGTATGGGAGGAATGATGGCTGTGGGCTCTCAGGTCACAGATCAGCTGCAACTCACTAGCTCCTGATCTACCTCAGACTCTGCTCCTCCAGTCATCTGAGGATTGAGCTGAAAGCATCACATCACCAGCAGCAGTTAAGTAGTTTGGCAGACACTTTCCCCTGAAGAGTATAAGGATGCCTACTGTTAAACAGCCTTCAAAATGCTGATGTTGTAGCAGGTTAAGCTGCCACCTATGGGTGGCAGTTCATGTGCAGGCTACCCCCACTTCCGATCCAGCTCTCTACTAATGTGCTTGGGAAGGCAGCAGAAGATGACCCAAGCACAAGTAGCCCCTGCTACTTCAGCCTGGCCCAGCAAGGGTTATTGCAGCCATTTGTGGAGTGAGCCAGCACGTAGATTTCCTGTGTGCATGTGTGTATGTGTGTGTGTGTGTTTCCCCCTCACTCTGAAGGTCTTTCAAATAAATAAATAAGTCTTAAAAATAGCAGCTCATTGCAAAAGTAATAAGGATTTTTTTCAAGGATCAAGGGAACAGTTTCTCCCTTGGTGACTTATGTACAGAATCCTGCCAAAATGAGCACTGCTGAACTGTTACCAATGAGGAGAGTACAGCTGGCCCCAAAGCTCAGTGGGTAATATTATAAGCCAGGAAAGCCACACACTTACTCAGAAGAAAACCTTATAGTCCCAAGAATGTAATGGATTAATACAATTTTTTATCTGACCATTGAGTAGGTTATGACATGAGTCTCAGACAAAACTCAAGTGTCAGCAGGGTTGAGTACTTTTTACCTCCAAAATATTGAAGAAGAATCAGTTTGGTTGTCTTTTCCAGCACTGAGAGGCCTCCTGTATCCCTTGGTTTTTGTGGCTTTCTTCCTCCATCTCCAAAGCAAGTGACAACAGGCCTAGTCTCTCAAAATGCATCACTCATCCATGTGAGCACATTGGGCCCATTTATATAATGCTGGATAATCTCCCTATTTTAAGGCCAGCTAATTAACAGCCTTAGTTTCATCTGTAACCTTAATTCTCCATTGTCGTGTTATGTAACACAATCACAAGTAGGTTTTAGACAGTTCGAGGAGCCGTTATTCTAAACAACCTTAGAGGTGTTTAAACCTGTAGACATAAAAAAAAGGCATAGTTCCTTATAGTTTTCAAATATCTATTCAGAAACAAATTATATTGTTAAATGGTTATTGCAATAAATTTCACTAAATTAAAATGACCATTTTAAGCTGACTGAATTATCATTCCTTTAATATAGGTGGCACAGGAGTTCACACAATTCTAAGAAACTGAGTTTCAAGTGAAAATTCACCCTATTCCTTCCCTTTTATTATTAAGTCCACACAAGGACATCATTACTTGATGGAAAGAGAGAAGCATATTGCTCAGACACAATAATGCACAATATTTATATTAATTTGCTATCACGCTTTTCCATCCACATTTCTTGGTAGCTGCACCAAAGTGTTATTTGTTGCATATTACCATTTTTGTGATGTTTTAAAAGTGTGTCATAAATTATTTATATACTCAAGTAACTATTTAGCAAAAGAGCTTGGATTTTAAAATTACCTTTTGAAGTAGAATTATTCTTTACTGTTCTTACTTAGCTTAGGACAAAGATGTTTCGCAACATCTTTTGGGGGGGTATTGAAAAAATAAACAGTGAAGCTTTCAATGCAAAGTGCCTAAACCTGGTTTAATATCAGGGGAGTCTCTTATGTCCCCTCTCTAATACAAAATATTGATTTTATGGCATTTCCTGTACCAAGATTGTAAGTGGTTTTGCTTCCATCTGGACCCAGTTGTGAGCTAGGTCACAGAGGATATTGTCCAGACTATAATGCAGATGGAATGAGAGAAAAGGAATGTTTCTAATCACACACCCAGGCAATCTGATACAACAGAAGGCCTATGATCCAATAGTGGTAAATAATCTACACCAAGTGTGTGAATGGAGCTGAGTGTGATACGGATATTACTGAAGATTGATTTTCTTGTTTTGCAGTAACTAACTTTGCATGCTGTCTGTTAACAATGTATATATTTGGAATTATATGTATTGGAAGTTTCAGTATCTATTATCCTAGACAAAAACAAAACATTTCCCTTTTAAAATATCAGAGTTACTGGCTATTCTTTCCAAGGACTTATTACCTACTGGAAAAAACACTAAATGTTTACATGGCACTACCATTACTTAGCCATTTGGAGATGGGGCAATAACTCTGGGAGCTGAGTAACCTCACTGGCTGCGCAGTTGAAGCTGGGATTCTGTCTCAGTATCTGACCCCTGACCAGCCACAGCCAAAGTTCCTTCAAGTTGAACTATTTCTGACACATCCTTGGTAGCTGGGTTTTCAGTGGATTTTTGTAAAAACAGGATTAGTAGAGGTCATGGTATTTAACACAGTTGTAGGGATTGTTGAATGTTTTGTAATATTTCCACAAAGTCCTGTAATTTCAAAATCACACAGGAGGCTAAAGTGGATTTTTAAAATTCTCCAACTTTCATTCAGGGTAAAAATATTTTTATAACACAGTATTGTTTGTTAGGATAGAGGTTATTCATCAGGATTGCTACTAAGGACAAGTGTTAGTTTTAAAAAATTCTGACTTTGGAGGTTAGCGCTGTGGCGTAGTATGTTAAGACACCACCTGTGGCATCAGCATCCCATTTGGGCATCAGTTTGTGTCCCAGCTGCTCCAGCCCTGGCCTGCCTGTCTCCCTTTCTCTCTCTCTCTCTCCGTGTTTGTGTATTTGTGTCACTGCCTTTCAAATAAATACATGCATCTTTAAAAATAGTATAACTTTAAAAATCATAATCACCATATTCCTTTATTTAAATAAAGATCAGAAAGACCCCTTTTTAGCTTAGACAAAAAAAAAGCCAATAAGCAAGAAAATATGAGATGAATAACAAATAACAATACCAATAATAATTGTTTTTTAATGTAGATTCCCATGTTAATCAGTTGATTTAAACTATTGGCCTGATAATAGCTTTTTTGTTCAGAACTTCAGAGTCCTGATTGATTTCCCCACCTATTAATGGTCTTCATACTTTCACGTAATCTACTAATTTAAAATATATGCCTGCAAAAAATGTGCATTTACCAGGAAAAAAAGAAAATAGGCACTGTGTTAGGCTCTTGGAATTCAGCTATGAGCAAGAAAGACTCCTGTACACAAGGAAGTCACCCTCAATTAGAGGCCTGGACAAATCCAAAACTACCTACAATACTGTGATAAGACAGGAACAAATTCAACCAGAATATAAGTAAAAAATAATTCTTTCTTGAAGATTTAGTAGTTTAAAATTGTATTTAATATCAAATACAATCAAAGTGAAACAAGAAAAAGAGCAATATTCTTGCTGCTCTTAATATTGAACTAAATAGTATTTAAAAAATAATAGAACAGAATTTGAAGAAAAACATGCTCCATTACATATCACTCTACTGTAATAATGTTATATTATTGCATTATAACACAAAACTCAAACATACCTTGAATATCATTTGTACTAAATATTAATTAAATAATTAAACAGATAGAGTGATTTGTGGCATTCTATTGCCCTACCTACTCCAGTGTTCCCCTTTCCTTCCTAGTGCTTTCGAATATGTCAGTCCTTTCTCATACAACCAAAGGTCAGGCCTGTACCTGCTTTATTTCCCTTATTCTATTTCCCCATGTGCTGAAAATCTGCATAGGAGTATGTGTGCACTTGCACACACGCTGTAAGCCAGAACAGCTCTTTATCTCAGAGAGCAAACTAGTTTAAATGCAAGGAGAACAACTACCAAAGATCTTAAGATGTGGGTATAGAACACCTCGATCACCCTTGAGAGAAATAAAACTAAACGTCTACTGTACTTTCTCTTTATTCCACAAAATCACAGCATTCTCCTCAAAGAGCAGCCAGATATCTTGGTTGATATCTTAGTACTCTCAGTATCCATGTATGGGCTCCCAGAAAAGAAAGGAATTTATTATTGTCTCTTTTGCAGTCCTAGTCGCACTTCAATATTAAATAGCAACATGGTAATTTTTTAATGAACAAAAACAAATTTGAATAAATTCTCAAGAAAAGTAGAAAAACTACCATTTGGTAAGGTAGGTTAAATATAATACAGATTATTTCTTCAGCCACGCTTCCCACTAATAGCTAGTAATAAAAAGGTAGCTTTTATATGCATTAGATATCATGATCAGGTATCACCAGAATATCAAATTAAAAGAGAACTGAAGCCCAGTTTACAGACTATAATTTAAGGACAAATTAACACAAAAGACTAAATGGGTTGAATATTTATCTGGAACCAGAGAAATTTGTTGTTAAATAATTTGTTGGTTAAATAAAAAAGTTTTTGGGCTCAAGTGTGAAGTGCAGAGTGAAAGAAAAGCATTCCAGCCAGTTGGAACAGCAAGTACTTAAGCCTTGAATCGTGCAAATATTATTCTGGCTAACTGGGTAAAAATGGGAATGGAGGTAGACACAGGATAAAAGTGGACCCAGCAGTTAGTTGGCACATCCTACGGTCATGAGAGATGGGAATCACTTGAACCATGGCGGTAACTGTAAAAATGAAGAGGCATGAAATACTTAGCAATATATATTTTGAAATTATTCCTCATAGGGCATCGCAAAGCACTGAAATTGTAGGGAAGTTGGAACTGGGGAATCAAGGATGATTTGCAGGTATCTGCTTTAAGCAATTGGGTGAATTGACGATGACACAACGTGATGGTGTTGGGCAAACTAGAAGGTATCTCTAGGAAGATATTTGTTACAGTAAACTTTTTTTGATAAATATGATACTGATCCTGAACACTGCATAATTTCTGTCACAGTTTAAATTCAGATATAACTTCCAGTATATTACATCTGAAATAACCTGTAATTTTGAGTCTATACATTCATGGATTGTTTTATTACAAGTAGCTTTAATACTTCATTTTAACCATGTTTAAAGCTGTTTAATTTACCAATTTTAAAATATTGAAGATATAGACTTATTATTACAAAGATTCCTGATTTAAGTCTTTAATGTCAATGCAATGTTTGATTCATGAGAAACAGAAAAACACATTGAATTCATCCATGTGTTTAGAGGAGAAATTATATTATCTTTTAAGCAGTCCCAGGATGGCCTCAGCCACTAAAGAGCAGAAGGCTAATAAAACAACAGTTCCTTCTAAACAGTTTCCTGAGTTTTATAAGTGCCCTCTCTTATATATTTTATTGGCAATATATGTTATGTTGATGGAGAAGCCGCTTTTCTAAGGCTCTGAAAAATAGGTGAAGAACCCAAGGCGTAGTATAAGCCAATTTCTCTTGTAAATGTTGACTTAAAAACAGTTTAAAGAGCTTTTTCTCATGTTAGAGGTGATCAACTGTGTGGAATTTAACTTTTTAAAATGCATTGCTCAGAACTGGGGCAGGTGAGGGGCGGGGGTGCACATGTATGTGCACATGTGCTGATTTACAACTTCTGAACGAGTTAGTTCATGCGTCTGTCCTAATGCAGAACTTCAAACATGACAGAAAATAGCCAGAATATCTCATTACTCCATCATATCCTGCTGCTAAATGTCATATATCTCACTGAAGTATGGATGTGTAGCAAAATTAATATTGGGCAAATAGATAGTAATTAAAATCCACCTGTTTATGGCATTAACATTAGAGAGCATGAAGTTACTTAAGTCATTTGCTTATTTGACACAAGTTTGCCATTCACAAGCTTGTACTCTGAAAACATTTCTTTTACTTCCAGTTTTTATTTTATTTCTCTTTTTTCCTTTATTATCCCTTTGCTATTAAAAATTCTTCCAGAATAAGAGCTCTTTATTAACTGTGATAATGAAAGATATTTTTATGGGCTGAGAAAGACATCATGAAAAGTTTTATGACAGGACAAGTGATATTAATTGGACCAAAGTGACAAAGACAGACAAAAACAAGCATAAAGAACAAAGAGTAAGCTACCACCTCTTTACATAGCTCCTCTCTCTTGGACCCTAACTTGTAGGATCAGTGTGTGAGTGACAGCACTGTTGTATGACAAGCACTCTGCGAAGTAATAAGCAGATGAAGGAATGGAGGGAGGGAAGGAGAGAGGAAGAAGGTGTGTGGGGGGGAGGCAACAAACAAGAAGGAAAAGGAAGTGAGAGAGATGAGAGCTGCACAGACAGGAGATAAAGCAAGTCCTTTAATCCTAACGAGAATGTTTTGGTGGCCAGTCTTACGTGACAGCTAGTCTATTTCTATTTTATCTGGTGGATGAACCATTTCTCATTAACGACAGGGCTGTTAGCAATAAGCAATGCTCCAGTAATTGAAGATCAGATCAGCTGCTTAGTCACTTTGTGAGAAAAAAAAAAATGCTAGAGGTTTGAACAAACCTTGGGGCGAGAGATTCTGGGTTTTATTCTCTGAAAAGTCATATCTTACGGAAACAATTGTTCTAGTATAGTTATTTTTACCTGAGCTACATGATAGTCTAACTTGATGAGCTTTGAAAAATTTCTGGTGAAAGAGCCGCACCTAAAATGAATGAAGTTATCAGAATATCAGCAATCCCAATGTTTTCATAAAACTCCCCAGGAGGTTTAATAACAAGAAGAGACACACTTGGACTTGACTCTAGCCCAGTTATCTATTAACTGGCTGATCTTAATAAAGCTCTACAAACCTAATTTTTTTCAGCTAAAAAAGGATAAATTTTTCTGGAATTATTACATTCCAGAAATCTAATTAAATATGTGAATTACCTAAAACATGATTTGTCAACTTAAATTTTAGTGTACTTTTACTAAAAGGAAATTTGCATATTTAAGTTTATACTACTAATGCTGAATTAGAAAAATCTTATTAGAGAAAACTGTGCTTTCATTTGAAGAAAAAGTTTATTCAGTGATATTGAAATAATATTTCACAAGAATATTACAGAATAATTGTTTCTAAAATTAAACTGTTTCAACCACCCATTAAATTTTAATAATCCATAAAATTCCTAATCATTTGATAGCTATATGTTTCCTTATCTGTTAAGTGGATATCATACGATCCATTAATACCATAAGTTTCCCAGGGAGACAACAAATCTGAGAATATAGTTTATTGTTTTTAAATATAATCACAAGCAACTCTAAAGTTCCTGGCTTTTTCCTACAAGGAAAAAATAAATCCTACTGTTATGAGAATTAAATTACTCTGCTATAAGAAGTAAATGGCATGGCATCAACCAAGACCCCAGTTTGTTATTATTTTACCAAGATATTGAAGGATTTGCTTATTTATTTGAAAGGCAGAGTGACACACAGAGAGAGAACTACCATCTGCTGGTTCCCTCCTCAAATGCCTGCAACAGCCAGGGCTGGGCAGGCGAAAGCCAGGGTCCAGGAACTCCATCCCTCTCTTCCATATTGGCAGCGGGGACCCAAGTACTTGAGCCATCATCCGCTGCTTCCCAGGGCATTCACAGAGAGCTGGCTCAGACTTGGAGTAACTGGGATTAAAACTGGCACTTTGGATATGGGATGCTGGCATCCCCATACTCACAGCTTAATTTGCTGCACCATAATACTGGCCTCGATTTTACCCATATATTGCCGTAAACCAACACATTTTATATTTCATGTTCCAGCTGTTAAACAACCTGTGCATTTGTATATAGACCATTTTATTAGAAAACATATACCAACCTAATTCTTATTTTCCCAATATTCAGGTTTAACGCTTTCAGATACTCACTTGTAGGTTCTGTGGTATCTCTTATAATTGCTTATCCAACACAGTGAATACTATTTTTGAAGATAATGAAATGAATAAAAATATTCCAACTATCAGCAACAGATGCTTTACTTTCAAACTTTAACACTGACTTCATTAAAATCACATAGAAAATTTAAGTTGTTTATGCCATTTTATGCTCACTTTCTACCGTTACTTAAATATTTACAGTGTTTTTGCATAAAATATAGATATCAACTGTGGAACACTTTAATGATTCATGCACACTAATATCTCATTAATACCTTCAAAATGAAAATCAACAATAAAGGATCAATGCAATTTTTCTAATATATTTCCCTTAACAGTTTCATTAAACTCCTTGTGATGATATAACTTTTACATCATCCAGAAAATATCTTTGTCATTCAGCCAATCTCAGTGGCTGTATTTCCCATTCTTGAAATAACTTGTAAATGTCACATCATTAATTAAAATATCATTTATTTAGATTACAAGGGCCTAGGATGTTTTATTTCCTGCACTTAAAAAAAGTTGCTAAAAAAAATCCTAGTAAAGTCATTGAGAAAACATTTCCAGTTATATAGACAAGGATTTTATGCAAACATTACCAGGTAGTGGGCAGAAGCTGGGTAGCCTTTGGCCTAATGGTCAAGATACCCAAGTCCTTATTGGAAAAGTGCCCACTTCTGGCTCCTGACTCAGCTTCTGCTAAGGCAGCCCCTGGGAAGCAGTGGTGATGGCTCGTTATTGATTTCCTCTCACCCACATGGGAGACATGGATGGAGTTCTGGACACCTGCCTCATCCCCCCCACCCCATCCCCGGGCCCCTACTGATGGCATTTCGGGAGTGAACCAGTGGGTGGAAGCTCTCTGTCTCTGTCTCTCTGCTTCTCAAATAAAAAGAAACTTTGTTGAATGAAAGTTTTCTGAGCAAATTTGGTATAAGACCTCATCCACAGTGGAAATTTTAAATCACAGGATTAGAATTCATTATTTAAATTCCCCAATCCATTAAAAAAAAACTCCATTGCTTGACTCAGCATATTCATTATATTTTAACAAATCAGCTCCCAGGAGGGACAAGAAATATAAATTAGCCATTTGTTTTCTATGAAGACTAAATGTGATAAATCATAAATACATGAAAGATGATAAGAAAATAAGCAATTTTTATATAAGGAGTAAATTCAAGCCACACAGGAATTGAATTTAGTGTTTTGCAAGTCTCCTTGTTGTCTAAGTGGATGAATTTGTGACAGTAACATCCAATCAGTAATCCAAATAACTAAAACAGATAAACAGGAAAAAATAGCTTCCACTTATTAGTGATTGGTTCAAACTGACCTGAAATTATTCAGGTTTTCTATATTGTCTCAACTGAGAATAATGTGGAAGACATGGCATCAAAAATTCTCATTCGGCCGGCGCCGCGGCTCACTAGGCTAATCCTCCACCTTGCGGCACTGGCACACCGGGTTCTAGTCCCGGTCAGGGCGCCGGATTCTGTCCCGGTTGCCCCTCTTCCAGGCCAGCTCTCTGCTGTGGCCAGGGAGTGCAGTGGAGGATGGCCCAAGTGCTTGGGCCCTGCACCCCATGAGAGACCAGGATAAGTACCTGGCTCCTGCCATCGGATCAGCGCGGTGCGCCGTCCGCAGCGCGCCGGCCGCGGCAGCCATTGGAGGGTGAACCAACGGCAAAGGAAGACCTTTCTCTCTGTCTCTCTCTCTCACTGTCCACTCTGCCTGTCAAAAAAAAAAAATAAAAAAATAAATAAATAAATAAATAAAAATTCTCATTCTCTCACACACATGGATGGACACATACACACACACATACCCTTTTTCATTTATTTGTTTTTTTTTTTTTAAGATTTATTTATTTGAAGTCAGAATTACACAGAAAGAGAAGGAGAGGCAGAGATAGAGAGAGGTCTTCCATCCATTGTTTCACTCCCCAATTGGCTGCAACAGCCAGAGCTGTGCTGCCACACGCACACAGGGGCCCAGGGACTTGGGCCATTTCTACTGCTTTCCTAGGCCATAGCAGAGAGCTGGATTGGAAGTGGAGCAGCCGAGACTCGAACCAGTGGCTATATGGGATATTGGCACCGTACGTGGTGGCTTTACCCACTAAGCCCCACCCCTTTTCCAGATTTCCATACTTCCATATTCTGGGAAATATGTGGTAGGATCTTTATTTGTTTTTTGTTATGACAAGCAATTTAAAAGTTACCTACCAGGCAATAAGAGACTGCCATATTAATATCATAATTTTAATATAACCACCTGTATCACAGCATTAATATAATATATATTTTCATTTTTATAGTCATATTTGTATTATATTATTGGTAACTGTGCTCATGTGTAAAATTTATTTATTTTATCATATATTAATTTAATGTTTAAACTATTACCTCATTTTATTTTCCTCTCCAGATTTATTTTCTGTATTAGCAACGAGGGCTGTGAGGATGCCTACAGATACTTTGGTATAGCTTTTTTTTAACTTAATGCATTAAAGTATATTAAAGTGTCAGTGGATAGTCAAGGTTAGTTATGCAATGTGTCTGGCCATGGATAAGAGAAGTGTAAAAAAATAAACTACAGGATAAAGAATAAAAATAATCAAGGGTATTCTAATAAGTACACTTGCTCCAATGATATGCAGGCTAGGAATGTTCACCATAGTTCCCTGGGTTTCTACAATGACCATCAGGTTTTCTAAAGCCTTATTATGAATACATGATAGACTTGGCCCAAGCAATGACAGTCAAATTTTATATTTAAATTATTTAATATAGTTTTTCTCCAAGTTTTTTGCTAAAAGGTTGTACTAAATATATATTGAGCAAATGAGATGGCAATACTAAATTACTAAATATACTTATATGCCCCTTTCCTTTGTTAATATAATAAGGCCATTTCTATTTTTTTTCATTTCAACTATAGTCCACTAAAGTTCAAAATTAAATGAATATTTTCATTTTTATTACATTAAACACTATTAAATGCTATAATTCAGTTTAAGTATCAAATAGTAATGCTTCTTTAAAAAAAGAAACTGAAAAAACTTTTCTCCTAATACAAGAGGAATATGATTTTGCTATTACCATATCTGCATAAGCAGATGGTAGTACTTTCTATTCCATAGCAGATTAATAGAATAAAAATTGTTCTTCCAAAAAAACTCAAAGTTAAGGTTTAGAAAATTACAACTTGTAGTATCTCCACAGAATCTACCACAGTCAGTGATATAAATCAATATCAATATTTCAAAAAGGTACAAAATTATATATATATGTGTGTGTGTATATATAAATTTGTTTAGGTTACTTTGCTATCAAAAAGACAATGGCCATTTTTATTTACATAAATGCCATGAAAATCTTTTTAGAAATATATGGAAAAAAGAAAAAAAAGTTTGGCTCTTTAGAGCCTGTAGTTTGTACAGAAACAATTTCTATTTGAAATTTAGCTATACTTAGCATAATATCAATACACGGGAACTATAAAAAGCTCATGGAAATATGGAATTAAAAGGTAAATACATTTTAGTATAAAACTTTAAAAATCATGTATGTTTTTTATTAATAGGCATCTTCCATGAAGTTTTTCAATACCCTCATAGATTCCAGTCTCATTACAATATCTGAAAACAAAGGTATCCTACAATGGGTTCTCGAAAAAAATCAATTTAAATCATATGAAGTGAGTGTCTACGTTCATAAGAATTTCTCCAAAGTTGTTATGCTTTTAGTTCCTCATTTTTAACTTGTGTAAACTAGTGATTAACATTTCTTATCCTTACAGTATGCAAATGTGATTGCTGAACAACAACAACAAAAAATAGTCATTGCTAAAACAATTGATATCAGAGATACAACAAGAGGCCTAAACTACATTCTTCTTTGTTATAACAAACGCTGTGTATTTTCCTGGAATAATTTTTGAAGACCAAAAATTTGCATACATGCAAAATTAAGTCTGAGACCATTCACTTCAGGAGTAAAACTTTAAAATCAGCAGAGCTAATTCTTGGAAAAGACGACTCTAAAAACAACGAAGAATATTGTAATGATTAGCCAAGCAGAAAATAGAATCTGTGTCGCCATTCTCATGAAGTCAAAATGAAGTGGATTAAAACCAAACCCTAATTGGTTTGTAAATGTCATTTTGAGGATACAAAAATTTCTTCCAAGTCCTAGTGTTCCTTCTTTGTTAGTCACATTTGACTGTCATCATTCATTTTTCATTCTAAAGTTATCCTGGTAAACAAGTACCAGCATTTTCATTTTGGATTGCATATCCCGAATGGAAATGCTTTCTACAGTAATATGCCAAAAATAATCTGGAACAGGCCTGATGTTTTATCCCTGATTTTTTGATTCCTTTAAAGAGAATATCTTCACTTTGTTTTTCACAGAAAAGCTGACAAGGCATTCTGTTAATATAGGGAGTTTTTATGGATTGGCAAACAAACCAATTTGTACGAAAGTCGCAGAAGCAAACAGCATGTATAAAATCCACAACACATGTACACTATACGTTTTGTATAGAAATAATGACAGGAAGTGAATTGTCTGATTCACAATAGGATATATTTTGAAGTAGATGACTTTTATATCCAGAAGCAAAAAGATGTATAAAATATTAAATAATTTTACCTTAGATGTACTTATTTTTTGCATATGTTAACATTTAAAAACATTAAAAACAGCTCCTGAAATTGCTTATGCTAATGCCAACTGTTACTTGTTTTAAAAGGCAATTTCACTTAAAACAAAACCTCAGGCCTCAGAATATCAGTTAAAGCTAAAAAACACACCAAACTTTTTATATCTAAGATGTGAAAATCTCCAATATTTCAATGTCTTTTTAATTCACAAATCAACCTATTCAATAAAATATATGTTTAAGATCTAAATACATGATTTGACAAGTATTTTATAAGCCAAATATACCTTTAATCCCCTAATCATAAAAATCTCTCCAAATGTTTCATTAACCTCCTAAGAGGCGTAATGTACATGAAATGAAAATTGCCTTGGAGAATAGCTGACATCATCATGTATGAGCTAAAGATAAATAAAAATATGGACTTCTCAATGGCAATTACCATACTGGGTATCAAAGAAATCCACAAACATCCTCATTTGATCCACTGAAGAGAAAGTCATAAATCTGAGATTCTAAGAGATGGCATTCTATCTTTTGCAGCTAACAAATCATTAAATAAAGCACATGATGATTTAGTTAATTCTTGTTATTTTTACTATATTTTAATACATTTTAAGTTTTTAAAGAATGTATTTATCTGTGAGGGAAAAACAGAAAAATAATTCTTAAATGCTTATTTGTGTCTTTCTTTAGCGTACTGACAAGCACTATCAGATGTTGAAAAAACATAACAAATTTATGGTGAATCCTCATCTTAATAAAACCCAAGTAAACTTTAATAAACCTTTTTATGAGACAGAATGCTGCTTAAATTGGAAGGGAGTCTAACAAATACAAGGTGTTTCCAAATCTAAGATTTCAGTGGAAAGTGAACCCTTACATAGGGTTTGGATTGCTATTAATCCGCTGTACCTCATACAATACTTTATTGACTTTGTTCTAGTTTAAGATTTTATAATACGATTCCTATAGGTTATAATGATGTAAATTTGACATATATTGTCCATTTAGGAGAGCATACAGAGCTAGGCCTATGAGATTCTTTTATGTTATAAAATATGTTGTTAATATAATTGCCTGTTTCTGATTACAGGTTCATCAATTTACTTTCTGATTATGATGTAGATGCCCATCAAGTTATCCCTATTCTACTGACTCAAAGGAGGACTTAGAAGTCAATCTATTTTACCACTTAAGAGAAAAATATATTGTACACCCATTCTTGCTATTTTATGAAAAGATAGGGCACACACAAGAATAACTAGGGCATATATCCCAAGACATATTCACTGACTGCCATATGTGAATTTAATGCAAAGAAGAAACATTAACAGAAAGAAACATATTAACAGACTTCTCATGCACATCCACACACTGCAGCTCTTCCATTCAATAACTGGAATTCATATTTTCACATTTGTGCTCTCTACCTCACGGAGAAGGAGCAAACATGTGAATCAGTAGTACGAGTTAATAGTGAAGTGTGATATGTATATATCCCTGTAGATATAAAACTGGGACTGGAGTGATGTTATCACTTATGAGAAGAAGCAACCAGAAGAGATTACAGCACTCAGTGCTCAGATATACATTCTCCAAAACAAAAGAAATTTTCTAATGAACTTAATCTGATCCCAACCTTACAAACACATACTTGTGTTGTTATAATATTCCTTCCTAAGTACATTTGCTTACCAAGAGCAACGATAAGCTCCTCATGTTTTGATGGTGCTATATACAAATAAATTCATCATAAATTGAAAATATTATAATTGAGCATGCATTTATTACATCTAATCTATGGGGAACACTATCTCAGCAGCACAGCATACTCTGTGGGTGGTTTCTTGCAGTGACCACAAGGCTGACTGCGAGCTGTGTGGTCAGTCTAACATCGGGAGACGGATCAGACTGTACAGTGCTAGCCTGGAAAAGATTCAAATTCAACATTCAAAGGACAATTTCTACTGAATGTGTATTGCTTTTGCACCATTGTAAAGTGGAAAAAAATCATCGAATGAACAGTCATATGGAAGGGACCATCTGTAGGCTAGTCAATTATATACAAGTATCCTTATTCTTATTCTTATGATAAATGTCTCATTTTAAATTATCTTTTGAATTTGTTTAACCTCAATTTTGAGTTTGTTTAAAGTTATCCTCCTTTGCCCTTGATTAGGATCTACTTACTGAGCTGAGTCAATCAGCTTTCTGGCTCTTCAATAAGGACTAGATCTGGTTGATAATAAATTCACCAGTAAAAGACTAACTTCTGCATTATTGCTGAGCTTTTCCTGACAGGACCTATTGCCACCACTCAAACATCTCTGGTCCCAGATTTATTTAATATTCCACAGACCCTGGAATTATCAGTTTCTGTTATAATGCACCTTCTACCCACCTATCAGTTCCTACTATGTCACAAATGTAAAGTCCACTGACTATTCTTCAGTAAAACCTCATGAGAGTAAGAACAGAGCCTGCAATTCTAAAGAAGTCATCACATCAGAGAAGCAGCTTATAGGCTGCAAGAAGAGCACGGGTCAGGATGCCATTAACCCCCTATTCCATGTGTTTTGAATTGCTTAAGTGTAATATAACAATATCAACACAATGCTGCCTGTTAACTAAAGAAACAGAAAATAATTATTCAATGGAGGACTTCTGCAGAGCGGCAAATTATAACAGAGGCAGGGCCAAGAATAGATTTTCTGATTTAAATAGTAAGCCATGTTGCCTTTTATAGAGTACATGAATGAAATCAGCAAGATAAGTTAATTAGTTATGCCTGACTCATCTATCAAACCTCTTGATAGAATCAAATCTTGGTAGAATAAGCAAAATGCTAACATTTTATAATTATTAGGAGCCAACCTACTCCAAATATAGTATGGTTCATTTACAAGGCATCTATATTCTACAGGCCTTTTTACACTTTTGAGAATGAAAATCAAGTAGGACAATGCATAACACATTACAAAAAGAACATTTTAAGTATTTATAGAGTATGGGAAAACATAAGATGCATAGTTTTATATTTGTGCTTAGTTTGTAGAAATATCAAGTCTGAGACAAAAAAGCAAACATTAAATTATACTAAAAATGGTGACCATACCAACCTTCAGGATCGAGTAGCTTCTCTATGCCTAGTTGACATTTGGCGATGTTGAATGCATGTTCCAGTCGTTGTGTGGCTGACTGTTGGCAAACCACACTATTCCAATCAAATAGGTCTGGCCTGAAACATACGCATACACACACACACACACACACACACACAGAGAGAGAGAGAGAGAGAGAAATCAATCTGGAATGTTCTCTGAAATTCACTTTAATTCTACATTTTGAATGACAACCCATTCCTGTGGTCCTTAGGAATTGATCATTACTCCTCATTCCTCCTCAATAACATCTCTCATTTAGAGTCAAATTGACAATCCTGAATGTTGTATACCTGAAATACAAGAATATTTTTTTTTTTGACAGGCAGAGTTAGATAGTGAGAGAGAGAGAGAGACAGAGAGAAAGGTTTTCCTTCCATTGGTTCACCCCCCAAATGGCCGCTACAGCCGGCGCGATCTGAAGCCAGGAGCCAGGTGCTTCCTCCTGGTCTCCCATGCGGGTGCAGGGCCCAAACACTTGGGCCATCCTCCACTGCCCTCCCGGGCCACAGCAGAGAGCGGGACTGGAAGAGGAGCAACCGGGACTAGAACCCAGCACCCATATGGGATGCCAGCACCGCAGGCAGAGGATTAACCAAGTGAGCCGTGGCGTCGACCCTGGTTTTTTTTTTGTTTGTTTGTTTTTTGTTTTGTTTTGTTTTTTTTTTTGTTTGTTTGTTTGTTTAAAAATATTGAAATCCATGCAGGCTTTTTTTTTCAGAATATGCATACTCTGTGAATTTTTGAAAACCCCGATACATGTATACATAATTTTTATTTGTCAATGATGTCTTAGTAAAGCTGGAGAAAAAAAAAAAAACCTGAGGAAAATAAAGAATCTATTCTATTTTATCCGATAACAAAAATGTGTTAATCTCCTTCAATTGTATGTGTTGGAAAACCAGCCACTTGTGAGTAACCACCAAGTTTCCAAGCCTTCTCCAGTCTTCCCCTCAATTTCAGGCTCTAGATTCATCTGCCCACTCATTATCTTCTTTCAACAATCACAAGCTTCAAGTGTCCAAAACTGAGCTTCTTGCAGGCATCGCCATCTGATTCTCCACATCCCATGCTTTTATCTTGCAGTTCTCCTTCACGCAATAATCAACGACTACAAACTTGCAGTTCCTCAGATGAAAATCCTTGGAGTCATCCTTGAAGACTCTGGCACTCTCACACAACCATTAGTTGAATATATATTCAGAAAGTGACCACTTTTCACTATTTCCACTGCCATCATGCAGGTCCAGACTTCCATTTTTATCTTTCAAGGACTATTGTGATAGTCCTCTAACTGCTCCCCTAATCCCACCATTGGCTTTAGTCATCTATGCTCAGTAGAGCTGCCAGAGGAATCTGTTACAGTGCATTTCATGGCATGCACCTTCCACAATCTCTGCTATCTGGGATGTGGAAATTAATCATTTAACTATGATCTGCAGAAGCACCGTGGTCTGGCCTCTCCACTAACACTCTCATTTTAGTCCTTGCCTTTCTCTTCATGTTTCCCAACCAGGCTAGATAGTTTCTGTATTTGCATTTAGTTGTTCCCTTTGCCTGGAATTCTCTTCTCCCAGACATAAACACAGCTCTCTCCTCCACTTCCCTTGAGTCTTTATTCAAAAATCACAGTATCAGCGAGTCCTTCCTTGCCCTCTAAAATTTCATGTCCCAATCAAACTTACACTTACTCATTTTCTTTCCCCTTAGCTGTTCTGTTATTCTCATTAGTATGTACTATTCAACATATTGCATAATCTAATTAATCTAATTTTTAATCAGTCTCCTCAATGAGAACGTAGAATGTTGAAATATATTTGTCTATTTGTTTCACTACTAAAAATCCAACCTGACACAGCAGAGTGTCTCAATAAATACTTGTCAATTACATTTTAATTTATAATAGAGAAAACACAAATGGGTAAGAGGGCATTGTTATGCTACAATGATTTTAAATCTAATGAGAAGAAATAAAGCATATGCTGTAATAATTTCAATAAAAACTAAATGCAAAAAATAAAGAAAATAATATACAAGGTTTTCTAAAACCTGAAGAAGGTCAAAGTAAGCTTTTTGAGGCTTAATTAAAGGAGTCTTAAATGGTGGCTTGGTTGTGGATTCAGAAAAGTATTTAGCAGTTCTGGCATTGTGGAGCAGCAGGTGAAGTCACTGTTTGTAACACCAATGTCTCATATCAGAAAGCTGGTTTGAGTCCTGGCTGCTCCACTTCCAATCCAGCTATTTGCTAATGTACCTTAGAAGGCAGCAGAAGATGGCCCATGTGCTTGGGCCCCTGCCACCCATATGGGAGATCTTGATGGAATCCCAGGCTCCTGGCTTTGGCCTGGCCCAGCCTTGGCATTTATGGCCATTTGGGGAGTGAACCAGCAGATGGACAATCTCTCTCTGTCTCTCCCTCTCTCTGTCACTCTTTCAGATAAGTTAAACAATTTTTTTTTTCAGAAAAAGAATTCATGTTACGCAAGGGAAAGAAGTTGCAAGAGTAGATTTGGTGTTATTTTCAAAGACTATAATTCAAAATAATGATACAAATCTATTTCTCATTTGCTTCTCATTTCCTTTTATTCAATTGCTTTTACCCTGCTTAATACATCAGAAATTTATACATTTATTAGTAAATCAAAACTCTCCTGTTTATTCTGAATTATCTTAAACAGCTAACAAGCTTTTGGAATCTATATACAAGCTGTTAAATGCCTGCAGTGGTGGGCTGAATATACAAGATAAAAATTAAATTCTAGACTGTTGGGCAGTTTTTACTTCTGTAGGCAACCTCTGTGCTATCTCTAGTCATCTCTAGGCAATGCAATCAGAAAAGAACATATGTATATGGGAAACTAGAACATCAGAATCACTTTTGCAATCTCACCCTTTTCCATTCTGCTCTTTCTCCTTCCTCTTGGCCACCTAACTGTAATACTGCAATTACAAACACATATGGGGATGGGCATCTGGCATAATGGTTGAGATGCCATTTAGGATGCCTACATCCCATAACACACTGCCTGAGTTCAAGTCCCAGCTCCATTTCTGATTCCAGCTTCCTGCTAATGTATTCCCTGGGAAGTAGCCAATGACGGCTCAAATACTTGGGTCCTGGCCCATGCAAGAAACCTGAATTGAATTCCCAGCTCCTGGTTTTGGCCTACCCCAGCCCCAGCTCTTGTGGGCATTTGGAGAGTGAGTCAACACATGAGATCTGTTTGTCTCTTTCTCTCTTTTAAATAAAATTAAAAATACATAAATACATAAATAAAATTATAGAATCAATGGTTATAATAAAGTAACAAAATTAGAAAATGGATGGATGTGAAACTTAATACCTTTGAGTTTCACATTGAAAAGCAAATACACATACTGTCAAAAACCAATTTATCAAGAAATAAAAATGCAAACTACACATTAAATTATAATCATTAAAAGAATGCAGAAAGAGCTGATAGTGACTGCTTCTGAGGACTGGATTATAATGATGTAGGGTTGGAGTCATGAAGAATCATTTTGCTTCTTTTTTCCTTTGCTCTCAGCTGTAGTGTCTGATTTTTTTCCCCAAAAAATCATATATTGTGTTAATAAAATACACAACTAGGAATTAGAAAATTTAATTATAAATTTATAGTTACTGTAATTTTATCTGCATGTTTTCAGCAAATTTCTAATCAATTAGCATTGGGGTTTTCCACAAAAATAGAATCTGGCTTCCTTTCAACTGTCATGTAGTGGATTTTGTGTTTTAAGGCAAAACTTTCAATTTCTAAGGCCCTTTGTCAATCCTTATGCTCTATGGTAAGGATATGCCTTTGTTCTACACAGCTTAGTCACTCCATTATTGAAATCAGGACACCTCATGACATTCCTAAGTGTACCAATGACAATCACCTTGGAACAGAGTTCAACTTTTTTTTTTCAGATAAATAGCATAAACATCTGTCAAAGACAAAAGGGGAAATGATTCATGAAAAGAGTGTTTAACAACTGTGAGGAACCTCTTGAAAAGTAACCACGTAATGTAAAAACAAGTAGTTACTGATGATTCATTCAATATCATGTGAGAGAATGCATGCATGCAGATATTGTGAGGGAAAGAGTGGGTCAGGGACAGGGCAATCCGGATATGTTTAAAAACTACAGGTATATTCAGGAATCATGAAATACAATATTAACAAATGTAGTGTGAGGACATGCTCACAGGACTGAAGTCTCCCACTTGAAGAGAATATGTGGAAGAAACAAGAACTGTATAACCTGATCCACAGTAATTTTGTTCATGAGCAAATGTGTACATGAACAGCAAGATCAATATTTGCAGGTCCTTAGTGTGAGCACGCTGACTTGTGACGCGGAGTGAACATCTTTATTCCTTCTCATCTGACTGTTTGGAAGCTGTGCAAAACTGGTCTTCTGTCATACTTAGGAAAAACAATCTGTTAACATTGCTTAACATGCCGATTGGGTGCAAGTCTGCCTCCTTTCTAAAATCAGATTGCTGAGTCATTCACCTGGAAACCCAGTCTAGATGGGGTTAATTAAACCCAGCTGGAGCAAGACACCTGACAAAGAGGCTTATTTAGAGGGTGTTTGTTCTTGGATCAAGCTTTACCACAGAGGAAAATTGATATTCCGAGCTTTTCCTGAAACAAGATTGGCAATAAGAAAATGGTATATTTGTCAAAAAAAGAAAGAAAGAAAAGAAAAAGAAAATTAAAGAAAAATCAAAGTGAGAAAAGATAACCTGCATGTAAAACCAGGGAAGGTAGGGTCCACTGACATTTCAAACACAGTTACTTAGGTAATGCCAATATCCCCCTTTCTATATTATACTATAGTATAGTATTATATAAGTATACAGAAATGTGTTATATATCATATAGTTTATATTATATAGTATGCAATATATATACGAATGCATTTATAGGTATTCCCGAATATTTTGCTTTATGGATCCTTTAATTCATTTACTGAACTTCTTTACACAAGAAAAACAAATTAGTTTTTGTCAATTAGGAAATATACTACTGTATGGAATATAGTTAAAGACTTTTAATTCACTATATTCCGCTGAGTTCTTTTTGTGAAGTTCCATAGAACTCTCTTTTATGTATAGCACTTGCTTTGTTCTTCCAGAGCAGTTGTTTCTTTTGATACTCTGAGTACAGTGTCATAGAAATCACTGCAGTCTATTCTTTGCCTTAGTTGCTAAGATGCTCACAGCCTCTTTTAACCCTGAACTAGAAGAAAATATACAGGACCTAATGATGTTTACTATCAAAGTACATATCTGATAAATGTTCCTCTCTTTTACTATTATTTATCTGTTGATGAAAACTAATTTTATCACAAGTGATTTGAAACCATTTTTACCTCTACAGTTTAGCTTTATGCCAACTTACTATTTCTACAAAACACCAATCCCATTCTCAACAAAGTTAGACTACAACCTGGATTTTTTAGGAGTCCCAACTTCAACTTCATTGATCCTCTCCCCTCACCATTACTAATTTCATGCTCTAGTAATTCTAATATTCCAACAACCAAATGGCATATCACGTAAAATGTAGGAAAATATTCTTAATCCATTCCATTGGATGTTCTATCAATATGGTCAACATACATAACCTTTTGCGTAGTAAGAATGATCTGGAATCACACTAGAGAAAATGTATCAACAGTGCATACACCAATACTTATAAAAATCATGTAACATTGCCATAGTATTCTTACCTATGACTATGGATGAGAGCATTCAAAGCCAGGCCATCAGACCAGCTGGTGGTAAAGTTGATGACATTAACCTGTGAATAATTACGAGTTGATTGTCGAACCCAGCTCAGGAGAATCTTTTCACTGTTGGTTTGTTGCAATCCAGCCATGATATTTTTCATTACATTTTTGACCTAAATGTGGAAAAAAAAGTTGATAAGAAAATGCATCACCTGAACAAGAACCACACAAATATAAAATCTTCATTCCTTAGTGACAAATAATAGGGACTCTGGGGGGCCAATTAGTGATAATAAGTAAAAACAAGTAACAACAAACAACAAACAACAAACAAAAACCTCTACAAGGACTGGATCCATTTTAAATAGTTAGAAATCTATTCTGTTTGATTAGTGCCTGTAATATATTTATTATCATTCCTGAAGTCTGACATACTAGACTGTAAATTTACCGGTTTTACCCTTGCTTATCTTTCAGCTTTCAAGAGATAGGCTAAAAATGAGTATGCAAGTATTAGAGTTATTATTAACTGATGACTTAAAATATATCAGTGATTTTTGAAGGAATAGTATATGGATAAAATAATGCTTTTTAATGCCTAGATTCAAATCTTAACTTTGGTATTAACTAATACTGTTGAGTTACTTAACAAGTCAGTTAATCTTTTTAGGACTCAGTGTCCTTTCTACCCTTTATATACATATTAGGTTGTAAGAATCATAGTCTAAAATACGCTAAAGTAAAACTCCTAGGTTCATTCTGTAATTTAAAATAATACTGATTATGTTTATTGACCGAACATGTTTGAAATATATGAACATTGAAACACAGGCATGTTTCCCTATTAAAAATAAAGAAACATTAGAGATTTCAGAAAATAAAGGAGAGGAATAATTATCCCTAAAAGCCATAGATGCTGGTCCTTGGTTTTACTGTTATTAATTCACTTTGAATGTTTCTCTCCTAGGTTTTGTATCTGTGCAAATACTATTCAGCAGGTTATTGTATTTTAAAGTTTCATTCCTTGAGTCTGATGCAGAAATCCATTCTAAGCATTTTTCTAAAATATCAAGAATGCAGTGACACCTTATTATAAAACATACTGTCTACATTTTCTATTAAAGGAATATTTACAAGGTTATTTATTTAATATAAGTGAGGCCACTTATGAGATACTTGAAGGAAATATAGAAATAAATGTGATTAGCCTTCATTTACCACCAAGGACTTTTCTTTGGGGAAGTATCTAGTCTATGTACTTCAGTCTATGTGCTGACAACATTTGACCACATGATGAATATTTATTGTGTATTCTAAATATGACATTTTTATTTTCCTTTTTCATCCACATGGAAATTAATAACTGACTCTGGGGTAAATATATATTTTAACAACTAATATTAGTCATCTTTTTATGAAAGATTCAAAGTAAATTTTAGGGTATGATATTAAATGTTGTTTTAAAAAGGTTTGAGACAATGTTTTGTTAACATGGTAATGATCCACTTTTATTAATTCCTGCCTGACCTACTTATTTAGTCACTCAGTGAATAAGTAGGTCAGATAATTATTTAAGATGTATAATTTTCAAAACCACAACGACATACCACCCTGCCAGAATGGCAAAAATAAAAGAATAACAAACGCTGAAGAGGATGTGGAGAAAGAGGAACACTTATACACTGGTGATAGGAATTTAAATTAGTGCAGCCACTGTGGAAAACAATATGGAGATTTCTTTAAAAACTAGAAACAGACTTTTCTTTTTCTTTTTTTTTTTTTAGAAACAGACTTTTCATATGATCCAGCAAACCTATGACTGGTATGTATACAAAAGACATGAACACGTATCAAAGTGATACCTGCACCACCATGTTTATAGCAGCACTGTTCACAATAGACAAAATATAGAATCAACCAAGGTGTTTGTCATCAGAAGAATGGACAAAAGAAAATGTGATATGTGTGTGTGTGTGTATATATATATACACACACAAAATGGAATATTATTCAGCTATAAAAGAGAATGACATTCTACCATTAGTATAAAAAAATACAACTGGAAGACATCATGTTGAGTAAAATAAGCTAGACACAGAAAGACAAATGCCACATATTCTCCCATATATGTGGGAGCTAAAATTTAAAAAAGAATAAATTAAAAAAGAAGTGCCTGTATCAGTCTTGCAGCAAATATAGTTTTACCACACTTTGTTTTCTATAATTTTCAAACCAATGGTTAAGAATGTTATACCACTATAGTTTTAATGATCTGTGATTATTTTAAAATTTACTGTATATGGGTGAAATAATCATCTTTCCCTTTGGTTATTGCTTATACCATTTTTAAAAGATTATTTATTTTAAAGGCAGAGTTACAGAGTGGGGTAGGGAGGGAGACAGGGGTGGGGAGAGAGAAAGAGATTTTCCATCTGCTGGTTCACTCCCCAAATGGCCACAATGGCAGTGGTTGGGTCAGGCTGAAACCAGGAGTCAGGAGCTTCATCTGGGTCTCCCACATGGGTGCAGGGGCCTGAGCACAAGGGCCATTTTCTGCTTATAGGAGCTTTAGCAGTGATCTGTGTAGAAAGTGGAGCAGTTGGGACTCGAACTGGTGCCCATAAGGGATGTCAGCACTGCAGGTGCTGGCTTTAGCCACAGCTCCAGCCCCTATTTATAGCCCTGATTATATTACTGCAGAACTAGAGTCTTTTTACTATTTACTTATTGGTTTGTTGATTTAGTGGAGCAGTAAGCTCTTAACTGTAATGCTAATTAAAAATGTGCTATCTCTAAAACCAAAAAAGAAAGAAGAAAGGGAGAGGGAGGGCGAGTGGAAGAAGGGTAAGGATGGGAGAGCAGAAGGGAATATTATTATATTCTTTGAACTGCATCTATGAACTACATTGAGTCTGTTCTCCTTGTATTAATAAAAAATTTACAATAAGAAAATGATATATAATTTTTCTTAACATACTTTAAAACTATAAATTATACAACCTACATGTACAGCAATTGTAGAACGCATAATTTGTGTCCTGTGTTGAATCAGGGTTGGAATCAGCATATACTGGCATAGTGCTGGTGATGGATTTGCACTGATCAGGCAACCCTCAAATGATGAATGGGATTCATTTGGAAAATGCTGGGCCAGGCTGCCCTCTATGTGCATAATGTTAATGGACAATACTGTATTCAATCTAAAACTCTTTTAGAATCTTTATGTCACTAATTCAGTTTATCAGCCTCAGCCTCAACCTCATTTGGTATTGCTTCTCCCTGGATACAAATGTAGCTGAAAAGAAAATATAGAGCAACGTGTAAAAATTTCTTTCTTTCTTACTTAAAATATAGTTATTAAGAAATCACTGGGGCCAGTTCTGTGGTGTAGAGGGTAAAGCCACTGCCTGCCGTGCCGGCATCCCATATGGGCACTGGTTTGAGTCCCGGCTGCTCCACTTCTGATCTGGCTCTCTGCTATGGCCTGGGAAGGCAGTGGAAGATGGCCCAAGTCCTTGGGCCCTTGAACCCACGTGGGAGACCAGAAGAGGGTCCTAGCTCCTCGCTTTGGATTGGCGCAGCTCTGGCCACTGCGGCCAGTTGGAGAGTGAGCCAGCGGATAGAAGACCTCTCTCTCTGTCTCTGCCTCTCCTTCTCTTTCTGTGTAACTCTTTCAAATACATAAATGAATATTAAAAAAAGAATCACTTAGTTGGTCCTAAATGTGGGCCTGTAAATAGAAAATTGGTCTGCCTTCAGAGTTTACTGTCCATAGGGGACAAAGAATCAACCTAAACACATGTGTGTGTGTCCTCATGTGTGTGTATGTACATATACAGCAACAGCTGATCTGTTCTTAGAAGAAAACAATTGAAATATCTTTGAGCAGTGATATAAAAATATCTAGGGGTCTAACTGGGCAGTGAAAGTACCATGGACATGGGGGGAGGGGTTTGTACTACCAAGATTCTTCAAGGAATGGCTTGTTGTTCCAGCTGTTATCAGGCAATCTCCAGCAAGCTGTTAGTCTTCTCAGTTGCTGAGTCCTGTCACCCAAGGTACACATTTTCTGGGGGCAGCCTACATCTAGTGGTTGACAAAGTAGAATGGCATAAACACTGAGCCACTTTGGTCCCCTTACAACAACTCTGACGGGTCACACTAGCTCCAAGTTCTCCATGGGGGTGAATAAGCCTATTGTTGGGTCTGCATCACAGTTTTAGTTTCTAATCCTGCCACCTCTTTCTAGAAGTGTTGGTCCTAACGGGATGGTTTAATAAACAGCTTACTTGCTAATCTCAGCCCCAAAGTCCACTCCAGAACTCAGTGTAGGGTAAGGAGGGGTTGCAGTAGAGGGGTGGGAGTAAAGACAAGTAGGAATAATCTACAGGTAAAGGAGAGGTTGCATGAAGCTCTGCAGAAGAGCAGAGGAGTAACTGTCTTGTACACAAGTTACTGAGTAGGAGGAATTTACAAGAAGGGCTTTCAGCAGTGTCAAAAATCATCATTTTCTGGTAATTGTGTATTATGTAAATAATAAATGATATAAAGATTCCAGTGTGAATTAGCCCTAGAACTGAGTACTTCCCTTGACTTAGCAAGCAAAGGTGAAGACCTGACTTCTGATACCACAACACTGCTAGCAAGATTTGTTTTTATCTCTAGCTGTTTGCCAGAGCTGAGTGTACCACTCTAAAAAAGATGGTTTTCACTTAAAAAGGAAGAAATAAAAAGATGCCAAACACACATTGTCTACTTCACAGTTTTGTTCAAAGCTTTTTCCTCAAAATGCACATGTTTTTTTCAGGCTAACAATTTTACTTGAAGTGGGAACTGGAACAACCATGATCAGAAAATAGAGTTGGCATTCCTGAGTTTTCACAAGTTCAAAGAGAAGTCCTCCACGGTACTATTAATAGCATAGATTCTGGCATTGGTAGAAAGGTTTCACATCTTTTCATCTATTAATGCCATTCTTAATCTGATACATCTAAAAAGTACATTCAGTTGGCTCGTGTGTCCTTTAATCTTTGCTGAGTCTCAAGGACTTCTACTATTTAATAGGAAGACACATATCTGCTCTTAGTGAAAATGTCTTTCAGGATTCACTGGGTTATGGTAAGCATTGAGCAGGAGAACTTTTCTAAAATATATTTACTAGTTTTAGGAGGACAGGACAGCATGACTGAACAGAGAGATAAGCATATATACACAGAGAATGAGAAGAGTACTTAAAATAACAAGGATATGGAGATTCAAGAATAAAAATGGAAAATAACAGGCTGTAAGAGAGGTCTCAGACAAGGAAAGACAGAAAAAGTATTCCTTGTATTCCTAAGTGTAGAAGCTCCTCCACATGCTAACAACAACAATACAAAGGACAACTCCAAACAAAATATCAGAGAGAATATTCAATATACTATATTGGAAGGAGTTCAGATGGAATTAGAGGAGATAAGAAAGGATGAAATCATACGATAGTTCAAGTAATAAATGCAATTAAAATAATCTTTTTGCTCTGTGGATGCCTGATCTATCCTGTTGGGTTTGACCTGACCAACATCTGAGCTATTCCATGTGTTCTACAAACTATGGTCATTTCATGAAACATTTATTACTGGGCCATATGATAGATGCAACAGTTGAGAGTACCTTAGAAACCTTTCTAGCGATTGTATACCATATTATGTACCTCTGTTGCATTTCATAATAAAAAGGAAGTTTAAGTCTTAGCTATGCTATTTTATTTTTGTAATGTTTTTGTTTTATTGTATTTTATGCACAATAGATTAGGGGAGAAATTGCCCCCTTCTTTGTTATTCTGAGAAGTACTGAGCAACAGAAGTGAGTGAGTTTGGTATGAGGTAAGCTATGTTACCTTGTATGTTGTATCTGGGACCACACTGATATGGCTTGTATACAGTTTGTCTTCCAAGTATTCAGGTGTTGGAGACCTGGTCCTTAGTGTGGGAAATGATATGGAACCTTTATGAGGTGAAACCTGGGAAAGACTGTTAGTTCACTGGGGGCACTGCCCCAGGAAAGAATTAAGGTAGTACTGATGGAACCCTGAGTTAACTCACCTGAAAGTGAGTTGTTTAAAGAATGTCTGCCCCCTAAAGCATTCTCTGCCTTCTTGTTTGGAGAAGTGATCTCTCACTCTCACATGTGTTCCTACCATCATGCCATCTATCACTAGGCCTTACTAGAAGCCAGATAAATAGGGCCATCCAATTTTGGGTTTTCAACCTCCAAAACTGTAAGCCAAATTTTCTTTATAGAGCAGTTTGCATCAGAGATTCCATTTATAGTAATGAAAACTAGACTAATATAATCACTGTATGTAAATGGTAGAAATCGTCCAACTTGGGATCACGTGAGGCTGTCAGCAGTGTCAGAAGATATTCATTCTCTCTTTCTCCCCCCCCCCCCACTCTCGCTCTTGCTCCATATTGCTGTGAAATAGAGTTAAGACTGTTCAGAGTATTTGGAACAAAAAAAAATATGGGGGCCATTTGGGAGATCATTATAACTACTGAGTTGAGTAGGTACACTTTTGGCCTACATGTTATCTGACTCTGAGCAAGACAAAACCACAACTCAAGTTAAAAGTTGACAGTACCAGGGTGGGTGTTTGGTTTAGCAGTTAAGACACTAATCAGAGTGTCTGGGTTTGGTATCTAGCTCCAACTCCTGACTCCAACTTCTTATTACTACAGATGCTAGGAGCCAGAATGATGGCTCAAGTAATCGGGTTCCTACCACACTTGGGAGACCTGGATTGCATTTCTTGCTCCAAACTCCAGCCCATTCTAGTCCTGAACCTTGTAGGTATACGGTAATTATGTCAGCAGGTGAGAGTGCTCACTCACCTCACTCTTGTATTCTTGTGCTCTCTCTGCCTCCCACCCTCCTTCCATCAAATGGGCACGTGAAAATATATATATATATATGTGTGTGTGTGTGTGTAAATTTAAAAAATTAACTCTAATTATATGAAGTAGTGATAACTGCTACGATAGCGATGGACCTGAAATATGCTCAGGGAAAGAAGCCAGACACAAATGAACACATATTACTTGATTCCATTGATATGAAATGTCCAAAAAAGGCAAATATAGAGAGACAGAAATAGATTAACAGTTGTCTTGGGCTGGAGTAGGAGTGCAGGATAACTGTAAATTGGTAAGAAATTTCTTTCTAGGGTGGTGGAAAGTGCTAAAATTAGATAGCTATAATGATTGTATAACCCTGTCATTCTCTTCAAATTTTTACTTATTAGGAGAAAAACTTTCTTCCTCCAGATACTTTGGGATGCTGCTGAGACACAGAATGAAAATAGATGAGCATGCTTTGAATTTAACACTTAGAAGTGATAAATTTATGATATACAAGTTACATGTCAATAGAGCTATTTTACAAAAAGAGTAATCTGTATTAGGAAAAAGACAGACATGTCTCAAATCCTCTCCAACTTCTTAAAATGAGAAGAGTGGCAAATTCTAAGTGTCGCTCCCCCTCTTCGTGGAGGAACGACACAGGACCCTGTGCTGTTCTTTTGTCTGCTCGGCCCTCCCCGGGTTTGCTGCTGGTTCTTCCCGGGTTGGCTACTATCCCTTCCACCTCCGTGGAAGGGCGGTTCCCCCTGGCCACATTCCCCACTTCCGCAGGGGAGCGGCACACCGCCGGCCGGCTTTCTGGGGGCTGCACAGGTGTTCCCTTAGATGTTCCCCTTAGATGTTCCCGGTGCATGCCATCTCTCTCCTCCTTTATAGTCCTCCTCTGCCAATCCCAACTCGGCTGCCCACACGCCGAGTACGCTGCTCTCCTCCAATCAGTAGCAAGTCCTACAGTTTATTGGTTGAACTGGAGGCAGCTGTGCAGAAGCTGTTTACTTCTCTCCCAGCGCCATATTGTGGGAGAGCAGATGCATAGAATAAGTCTTAATTCCAGTAACTCAGTCCAGTCCGGGCTGCTCCCCACACTAAGGAATCAATATTATTTATATAATAACTTAAAAAACAAATTGAACCTTGTACTGAATGATTTAGATATTCTCTCATTTAATGCATTTAAGAAATATACACATTTTCATTTTTTTGTTTGTTTTCTGACAGAGAAAAGACTATAGTCCAGGAAGGGAAGGCACTATACCCAATGTCACTAAGATGGTATGTTTAAATTTAAACTCATGCTGTGCTATCTGTCTATTTATCTCTCTACCTACTACCCTTACTAAACCAAAAGAATTTCAGTCTGTTATGCAGTGGTCAGAAAAAATATAGACATTCAGAAAGGCCTATGTTCAGCTGGGTCAGAAAAAATACTATTTCCAAATCATATTTTGAAGTGAGTTTGTTCATAGAACACATATACAGATACTGAAATCTCTCTAATCTCTTATTGGCATTAGTTTATATTGAGGATACACAAGACTGACAGTCTCATTCCTTTGATAGTGATTAAGAGGAAAATACCTTTCTTTTTAGAAAACTACTTAGATTCACTTATAGACAAGTTACAGACTCATATATTTGTGAAAATGTTTTTATTAACCTGCAACTGAAACATTTTCTCTTTGCCTCATTGCTACCCAATGAAATACAACTTGGAAAAATATTCCTGAAAATGCAGCAGACCCTATTTTATAATTTCCTGATCTGTAACATGCTGAGATGACATTAGTTGTGCCAATTTAAAGGGATGTAGTATAGAGATGGATTTGGAATTGTTGAGATATATTAATATATGCTTGTTTACCACATCAACAGTAAAAACCAAAGGAAAGATTAGCAACATATTACTCCAGAAGGGAACATTCATCAGGATTCTTACCTGCCAGTGGAGTATTATATTCCAAATCAAACCAAGAGTCAGTTTATGATTCCCATCTACTATGTCAGTGCTTCCAATATTCACTAAATCAACCTGTTAAAGAGAAAGGGAAAACATCTGGAGAAAGGAGACCAAATACAAAGTTGCACAGAAAACAGAGTGTGAAGCTAAATGCATTTAGCTATTTTTAGAGTTTAAGCAGCATTATAGCTTTTAAAAAATAATCTAGGGGCCAGCGCTGTGGTGTAACGGGTAAAGCCGCCACCTGCAGTGCCAGCATCCCATATGGGCGCCAGTTTGAGTTCTGAGTGCTCCACTTCCCATCCAGCTCTCTGCTATGGCCTGGAAAAGCAGTAGAAGATGGCCCAAGAGCTTAGACCCCTGCACCCAGGTGGGAGACCTGGAGGAAGCTCCCAGCTCCTGGCTTCAGATCAACATAGCTCCAGCCATCGTGGCCAAATGGGGAGTGAACCAGTGGATGGAAGACCTCTCCCTTTGCCTCTCCTTCTCTCTCTGTATAACTATGACTTTCAAATGAATAAAATAAATCTTCAAAAAAAACTTTAAGAAATCTAACAATGAAACAAATACACATGTAAATTCACTTTCTGTAATGAATAAGCACCCCAAAACACATTTACAGAGGTAAGAAATGAATGCACTTTGGGCATATGAATATATTACTGCATATTAAAGAGACCAATCAAATTATCTCCAAATAAAATGTTAACAATAATAACTCATAAAGCTGCCTAAAATTAAAATATGTTTCATAGTACAGAATTGAAACTCAAAATTAAAAAACTGGAAATTCATTAGTTCTATCTAGCCTAGAGGAGTGTTGTTATAAATAAGGGTGACTGCATTTGACTAAAATGTCTCTTCATAAGAAAAACATATTACAATTCTAATAAACAATGGAAGCCAATGACCGGTTTTTTTTCATATCAAGGACAGAGTTTGCAAACAAAAATCTGGCAGTTTCATTTTTTCAAGGCAAATTTCTATATCATCTGTTTTTCAGGCTCCTAACACTTTTAGGTGGAGTCAGGTCACACATAAGCATCAGAAAAATAACCACATGAAAAGGCGTTCAATGTTATTAGCCATTAGGAAAATACCAATTAATGCCACAATGAGATATCACTACGCACTTCTCATAATTGCTAAAGTTAAAAAAAAAAGACTACATCAAACGATGATGAGGATATAGAGAAAGAGAGTCACTCAACCACTACTGGTAGAAATGTAAATGGTACAGCCACTCTGGAAAACAATTTGTCAGTTTCTCACAAATCTGAATGCATATAAACCATATTATCCAGCAACTGGGCACTGGGACATTTATCCCAAAGAAATGAAAATTTGCTTACATAAAAGCTTGTATGTAAGGGCTCATACTAGCTTTATTTTTAACAGCCCCTTGAAATAATCCAGATAGCCTTCAAGGGTTAACAGTTAAACTGTGGCATAGCCACACCAAGGGGTACAGTCAACAATGAAAAGAAACAGACTGTTGATATATAGAACAAAGGTGATGAATCTGAGAAAAAATGCTAATCTCATAAGGTTGCATAGTGTATTATTCTGTTTATATAATACCTTTTAAAATGCAAAATGGTAACACAGACTAGTGCCAGGCCACCAAGGTTAGGAATGCAGGTAGGATATGTGGGCTAAGTGGAGGTAGTCAACAAAGAACAATGCAAGAGATCCTTGACATGGTGGAAGTGTTCTGCATCTGTACTCTGATGGTGGCTACTCAACCTACACAAATGACAATGTACATGAGGAAACACACACACACACACACACATCAATGAGTACAAGTAAAACTTGGGAAATCTGAACACATCTGTTATAAGATATCAGGGTATGGGAGTCAATTCAAGAACAAGTAAGAATTGTCTACATTTCATAAAGGGGTTCTTTACATGGAAGTAGAGGACAGGAGCTCTTCAAATGGACAAGCCATTACAAATATATCAATTCATTCATTCATTCAATACATTTTGGCTACATGCCAGACACTGTAATGCTTAGAGCAAAAAAAGGAAATCCTTCCTGTTTTCATGGAACTGAATACTACTGAAAGTGATAAACCATATCATATGTTGTTGAACATTCAATTATTGAAATGGAGATGTGATTTTTAGGAAGTAGCTTTATTCAGAATAATTGCTGGTAGTGATGTTCTGATGTGCTAAAGGGCTGAGACTTGGAGTAAGCAGGAGGCACTTCGATTCCAGCAGCCCCTACTCACTGTCATAAGATTTCTCACTGCGTCAGCAGAGGAATTATTCTTCCATATCCTTATCCTCATAAAACAAGCATAACATCGAATTTTTATTATGTTTGGGTATTGTGCTCAGCCCTTATAAAGAACAGTATGGTAGAATCCCTAATGTCAAGAAATTCACAAGTGGGGGCTAGTGTTCTGGCATAGCAAGCTAAGCCACCACCTGTGACAACAGCATCCCACATGGGCATTGGTTTCAGTTCTGGTTGCTCCACTTCTAATTCAGCTCCCTGCTAATCTGACTAGAAAAGCAGTAGAAGATGGCCCAAGTCCTTGGACCCCTGTCTCCCATGTCAGAGACCTGGGTGGAGCTCCTGGCTCCTGGATTCAGTCTGGCCCAGCATTGGCAGTTGTGGCCATCTGGGGAGTGAATCAACAGATGGAAGATCTCTCTCTCTCTCTCTCTCTGCCTCTCCTTCTCTGTAACTCTTTCAAATAAATAAATAAATCTTTAAAAAATAATTCACAAGTTAATAGGAGGCCACATAATAAAACTAAAAGTAGGGCTGGTGTTGTGGCACAGTGGGTTAAGCCACAGCTTTTGCCACTGGATTCCATATTAGAGTACCTGTTTGGGTCCCTGCTGCTCCGCTTCCAATCCAGCTCTCTGCTATGGCCTGGGAAAGCAGTGGAAGATGGTCCAAGTCCTTGGGGCCCTGTATCCACATGGGAGACCTGGAAGATCCTGGCTCTTGACTTAGGATCCGCCCAGCTCTAGCTGTTGCAGCTAATTTGGGAGTGAGCCAGCAGATGGAAGATCTCTCACTCTGTCTCTCCCACACTCTCTGTAACTCTACCTTTCAAATAAAATAAAATAAAAAGTTTCTTTTAAGAAACACAAGGTACACAATTTTTCGAGATTTATTTTTTGAAAGAGTGACAGAGGAAGAGAGGGAGGGAGGGAGGGAGGGAGAGATGGAGGGGCAGAGGGAGGAGAGAGAATCCTCTGTCATCTGCTGGTTCACTCCCCAAATGGTCGCAAAAGCTGGGGCTGGGCCAGATGAAAGCCATGAGCCCCAAAATCTATCCAGGTCTCCCACGTTGGTGGCAGTGGCCCAAGTACTTGTGTCATCATCTGATGCTTTCACAAAGACATTAGCAGGGAGCTGAATCAGAAGCAGAGCAGCCAGTACTCAAATCAGCATGCTGATAAGAGATGCTGATCACAAGTAATGTCTTAAACTATTGAGCTACAATGCCAGCACCAAAAAGGAATACAATTTTGATACAAGTTATAAAGTGAATGAACTTTGGAAACTTTCTAAATGAAATAAGAGATACATATAGTGAAAAATATTATATGATCCACTTAAATGAGTATCTAGAATAGTCAAATTCATAGAGAAAAAATGATTGAGGCTATCATGAGTTGGGGGAGAATGGATTGGGGACTATTGGTTTAAGGGGTATAAACTCAGTTTGGAATGATGAACAAGTTATAGAGATGGGTGGCAGTGATGATTATCCAGTAGTGAGGATGTCCTTAATACCACTGACCTAAAGATCAAAAATAGTTAAAATGACACCTCAACACAATAAAGGCCAAATCTGACAGCTAACATTACACTTGACAGAAAAACTTTTCCTCTAAGGTCAAGAACGAGACAAGGATGTCCACCCACCACTTTGATTCAATATAGTACTAGAAGTTCTAGTCAGAGCAATTATGCAAAATAAAAAACTAAAAGGCATCCAAATTAGAAAGGAAGAAATAAAATTATCTATTGGCAGATGATAAAATCTTATGCGATAAATCTTCAACACATTCATACAAAATGTATATTATGAAAAAACTGCATACATCTCAGAATAATTTGTACCAAAATAATTTTTCAAATGTTCAATTACATTTTCCAGGAAGCTTTTGAAGTACTCTCATATACTGAAAATGTTAAGGGATCAACAAAAATTATTAGCACTAATACATGAATTCAGTAGGTTTCTAGGGCAGAAATTAACATAAAAATCAATAGCATTCTTATACAAAAACAATGAAACATTTGAAACATAAACTAAGTAAATAATCCCATTCACAATAGCTAACAAATATAAAATAAAACAATTAGTAACATAGGTAACCAAGGAGGTTCAACATCACTAAACTAAAAACTATAAAACATTCTTTCTTCACCAGAAAGAAATTGAAGTAGATCCAAGTAAATAGAAAGATATCCTGAATTAATGGACTTGAAAAATTAATATCATTAAAATAACCATAGTTGGCAATGTCATCTACATATTTAGTACAATCCATATTGTAATCTAATGATATTTTCTTATAAATAGAAAAATAATACTAAAAATATAGAACCAAAAAGATGGCAAGTAGCAAAATGTATAAAATAGCACACACCACACTACTTCAAAATATAATGCAAAGCTACATTAATCTAAACAGAATGGCATTGGCAGAAAAAAGACATGTAGATCAATAGAACAGAATAGAGAGCCAACAAATAAACCCACACATTTATGACCAATTGATTTTTGACAAAGGTGCCAAGAGCATGCAATGCAGAACGTGCATATCTCTTCAATAAATGATGTTAGAGAAACTGGATCTCCATGTGTAGAAGAATGAAATTAGGTCTTTATCTCACATCACATATAGAAATCAACTCAGAATGGGTTAAACACCATAAGGTAAGACATGAACCATAAAACCACTAGAAGAAAACATGGTGGAAATACTCTATAGCATTGGTGTGGACAATGAGGTGTTTTTTTTTGTTTGTTTGTTTTTTGTTTTTTTTTAAGACATGACATCAAAAGCAGTCAAGAACAACAGCAACAACAAAAACAGAAAAAATAGGATTATAGTAAACTAAAAAGCTCTTCCACAGCAAAGGAAGCCATCAATAGAAGGAAGAAAACACTCCTTATGGGGGCAAAAGCTACTATAAGTCAAAAGTTGTACTTTGGAAATTTATATTTATTAAATAAAAGTTGAAAAGAAAAAAAATGGCATTGAATGGTGGATAAAAGGGGCCTGGAGTGGCTGGGGGTAAAAGGATTTGGAAGACGTTGGTTAAGGGACACACAGTCCCTTCAGATAGGAGGAAAGATTCCAAGATATCTATTGTACAATGTGATGACTATAGATGATAGGAATGTATTGCATTTTGAAATTGCTAATAGATTTTACGTGTCCTCACCAGAGAATAATGATAATTATGTGAAGCAATGAATGCATTAATTAGCAAAGTGGAGCCATGCCAAATGCATACATGTTTTAAATCATCATGCTGTACATAATAAATAAATAAAATATATTGTAAATTAAAAATAAAATTTATAAGAGTTTAAATGGTGAATTTTATTAAGTATAATTTGCCACAAAATTTAAGTCATTAGACACACAAGACACATACACAAAAAGAAGTCACAGAAAATACCTAAATGAATGTGAATTGTTCTATTCTAATACAATTTATATGCACTGGAAAAATAAGTAGGTAACTGAGTCTCATGGAGACTCAGAAGATAAATTAATTGAGTATGACAAGGTAAGCACAAGAAATAAGGTATATTCAGTATTAATGTAAGGAGGAATAAAAATATTGGGGAAAAAAAGTGTCAGGTGGGAAGGCATGCCAGGAATGGGAGCTCACTGACTAAGGTTATTATCCAATGGGGAACTGAAAGTGTTGTATTCAGGGACAAAAAGGCATGGCCCTAGAGAGTTACTCTCATCACCTTGCAGTTAGTACCAATCATCCTTCCCTGCTAAAGGTCTACAACTGATCAAGTCTTGCTGCTGTGAACAGGTATTCTGCTGCTCTGTGTACTTTGGCAAGAAGCACATCTCCATTCTTTCAGTACTAAACGGTGTGCTGTTTTTGGATGTATGCATACACCCATGTGCAGGGGTAAAATTCTTTAAGAATTTGGGGGCTAGATTATGAAGAGTCATTACATAAATAATGGAAGGAGCTGAGTGGTAGAGGGGGTTGAAGACATAACAAAGACAATACAAATGGTGTTCAAAAAGTCCATAGAAAATGCCTAGTATGAAATGAAAGATGCATGGATTTCAAACTTTTTTGAGCCAAAATACACTTATATTTTAATTCCCTTTTCCACAATTTCATAAAGTATCTCTGTATTACCAGAAAAATTTAATAGGACTGTGCTAACCTTATAGGCACTGCAAGAAAAAAAAAAGGCAGCCAGGATGAATTATAGATGTCTCAGTAACAAATGCAAAGGAGGTGAAATTTTTGTCAGGGATACCAAACTTTTTCACAACTCTGAACTCTACAAAATGTGTATTTTATAACATAGTTTGTGTCTCGTTACAATCTTACAAGTGACACAGCAATAACCATATGGCCATTTCTTTTGTCAATCTTTCATAAACAGTAAGAGCATAGTATTAAATCTTAGTTCTGTGGAGACATTCTGTCAACAGCCACAATAACACAATCCATTTTACAAAACTTTCTGCTGATGTGCAGTTATATTTGATTTGTTAGTTTGCTACTTTACTGCAAGGGTTATCCACTATACTTTCAGCTCTAGTAGTGCAGGAATCTTCTGCATTTAGTTGCTGGTATTTGCTCTATGACACAATGAGTAATTTCCATGGTTTATAAGCAGTGTTTCTCTAGGTGCCTTAGAGGGTTACTCTTATCACAATGCAGTTAGTGCCAATCTTCATTCCTTTCTAGAGCTCTGCACTTGATGAAGCCGTGTTGGCGTAAGTGGATATTTTTTGTTCTGTACCTTGTTATAAGAAACACAGTGACCACCTTTCTGGGAGTGGTGAACTTCATGCTATTCTTTATGCTGGTTTTTCTTTGTGTGCATGCATGTCTGTCTGTGTGTGAAACATGTAAAATCTCAGTTTTGTCCTTTTAAATATTTAATTTCTTTATACATAAACATATTTTATTTTATACAATTGCCCGAGATTTCATGCATACCTCTCTCCTCCATCTTGAAACAATCTTTCTTTTCCAATTTGCTTCCACTCTTTGTTCCTCTAACATTTTTCTCCCAATCTGACCAAAAACTTCTTTATTTTATATTTTTTCTTCCTATTCATATGATCATTACATGTATGACTGTGCATATGTGATTTCAAAAAGAAACAAACCAATGGAGTTAAAATCTACAAAGTGGCATATTTTCCAGATAATATTGTATTTTACATTTATCACATAATAATCTCCATGAATTATTATGCTCATGCCTACATTATATTTTATATTTTAAGTATGTCACAGAGTAATTAGCCAGTTTCTTGTTGATTCAGTTTGTTTCTAGATTTTTGATTTATTTTATCAGTTAATATAATTTTCTCTCTTCCCACAATACTGACACTTCTATTGTTATATAATAATTTCCATGGGACTGGCATTGTGGCGTAATGGGTAAAGCCATTGCCATGCGGCATGCAGCACCAGCATCCCATATGGGCACTGGTTCAAATCCTGGCTGCTACATTTCCAATCAAATTGCTGCTAATGCACCTGAGAAAGTAGTCGAAGATGGCCCAAGTGCTAGGGTCCCTGAACCCACATGGGAGACTCAGCAGAAGTTCCTGGCTCCTGGCTTTGGACTGGCCTAGCTCCAGGCATCACAGCCATTAGGGGAGTGAATCAACAGATGGAAGTTCGATCTCTCTTTCTCTCTCTCTCTCAAATATATAAATCAATCTTTTTTTTTCTTTTTTTTCAGTATTCTTTTTTTTTAACTTTTATTTAATGAATATAAATTTCCAAAGTACGATTTATGGATTACAATGGCTTCCCCCCCATACCGTCCCTCCCACCCACAACCCTCCCCTTTCCCACTCCCTCTCCCCTTCCATTCACATCAAGATTCATTTTCGATTATCTTAATATACAGAAGATCAGCTTAGTATACCTTAAGTAAGGATTTCAACAGTTTGCACACAGAAACATAAAGTGAAAAATAATAGATGATTTTTTTTAAATGATGATGAAATCAGAGCAGACCTATTGTCATGTTTAATCCCAGTGAGAGTCAAGTTGGGAGTTGATAATTTTTTTTTTCCAGAGGATCAGTTTAGTATGCATTAAGTAAAGATTTCAACAGTTTGCACCCCCATAGAAACACAAAGTGAAATATATTGTTTGAGTACTCGTTATAGCATTAAATCTCAATGCACAGCACATTAAGGACAGAGATCCTACATGAGGAGTAAGTGCACAGTGACTCCTGTTGTTGACTTTACCAACTGACACTCCTGTCTTTGGCATCAGTAATCTCCCTGTGCTCCAGTCATGAGTTTCCAAGGTTATGGAAGCCCTCTGAGTTCTCCGACTCTTATCTTGTTTAGACAAGGTCATAGTCAAAGTGGAGGTTCTCTCCTCCCTTCAGAGAAAGGTACCTCCTTCTTTGAAGACTTGTTCTTTCCACTGGGATCTCACTCAGAGATCTTTTGCCAGAGTGTCTTGGCTTTCCATGCCTGAAATACTCTCATGGGCTTTTCAGCCAGATCCGAATGCCTTTAGGGCTGATTCTGAGGCCAGAGTGCTATTTAGGACATCTGCCATTCTATGAGTCTGCTGAGTATCTCACTTCCCATGTTGGATCACTCTCCCCTTTATTTACTCCATCGGTTAGTGTTAGCAGGTACTAGACTTGTTTATGTGCTCCCTTTGACTCTTAGTCCTTTCATTATGATCAATTGTGAACTGAAATTGATCACTTGGAATAGTGAGATGGCATTGGTACATGCCACCTTGATGGGATTGAATTGGAATCCCCTGGTATGTTTCTAACTCTACCATTTGGGGCAAGTCAGCTTGAGCATGTCCCAAATTATACATCTCTTCCCTCTCTTATTCCCACTCTTATGTTTAACAGGGATCACATTTCAGTTAATTTTCAACACTTAAGAATAACTGTGTATTAATTACAGAATTAAACCAGTCATATTAAGTAGAACAGACAAAAAAACAATCTTTTTTAAACATGTCCAGGGTTGTATGTGGCTGAAATGTATTTAATTTTAGGTGGTGTTTGCAAGTCTTCCTTCTTTTTGGATTTATTTATATATTTGAAAGGCAAAGAAATGTGGGGGGAGAGGGAGAGGGAGAGAGAATGAATGAATATGAATGAATGAATGAGAGACAATCTTCCTTCCCTTGGTTCACTCTCCAAATGGCCCTTACAGGAATGGCTGAAGCCAGGAACCACAAGATCCACCTGAATCTCCCACATTAGTAGCAGGAACTGAAGTATATGGGCCATAAAACTCTGTTTCCCAGGCACATTTGCAGGGAGATGGATCAGAAGCAGGGTAGCTAGGACTTGAACTGACACTCTGAGATGGTATGTGGGTGTCTCAAGTGGCAGCTTAACCTGGCTGGACCACAATGTCCACCCCTGCATGTTTTCCTTAAAAGCATTTATCATTTCACACTTTAACCAGCAATGTATAATACACTCTTCTTGGGGCTGGCATTGTGGAATAGAGGATTAAGCCACCAGCTGCAATGCTGGCACCCCATATGGGTTTCAGTTCAAGTCCCAGCTGCTCTCTTCCCCTACAGCTCCCTTCTAATGTACCTCAGTAAGCAGCAGAAGATGGTCCAAGTGCTTGGACCCTGCCACCTATGTGAGAGACCTGAAGAAGTGGATGGAAGATCTCTCTCTCTCTCTCCCTCCCTTTCCCCATTCCCCCCAGTAACTCTGAGTTCAAACTAAATAAATCAATCTTTAAAAAAGAGTAGGCTCCTCCTTTACCAGCAGTTTTCTACTTCTTTGCTCTGCTTGCATGATGAGTAAAAAACATGTCACTTTGTCAAGGTTTGTTGTTGTTGTTGTTTTATGGTGACAATCTTAGTGCACTGCATTTGGAATATATTATTATATGACTGATCATAATCCCAGTTTTTCAGTTATTAAAGTCTTAATTTTCTGTACGGTAGTTATTTTTTAATTCTCAAATTTCTTTTTTTAAATGTTATTTAAAGCATACAAATTTCATGTATTTCATATATGCAGATTTAGGAACATAGTGATACTTTCAACCCTACCCTCCCTCCTGCCCATGCACCCACGCTTCCTCCTCTTTCCTCTCTGTCTCTCCCCCTCTTCGTGGAGGAAGAACACAGGACCCTGCGCTGTTCTTTTGTCTGCTCGGCCCTTCCCGGGTTTGCTGCTGGTTCTTCCCGGGTTGGCTACTGTCCCTTCCACCTCCGTGGAAGGGCGGTTCCCCCTGGCCACTTTCCCCACTTCCGCAGGGGAGCGGCACACCGCCGGCCGGCTCTCTCGGGGGCTGCACAGGTGTTCCTTCAGATAGATGTTCCTCTTAGATGTTCCTGGTGCATGTTGTCTCTCTCCTCCTTTATAGTCCTCTTCCACCAATCCCAATTCTGCTACCCACACGCCGAGTACGCTGCTCTCCTGCAATCAGGAGCAGGTCCTGCAGCTTGTCAAGTTGGTGAGAGGCAGCTGGGTAGAAGCTGTTTACTCCTCTCCCAGCGCCATATTGTGGGAGAGCAGATGCATAGAATAAGTCTTAATTCCAGTAACTTAGTCTAGTCCGAGTTGCTCCCAGTTGCTCCCCACACTCTCTTATTCCCTGTCTTAATTTTTACAATGATCTACATTCAGTTTACTTTATTTTCATAAGACTGACCATATACTAAGTAAAGAGCTCAACAAATAGTAAGAAGGAAAAGGAGGAGGAGGAAGAAATGGTGGAGAAAAAGGATAAAATTCTTAAATTTCAGGAGATCTTTATTAAAAAGATACAACATATATTTAGTACTTACAATGTGCAATATGCTAATATAGGAAATTTCATATCATTCAACATAATACAATTTTGGATTTTATTCAAATGTAAGACAGTCATATAGATTTATGATTTAATTTTGTTTTAGACTATAAGCATTAAAATTAATCAAATCACAGAAGGAAATGTATTATTTTATCTTTAAATATGCTCTGGAATTCCTTAAAATATAATAGCTTCTTATTACTGATAGGTAAGGTTAAAATCATTTGTGAGGAATTCTGGTACATTTTTCAATAGTAGATCTCTAATAACTAGCCTTGTGTTTTCTGAATTAATTATTGCAGCTTAATTTTCTAGTTTTCTTATATCAATTTTAGTAATTTGCATTATACTAGACAACTATCAATTTCCTGCAATTTTTAAAAATCAATATAGAATTGCTGGAAGTATTCTATTAATTTCTCTTGTATCTTTTCTTATACATCCTTTCCTCATTACTAATTTTGTCTATTTTTACTACCATTTTCCTTTTATTAAGATTAGAAGAGATTTCTCTATTTTGTTGATCACTTCAGAGCCAGTTTCTGGATTCATTCTATATTGTTCAGCATTCTATTTTTATTTCAATTTTAATTTGAATTATTTTTGTCTCTTTTAGTTTCTTAACATATAAACTTAATTCTTATGTTTGCAGCTATAAAAAAGCACCTTTAATTTTATACAGTTCTCTCAGAATGTAGCTTTCCCTATTCACGTCACCGTGGTAAACTTGAGTTATGTCAATTTTACCAAGTGCATGTATGTACATTTGAACAAAAGAGAAACAGAGTACCAAAGATAGGTGATGCTTCCAAAAGGTCAGATTTAAGCTATGTCCTGATATAAGACATAATTTTTAATAACATCTGGAGAATTCTTACCAAAGTGATTTAATAGGTACTCTCCAAATTAATAAATATTTTACAGAACTATGTAGAAAAAATGAATACTATTTTTTGCTTATACTTTGTCTCTTGCTTTACATACCTTCTTCAAACCACCAAGGGCTACAAGAAAGAACAGTAATTAATAATCATGAAGACTCTAGAGGAAGGGGTATTTTTGTCATTCCTGAGAGATATTTATTGCTCATGGCCTTTACATTACTATTGTATGCCTCAGACTGACAGTCAAGCCCACTTTGACTCTGAATATTCATATATTTCTTGTTGTTATATTGCCATATTTCTTACCATATAAATATTTGTGACATTGTTTTCTGTATTTCATGAGTAGCTGCTCTTAAATAATCATCACCATACTGTTCAAAGGCTTCTCTCTTTTATTTCACATATTTTCTCTTATACATGTTCTGAAATGTTATCTTTCAAGCATTCTCTTCAATCCAATTGCTAAAATAATGTGAAAATAGAAAACAAATTTTACAACCTATTAATCTATGCTAAATGAATAATTGTGTTTTTGTCTAGTAATCAAATAAAAACATTGATATTCTATATGCTGGTATATGAACCTTCTGTGTATATGCATGTTTGTCAGTGTTGTAATAAATGTTACTGAGAAAATTAACTAATTAGGTCACTAAGGCTCCCTTGAGTTCTGGTTTCCTGTTTTGTAGAGCGTAAGCATCTGATACTAAATAAATAGGTGTGAAAAGTGATAGTGTGTCAAAATTTAATACTGTGCATTGAACTAGTGCAGAAATAGGTTTACCTACACATGACATTTGTTTTTTGTAGTTCTCTATAGGGCTAAGCCTTCACACACAAAGAAACATTAGATCTGTCTCAGAGTTTTTGTACCATTGTCTTGGAAGTTGCTTTATTCAAATGTAATTTTGGAGGCTCAAAAATTCCTACCATTTACCTGGACATAATAGAACCTTATTGTGACTGCAGTAGAAAGTTTAAATGTGAACTCTGAGGAAAACATCACTTGAGTAATGCTGAGAAGGCTGCAAAAATGAAAAATATACACTGAAAACATAATAGATGAATTTTTATAATACAGTAGTTTAGTATTGGCCATTTTACAAATGTGGGGACAAAGTCGGGTGCGGTTTCCTTTTCTGACTGCACACCAGTAGGTGTACAAAAATGTCTATTTTGTGCAAAATGTATATTTAGTAATCCTAAGATTAATATATAAGCATTTCAGAGAACACTGTTAATTTCAGGTGCCCTACCTCCTAAATGCGTTTGCTAATTCCTGGACTATGAGGAGAAATTCTGTCCCTTTGCTTATTTAAGAAAGGCAAGATATTTCACTCTGTTTTGGTTTATTCCCAGTTTGTTTGAGGCATGGATGCAATTTCCAGCATTATCAATAATATTTCTGCAAATTAAATTTAGGTTTCCCTAAATTTAAGGATTCACTGGTTATAGTTAAAGGATTTATATTTATTAGATTGATATGTTCAAGATTTAAGGATACTTAAGAAAACCATAAGATTAAAGTAAACCTGAAATATTACGATTTTATGAGATAGGAGTGACTTGGACAAGCTCACACTATCTTACATTTGCTTTGCAGAAAGAACACCAGAACAGGGATCATCAAATAGAAAATGGTACAGAAAACTTCAGAATGAAGAGAATGTGCCATAAACACACTTTTTTTAAAAATTTTTTTTGATAGGCAGAGTTATACAGTGAGAGAGAGAGACAGAAAGGTCTTCCTTCCCTTAGTTCACCCCCCAAATGGCCGCTACAGCCCGCACGCTGCGCCAATCCAAAGCCAGGAGCCAGGTGCTTCCTCCTGGTCTCCTATGCGGGTGCAGGGCCCAAGCACTTGGGCCATCCTCCACTGCACTCCCGGGCCACAGCAGAGAGCTGGCCTGGAAGAGGGGCAACCGGGACAGAATCCGGCGCCCCAACCAGGACTAGAATCCAGGGTGCTAGCGCCGCAGGAGGAGGATTAGCCAAGTGAGCCGCAGCGCAGGCCAATAAAAACAATTTTAACAAAAATGTTAAATAATGAAAATCAAAGTTCTTAGGATAGAGCAGAAGGAACTACAGTTTTACATAGGTGTGTGATTGATGCATGTATATGGAGGGTGTATATGTGTGGCAAAGTTCTAAGAAATAAAGCTCTAGTGGATGTTTCACAAAATTTTGTATTTGGTAGAGACAGGGAGTTGGATAAACTTTTCCAGATTTAGTTTTGTAAATCATTTAAGCAATTATAGTTTTAATTTGTAAAGTGCATAAAGTAATATAGCTCATTCAACAGGGAAACCATCATCTTTACAATAACTGGTATCTTAAATTTTTAGACAGCCATTGACAAGGAAATTTCATAGCTATGGACACTAATGAGAACGAATCCTACAGTATTTAGCCAATTGAAATTCTGCTAAGGCTAGGAAGTTTCTCACATTTGTTTCAAAGGAACAGAACATTTCTGAGTTAAAGTGTAAGAAGGTCTCACTTCTGTTCCGTAATTGGGAAGTATAAAACCTGAACATTTCTGAATTAGAATAGGGAAAGAGATAAGGGTAAGCCATCTTTTCACTCATCAGTCTTTATATTGAGTATAACCAAAAAATGCTACAAATGCAGTCATATAATTTCATGAAAAACAGCAAGATTATGAAATAGACCATCAAATACATTTTTAGACTATTAAATACATTTGTTAGAGTTTGGGTTCATTCCCTTAACCAGAATCTGAAACAATAACTAATAATTTGGGACAACAAATACATTGGACTCTTATTATATAAATATCCCTCACAACACACCTCATGCATGTACTTCCACGATCTATTTATTTAGTTCTTTCATGTTTGTACATTTCTTATCAACTGACTATAACTTAAGAATTCCCACTTTTTTTTTTTTTTGACAGGCAGAGTGGACAGTGAGAGAGAGACAGAGAGAAAGGTCTTCCTTTGCCGTTGGTTCACCCTCCAATGGCCGCCGCGGCTGGCGCACTGCGGCCGGCGCACCGCGCTGATCCGAAGCCAGGAGCCAGGTGCTTCTTCTGGTCTCCCATGGGGTGCAGGGCCCAAGGACTTGACTTGGGCCATCCTCCACTGCACTCCCAGGCCATAGCAGAGAGCTGGCCTGGAAGAGGGGCAACCGGGACAGAATCCGGTGCCCCGACCGGGACTAGAACCTGGTGTGCTGGCACTGCAAGGCAGAGGATTAGCCTAGTGAGCCGCAGTGCCAGCCAAATTCCCACTCTTACAGATGAGCAGAATTTGCTTTGTAAACATGCTATGTGCCTTTTTAAAGACAGCAGCTCTGGTGGAGTCAGGCTAAGGAGAGTTCTCTAAATTCAAGAGACTCTCCTCAATATTTATATAATTCTTCCAAATACCCTGCATTTAACAGATCAAAAATGCAGGAAATCAAGGTAGTTTTACTGCCTTGAAACATGTGCTTTTATGTCACATTTAAGATTTGCACTATTTAAAATTTCAGGACATAGGGAATAAATCATACCTATTTTCATCCATAGAGTGATGCATGTGTTGAATCTTTTATTATTATATGATGAATAGTTCAACATCTACAACCTGGAAGGTAGGCTGCTTTGCCATTGTGGGACTGACTCCCCAATGGCATTATTTCTTTACACCCTATCACATCTCCATATTCCAAATATCATTATTTATTTCATTCAACTATACAAATTTTATTGAAAAGTACTTCTAAAATGCACATTCTAATTTAGAATATATTGTAAGATTTAATTCTGGTTATTCACTACAAAGACACTGTCTTTACTTTTTAATAAGTTTTACATATTCAAGTATTTATTAAATATTTTTACCACCTGCCATATGCCATTCATAGAGTTGTGAGGACAGAGATAATTTAATAATGGATTTTTCTACTGCATTGCTTGAAGACTAGTGAAAAATGTTAAATTTGCTCTATAGCTTCGATGTGTTTATTATCATAATAATACATCAAAAGGGAATTCTTTTTAATGGAGTTATGTTTTTACTTATTTATATAGTGCTTCTTTGGCAATAAAGCCTTGAGGCAGTTAAACAAAAGAAAATCTCATAATCGCAAGAAAATATAAGCATTTAAAGGGATGAAAGAAATTAAACATGTCAAAGTAGAAGTTTTAATACAGGTAGTCTGGTTGAAATTAAAATGCAAGCTAACGTTCTTAGCAAAGAAGTTCCTATAATTACATTCAGCAAAATTTCCTTTATAGAATATTATAAAGCAAAGGGTAGCCTAGGAGAAAATGGACACTGTCCCTGATAATAATAACTTCAAAATATAAATTTTGAAAAAGTACACTTTCAATATAATATTTAATTTGAATTTTATAAATATTATATGCCTTATATCTGGCCATATAGAATGCCACTTTAACAAAAACTACAATCCTATATACCTACAGCTTCCAAAGCTACAGCTGCATATACTAATTTTAGAAAAAAATTTGCAATAGGAAGAACAATTTTAAAAGATTCATAACTGGCATTATTTATATATATATCATTATAACATATATCATTATAGTAAGAACAGCTTTTAAATTACAATTTGTACCTGTAAGGCCGCCACAAAGCACACCAAACATCGGATAAGGGAAAGAGCTTATTGGGTGAAACCCTACAGACTGGAGGGAAGGGGCAAAGAAGGATAAGAGGGAGAAGGAGAGCATAAGAGAAAGAGACAGAGTTCAGGAGATGGAGAGAAAGAGATACATGTGTTCAGGAACTGTTCCTTTTAAAACTTTGCCAAGGAGTGGGCAGGGAAGTAGGAGCAGCGAATCCCATTAGAGTGGGTGTGGAGCTGACACTGGTGGTTGGGCCATGTGGCCACCTGGCTTCCAGCAATGGCAGTGGGGGCTAGAGCCTAGGATGGTGCCAGGGTGTAGACAGCACCATAGATAAGACTGCGCCATTTTCCTAACAGTACCCATGTAATGATGATCACAACAGATATCCATGTACACACACAGTAGATAAATGGCTACTGCAATTGTTTTTACTTGAAAATTTTTTAATTGAAACATAGTATCTGTACATATTTATGAGGTAAAATGTGATGTTCTAATTCAGGTATACATTGGGTAATGATCAAATCATGGAATTAGCATATCCAGCACTTTAAACTTTTAACATTTGTTTATACTGAGTATATTCAATCCCCTCTTATTCTTTAAATTATTTTTATTTATATAATGGGTACAAATTTCATATATGTCATATACACTGTTTTAAGAGCATAATGATTCTTCCATCCTACTCTGCCTCCCTCCTACTCTCACCCTTCTCCCTCCTTCCTTTCTTTTTTTGTAATTTCTACAATGGCATACTTTCAATTTTCAAAATCACAAGCTTAACCTTCTACTAAATTCAACAAGTAGTAAGTAGAAAAACCACTGTTTCTCAAGAATATAAACAAAGCTATAAATAATAATCAAATCTAAAAATGCCAGTTTTGATAAACTATATTACATTTTTTATACTCTGTATATTAGTTACCACAAATCAGGAAAAGCATATATTTGTCTTTTTCAGACTGGCTTATTTCACTAAGCTTAATGATCTCCAATTGCATCCATTTTGTTTTGAAAGAGACTACTTCATTCTTTTTCATGGCTGAATAGAAGTATTCCATCATGCATATATATCACAATTTCTTTATCTAGTCATCAAATGATGGACATCTGGGTTAATTCTGTATCTTAGCTATTGTAAGTTGAACCGCTATAAACACAAGGGTACAGATAACTCTTTCATATGCTGAATTCATTTCGTTTGGGTAAAATTCAAGGAGTGGGATGGCTGGGTCATATGTTAGTTTTGTTTTCAGCTTTCTGAGGGATTTCCATACTGTTTCTATAAAGGTTATATTAGTTAAATTCCTACTAACATGGATTAGGGTACCTTTTTCCCCCACATCCTCACCAGCATTTGGTATTTTTGATTTGGGGATGATAGCCATTCTAACTGTAGTGTGGTGAAACTTCATCATGGTTTTTATTTGCATTTCCTTGATGGCTAGTGATCCTGAGTATTTTCTCACATGTCTATTGCCATTTGCATTTCATCCTTTGAAAAGGGATGTTTATATCCTTAGCTCATTTCTTAACTGGATTTTTTTGTTTTGCTGTTGTTGAGTTTTTTCAGCTACTTATATACCCTGAATATTGATCCTGTATCAGATACATAGTTTGCAAATATTTTCTCCCTTTCTCTCTGTTGCCTCATGACTTTGTTGAATGTTTCCTTCCTTTGCAGTGTAGAAGCTTCTTAGCTTGATGTAATCCAATTGTCTATTTTTGCCTTTTTTTGCATGTATTTCTGGAGTGTTATCCAAGAAGTTTTTGCCTATACCAATTTCTTGTAGTGTTTCCCCTATGTTTTCCTCTAGTGATTTGATGGTTTCAGGCCTTAGATTTAAATCCCTCATATACTGTGAGTTGATTTTTGTATAAGATATAAAGTGTTGTTTCATATTTCTGTTATTTTGAAATATACAATGCATTACTGTCAGCTTTATTCATCCTAATATGCCACAGAAATTATGCAGTGTATAGTTGTAGGCAGTACATAGTTGGGCCTTTTTTTTAATCTGTTATGAAACTCCATGCCTCTTAGTTGGTGAATTTAATCCATTTAGATACAAGGAATTTATTGATAGGTAGGGGCTTACTAATGTAATTTTGCTGTTTATTTCAGTTGTTTGTTATGCCCTTTGTTTCCTCTTATTATTACTATCTGCCTTTTTGGTTAAGTTAATTTTATCTAGCAGTATGTTTTGATTACTTGCTTTTCAATTTTAGCATATCTATTTAAGTATCATTTTGTGGTTACCATGGGGCATCCTAAAAACATCTTAGAGTTATAATAAGTTATTTGAAACTAATATCAACTTAGCTTTCATCAGAGAAAAGAGAAACAAAATCATTTTTCTTCAACTTCATCCACTCACACACAGTTTATTTTACTGATATATTTGAGAGGCAGAGAGAAACAGTCAGAAAGATCTCCTATTGAGCTCTCATTTGCTGGTTCAATCCCCAAATGACTGCAGGAACTGAGGCTGCACTGGGCCAAAGCCAAGAAGGGAGAACTCAATTCAGGACTCCCTTGTGGGTGGCAGGAACCCAATGACTTGAGCCATCACTGCTGCTTCCCATAGTCCGAATTAGCAGGAGGCAGGAGGCAGGAGCCAGAGCTTGGAAATGAACCCAGGCACTCTGATATGGGATACAGGCATCTAAATTACTAGGCTATATGCCCACTCCAGAGGAAGATATTTTTAAGAGCATTCAAGAGGAAAAGCTGGTCAGATATTCTCTTTCCAATGCAACACATTCTCCAACAGTCAGAGAGGCAGAATCTAGGTGCACATAAATAATAGCAGGAACATTTGGGATTCCAGGAAAGAGCAAGAATCAAAGTGGAAGTTTACAAGCAGAACTAAATGATTCCTAACTGAGGGTAATTGAAAGAATTCTGATAAGATACTTATATAATAAGTAATAAGACCTATTAAGGGTGCTGATGCAATTTGGAATATATTAGCAGGAAGCTGAAGTCAAGAGCCAGATCTGGGCATCAAAACTATAATGAGATGGGGGTGTCTTAAGTAGAATTTTAACTGCTAGGCTAAATGCTTTTCACCACATTTTCAGTGTTAAAAGTCACAGTCACAATTCATATCTTTTCATATTGCCTACCATTTAATGTTATTATAATTATTATTTTTATCTCCTAATCTTCCTATTTAGGATACAGATGGCTTATTCACAACAATTAGATAAACAGAGTTTTAAAAATTTGTCTAGATGCTTATTGTTTCCATTGGATTTTATATCTTTAGGTATTTTCATGTTACAGATTAATGTATTTTCTTTTAGTTTGAAAAGCTCCCCTTAGCATTTCTTGTATGACAGGTCTGGTGAAAATGAATTCCCTCAGCTTCTGTTTGGGAACTTTTTCAATTTTAAGTTGAATATGCAAGAAAAAATACTATATTCTCCCTTGATGCAAGAGATATACTGTTGGGAAGAGTAGGAGGGATAAACAACCTACCTTATGAAATTAAATGAAAACCTGCTTCAATTTCAGAATAATAATACCACTTACATCTGAATATAAATTTAAAGATGACACCATATGTTTCTGTATATTTTTTATATTTTACAAATACAATATTTTGAAAGAAGTACAATTATTATTAGCACATTTCATACATGCTGAAGTGGATCCAAACTGTGGAAACATTTGGCAAACACCCTCTTGTTGGTGAGTTACAAAGATATCAGAATCTATTTCTTCTGGATCCTTGTGAATGAATTCATATAAGGTGAAGGTATTTTACAGGCCTTTGTGTCGACTGGAGTTTCAGTATAAAAAATAATACCTGTCTAATATAAATTAACTTAAACATTTCGAAATTCTCTGAACACTGGATTTTATGAGTAATAAATGAAAGCAATTTATATTCAGCCAAAGATACTATGTGCTGAAATATTACAAAATATTTATTATGTAGCTATTAAAACTTCTGAATATTTAAAGAACACATAAAATACTAGTTTTACGAACACTTTAGAATCTTCTTTATCTAAGACCATATGCCAGCAACATTTTCCAGACATTTGACAATCATTCAATCTAATTCAGTGATGATTTTCAACAATGTTATTAAGTGAATATTTTTTAAAGATTTATTTATTTATTTGAAAGGCAGAATTAGAGAGGGAGAGAGATGAAGAGATGGAGAGATAGAGAGAGAGAGAGAGAGAGAGAGAGAGAGAGAGAGAGAAAGATTTTTCCATCAGCTGGTTCACTCCCTAAATGGCCCCAATGGTTAGAGCTGAGTCTATCTGAAGCCAGGAGCCAGGCGTTTCTTCTGGGTCTCCCACATGGGTTCAGGAGCCCAAGGACTTGGGCCATCTTCTACTGCTTTCCCAGGTCATAGCAGAGAGCTGGATCAGAAGAGAAGCAGCTGAGACTCAAACTGGCATCCATATGGGATGCCTGCACTGCAGGCAGCAGCTTTACTCGCTACACCACAGCACCAGCCCCGACGTGAATATTTTAAACATTGCTGACATCTGATTTTTCACCCTAGGCTTTTAATGTACTCACTCCGGATCTGTGGTTTAATAATGTATAGCAGCAATCTCATTTGCTTTGTTAAGTTACTGGGTAAAAATTGACCACTTTGTGATAGACAGTTGATCAGAGTTGTATACTGAACATAATTATGAGATCTACAGTTGTGTCAGCTAACATTAATTCATGTGAAATTTGTAAAGCCTTGGTTATACACCTAGGATGTATTTAAATTTGACAGTTTCCTAAGAATCATTGGAATAAGTAAAATAGAAGGGTGAACATCTTGGGAGGAAAGAAGACACAAATTAGAAAGCTGCTCTGTCAGATAAGGAAGATGGGTCAGAATGCATCCAGAAGACCATCTTGAAAGCATTTGAGTTATATATCCCTATCAGATTTGTCATTGTTAACTTCCTTTAGCAGTGACAAACAGCTAATTATTCAACCTAATTTACAATGATTAAAAATCCAAATATCTGATAGAAAACCTCATTGACCAGAACTTAGTAATGCCTAAATAACAATATATTTATGAATAATTTAGAATTACTCATTAAGCATTTCCTTTCACTGGAGGCAACAGCAGTTAAATAACTCTAGACCTGGATTCAGACTCCCGGATTAAGGGAATTGATCACTAAGAAGAATACAAATGGGTTAAAATATTATAGAATGGCTGTATAAGAGGTATTTCCATTTTATCTGTGATTTGCTCCATCTACCTTGAACAAGTTACAAATAAGTAGAAGCTGTAAATATATTTTTTACATAGTACTGATGTGGGGACAAGCATAACAACTTGTGTTAAAGGCATCCCATTTCATAAGATTTTGTACTTTCTGTGTTTCCTTTTCAAAACCAGGGCCAACTTTATTACAAATGAGCTTTGCTCTTAGCACATATTGCAATAGAGGTATCACTGCAGTTATGAGTAGTTTCTTCTCAATAAGTGGTTTTCCAAAATAAAATATTGATGGCAGTGATAACTGCATGCTAAAACAACCACCAGAGAGAATGCAAATCAGACCATAAATGTGGTATCCACACTTTACAGAGCTAAGCTGTGGATGGCATTCAAGTAAGGATAGCAAGCTAGAAGTTAGGACAGGGAAAGGAAAGGAAATTGAAGAAAAAAGACTAAATTGAGGAGCTAATTTACAACTTGAGAATGTTCCATATGGTGGGGCAATTGGCTAAAGTGGAGGAAATGCTAAGAAGAAGGAAGAAGAAAAAATGAACTTGGTTTACAAAGATCTAGAAATTATCTAAAGTATTCATATATATATATATAAAGTATTCTAAGAAGCTTCTAATATTCCTTCGATTCTTAAGAATAGACTGATTTTTGAGTGATTTTAAAAACCAGGTTTAGGGTCCCACACTGTAGTATAGCAGGTAAAACCACCACCTGCAGCATTGACTTCCTATATGGGTGTTAGTTTGTGTTGGGGCTGCTCCACTTCCCATCCAGCTCCCTGCTAATGTGTCTGGGAAAGCAGTAGAAGATGGCCCAAGTCCTTGGGCCTCTGCATCCATGTGGGAGACCTGGAAGAAGCTCCTGGCTCCTGGCTTCAGCTAGGCCCAGCCTGGATGTTGCAGCTGTTTGAGGAGCAAACCAATGGATAGAAGCTTGTTCTCTTCTCTCTGCTCTTCCTCTCCTTCTCTTTAACTCTGACTTTCAAATAAATAAATAGTATTTAAAAATAAAAAGTTATGTAGGCCGGCGCCGCGGCTCACTAGGCTAATCCTCCGCCTAGCGGCGCCGGCACACCAGGTTCTAGTCCCGGTCGGGGCGCCGGATTCTGTCCCGGTTGTCCCTCTTCCAAGCCAGCCCTCTGCTGTGGCCAGGGAGTGCAGTGGAGGATGGCCCAAGTGCTTGGGCCCTGCACCCCATGGGAGACCAGGAAAAGCACCTGGCTCCTGGCTCCTGCCATCGGATCGGCGCGGTGCGCCGGCCGCAGCGCGCCGACCGCGGCGGCCATTGGAGGGTGAACCAACGGCAAAGGAAGACCTTTCTCTCTGTCTCTCTCTCTCTCACTGTCCACTCTGCCTGTCAAAAAAAAATAAAAAAAAAAAAAAAAGTTATGTAGATAGGTTTGTAGAAATGTGGGGTTCTTTTTATTTTCTGTTAGATATACCACTAGTATCCAATTCTATTGCTTTTTTAAATAATCAGCATATATATATATTTCTGTGTAGAATTCATTTTTTTATTTTTAAAAAAATATTTATTTATTTGAAACAGTTACAGAGAGATAGGGAAAGACAGAGAGAGATAGATGGTGAGATGAAGGGAGAGAGAGAGACAAAAAGAGAGATCCATTTTCTGTCTGCTGGTTCACTCCCCAGACGGCTGCAAAAATCAGGGTTGGGCCAGGCCAAACCCAGGAGCTTGGAATGCCATCAGGGTCTTCCACATAGGTGGCAGGGGACAAAGCACTTTGGCCATATTCTGCTCCTTTCTGCAGGTGCATTAGCAGGGAGCTGGGTTGGAAATGGAGCAGCCAGTAACCGAACCAATGTCCATATGGGATGCCAGAGTCATGGGTGGCAGCTTAACCTGCTGTGCCTCAATGTTGGCCCCCATTTTTGTTTCTGTATCTCATACTTATTTCTAATATTTCCTTTCTATTTTAAAATTGCAGTCATGTCTCCCCTATTATTCTGGGTCACATTTATAAGAGATTAGTCCATTTTATTTTATTACAAAGGACTGACTCTTAAATCTGTCTAATTTTACTTCTTTCTAATTTCTTCATTTATCTTTAGTTTTTACTTTTCTTAGAGCATCTTTCCTTTTATAGCATTTTAAGTTGAAGCTTGATTAAATTTATTCTATCTTTTTTTTTTTGAATGAAGATAAAAGCAAAGACAAAAACTGAACCTCTGGGTAGAGCCTAGGCCATTTCTCATGGGTTTTCATATGGAATGTTTTTTCCTAGACAAATGTAGTGCTTATTCTTGATTTCTTATTCAACACATTTTAAATTAACTTAATTGATTTTTAAATATGTTATTAATTTCTAGTGTTATATTACCATCAAAGAATATGCATTTTAAAGTACTTTTGTGTGTTTAATGATATTTTCACTGCATCATAACATATTAGCCATTTTTAACTTTTACATTGTGGAATGAACTTTATATAATATATTTCTAGTCTCCTAGGCCTTTAGTAAGTGTGTATAGAAGAGCAAAAATCAGAAATGACTCATCCTGTTTTCTGTTTCCTGTTTTATTCAAAAGCACAGGAAGAAATATGATAACACCTTGTCCCCAAATTAACCAGAAAGCACCTCTCTGTTCTATCAGCAGATGGAGAAAGTGGTAGAGCCTCAACAGTGAATGACTTCCTGGTATACTAACCAAGGTAGGGCCCTACTACATTAGATTTTTCAATATACTGAAGTATACAGATCAAGTCCCCATTTGTCTCAAAAAAAAAAAAGTTGAGACACCTGTAATTCTGCCAGCTTTTCTACCCTTCATGAATGAGATGACACCATTCATTACCTGTGATCTTAACATCTGGCTTCTGTTCGGATTCAATCAATGAGCAACACAAGAGAATAGTAGATGGTTGAAGAGAGAGGCTAAAGTATCCATCTTCTCCTAACTCTTCCACTAAGTCACTATTTGAGAATCCCTTCAATTGTATGTTGTCCATGCAATTGCCAGCCAGTGGTCCTCTTCCAAGGTGAGAGCTTTCATCAGGTTAACAGCTTTGTCTCCTTGTCTCTTGAGTTTCAGCGGTAGTAAAGGTTATTGACTTGTACTAATTGTCGAGTGATTCACTAATTATTGGTAGTTCCTTTTATCCTGCCCACATCTGTGTATATTTCTCTGATTATGCTCTCTTTAAGCTTTTGTATATGCCATCTGTTTTATACCAGAAAGTTAATAATACACTTAGCTTTTAAAGATGAATTGGAATTGTAAGGTGACTGTATCAGTGAGTAACTCAATGGACTAAAGATGAAAGGTTTTTTTCCCTGCTTATGGAAGGCAACACATACATCTACTGATATTAGGCCATTCCACAGGGATAGGAGAGAGCATTCCTAACATACTTCAAATTGTCTAATGCCTAGTTGACAGCTCAGATATGAATTAGGTTAATTTAACTAAAATTGTTAAGCTGTTGCATTTCTTGCAAGTCCAATTTTATGTATTATTTATTGATAATGTACACATATTTTATAGCATTTTATACTATGCTTTGTGGTGACAAGAGAAAGAAGATCACTATTAATGCCACAGTTCATGTTATTAGTAATCTCAGTCCTGTTAACTGTTAAATATGTTGTAATCTGACAAAGGCAAATTATAGACTTTAAATAAAAATATATTTCCATCAATTTTTGAGATTTTAGTAGTATTTCTATTATACAGTAAGATTATATTTTCATTATTATTACTTTTATTACTTTCTTAGCAAAAATAATGCCCTTTCAGGGCCAGCACTGTGGCGCAGTAAGTTAAAACCCCAGCCTACAGCATCAGCATCCCATATGGGTGCCGGTTCGAGTCCTGGCTGCTCCTCTTCAGATTCAGCTCTCTGCTGTGGCCTGGGAAAGCAGTGGAAGCTGGTCCAAGTTCTTGGGCTCCTGTGCCCACATGGGAGACCTGGAGGAGGCTCCTGGCTTCGGATCAGCTCAGCTCTGGCTGTTGCGGTCATTTGGGGAGTGAAGCAATAGAATGGAAGACCTCTCTTTCGCTCGCTCGCTTGCTCTCTCTCTGGCTCTACCTTTCCCTGTAAATCTGTCTTTCAATTAAATAAAATAAATCTTTAAAAAAAATGCCCTTTCAAAATACCTTTTCATTAACCTTTTCGTTGTTCATAATTATTCTATCACCGATTTTGAATGGAACTTGTTTTATTATCCATTTAGTATATATACTAAATAATATATTTTATTCCAGATTTTTTTTGCCTGAAGGTCTAATTATTGCTCTGTGTGGACCATCTTCCTATAGACACTCCCATGGCTCACTCCTTCATGTCTTCAGGTGGATGCTCATATAACAACTTAGCCAAGAGATCTTTCCAGACATTCTATTCTATTATATTCTACCCATCCCCCCTTCATTCATTCACCTATCAACACAGATGGTGTATCTGCTTAATGTCTCATGCCATTCAGCTGTGAACTACATAACAGAAAAGGTTTTTGCTTTGATCACTGACTACACTGTGCTTATCACCTAGAATAAAATCTGACACATAGTAGACAATAAATAATATGCTGAATGTAAATATACTAAGATTATTCTCTTTATGTTATGACTACTTTGAAACACCAAAGTCTTTAGCTCTAATATGAGAATTCATGATTTTAAATACTGTCCTGTTTACTATTTTATTTAATATACTGATTTACTTAATACATTTACAGATTCATTTGTTCATTTTATATGGAATGCCCAAACCCACCCCCAGGGAGTTTTTCCCTTCAGTATTAGCCAATTCAATTATGTTTCCACCTTATGATAATAATCAGAGACAAATAAAGTTATATATTAGTGTTTCTTCCATCTTTTGTATTCTTAGTACAAATTAATGGAGAAGTAAAAAATATTTACTTTTGCTTATATTTTAATTTTTTTAATTTTTATTCATTTGAGAAGCAAAGAGAAATTGAGAGATGAGCTCCCATTGTTTAGAGTTTCAGAGATTGTAAGTTCAGGCTTACTTTCCCCTCAGAGGTCCCTCTTTTTAAATTTTTCAAAAAACTGAAGCAATGTCCATACTAGGGAAGGCAATTTGCAAATTCAATGTGATTTCAATCAAAATACTACTGTCATTCTTCTCAAATCTAGTAAAATAATGTTAATATCCATTTGGAAATACAAGAGACACTGAATAGCTAAAGCAATCTTATACAACAAAAACAAAGCAGGTGGCATCACAATGCCAGATTTCAAGACATACTACAGGGCGGTAATAATCAAAACAGCCTGGTACTGGTACAAAAACAGATGGATAGACTAATGGAACAGAACAGAAACTCCAGAAATCAATTGATACATCTAAAACCAACTTATTTTGACAAAGGAGCTAAAATCAATCCCTGGAACAAGGACAGTTTCTTCAACAGTGGTGCTGGGAAAACTGGATCTCCGCATGCAGAAGTATGAAAGTAGACCCCTATCTTACCCCTTACATAAAAACCCACTCAAAATGGAACAAAGACCTAAATCTACTACCCGATACCATCAAATTACTAGAGAACATTGGGGAAACTCTGCAAGACATTGGCATAGGCAAAGAGTTCTTTGAAAAGATCCCAGAAGCACAGCTAATCAAAACAAAAATAGACAAGTGGGATTGCATCAAGCTAAGAAGATTCTGCACTACAAAAGGAACACTCAGCAAACTGAAGAGGCAACCAACAGAATGAGAGAAAATATTTGCACACTACACAACTGAAAAAGGGTTAATATCCAGAATCTATAAAGAGCTCATGAACTTCAACATCAACAAAACAAACAATCCAGTTAAGAAATGGGCAAAGGATATTAACAGGCATTTTTCAAAAGAGAAAATTCAAATGGCCAACAGACACTTGGAAATTTACACAAATCAAAAGAAATCAGCAAATGAGTTATCTGTATCCCCATGTTCATTGTAGCTCAATCACAATAGCTAAGATAAAGAATCAACACAGATATCCATCAACTGTTGACTGGATAAAGAAATTATGGTATATATACACTATGAGTACTATTTAGCTTAAAAAAAAAACAACACATGGAATCCTGTCTTTTGCAACAAAATGGATGCAACTGGAAACCATTTTACCTAGTGAAATAAACCAGTCACAAAAAGACAGATATCACATGTTTTCCCTGATCTGGGGTAACTAATATAGAGTACCTGAAATGTAATGTATTGGAGTAAAGTAGACATTTTGAGATTCTATGATTGTTTACAACCTTTGTCTCTTCTGTTGAGAAAAAGGTCTTTTTTCTTCATACTATTTGTTGATCTCTTTATTAGTGTAGGGTTAACAACATTATGATCATTAAGTAAACTGAAAATATATCTCTGTAAAATAAGAGTGGGGATAGAAGAGGGAGGAGGAAGAAGGGTTGCAGCATGGTTGGGGAGAGAGGATAGGATGGGAAGTATCATTATGTTCCTAAGTCTGTAATCTGAAATACATGAAAATTGTATAAAAATATAATTTTAAAAACATAAAAAACCCTGAAGCATATAGCAAAGTATTCTTAGGTATACAGCTTGATGATTTTTTAAAAGTCAATGCACATGTATAAAAATCATGAGGTCAAACAAGGAACATTGAAAGCATCTTAGAAGATAATCTTATGTGTTTTAATGTCTCACTTCCTTCAAAACAAAACCACTTTCCTGGATCATATAAAACAAAAGTCCAAAGTTAATCTCTTCAGAAAATAATAAAACATAAATTTATTTAAAACCACTTTCATAGGTTAAAGGTGATAATGACTCTAAATTCATAAAACCAACCAATGGCTGCACATTTTCCACCTCCATGTCCCTAGATATCCTGGTGGCACCCTCTCCTTCATATATGAGCTAAGCGATATTTCAGGGAGTGCACAATATTATCAAAATATCACCACTTACGGTTACTGAAAGAGTATTGATCAATTAGTTGAATTTATCCTTGAAAGGTGTAATGTAATTAGGAAGCTACTAAAAGTGCCTATTAAATGTATTGGTCTATGAGACAGGTTGTAGGAAGTTGATATGAAAGGACTGCATGCCTCCAAAGCTGTGACAGAAAGGAAGAATCACAAAGTTGCTCCAAGGACACTAGAACTCTAACCTGCCCAGTTGTTTAGCTATCATTGTTTACCTTTTCTAATACAACAAATATTTTCACCCAGTTAAACCAAACCAAAGCTGAGAACAGAAAACAGACCTGAATACGTATCTTGAGTTAAAGCATTAATTTTTCTGGGGCTGGCATTTTGGCACACCAGGTTAAACTGCTGCCTGCAATGCTGGCAATCCTAATGAGTGCCAGCTGGAGTCCTGGCTGCTACACTTCTGATCTGGCTTCATACCATGTACCTGGGAAAGCAGTACAAGATAGCCCAATTCCTTGGTCCCTTACACCCATGTGGGTGACTTAAATGGAGTTTCACACACCTGGCTTCAGCTTGGCCTAGCCCTGGCCATCCAGGTCATTTAGGGAGTCAATTGGTGGATTGTCTGTCCCTCCCTCTTGCTAAATCAGTCTTTCAAATAAATAAATAAATATTTAAAAATAGTGATTTTCTGTATACTGTTTATGTTTGCAGTGACATTTAATAAATGTTAGCTTGATTCAAATAAATTTTATTATGATAAAGTTTGAACACTCTTAGTACATAAAAAATTATATTCAGTATAGTAAAATCCACTGGTTGCAAGGAACACCTCTGAAAGTAATTGAGTTCATTGTAGGACTCAGTTTGCTCACCAAATATATCAGTATCATGTCAAATCTGAAAAGATGGAGTTAGCCTATCAGGTCTGGGCCACACCTTTCCTTGCCCTCTGCAGCTGCAAGAATTTGCTTTCAGAATCACAATAACCATAGGTAAACACACAAGAACTAGAACACATGCTCTAAGTAAGAACTGATTTGACTGACAACAGAACTTGAGAAGCTTCCTCTGCATTTGGGGCCAAGGCCCTCACTCAAACATTAAGCATAGTGTCACACGGCATCCAGACCCTGTCAAGGTCACCACTTACATTATTTTTCTGCAAGACCCGCAGTGCCTTGTTGACATTGTTCAGGGCATGAACTCTTGTGGATCCTTTTTCTTTTGGCTGAAAACAAAATGAAATAGTGTTCACTGCCCAGTAGAGAGACCAACAATCTACTAGAAAGAAAACCATTTATAAATATCGCTTTTAAGTTTAACTATTTTAAATGAGCACAGGTTGTGAGGCATTGATTTAATGAATCTGAGGGCTTTGGGTTAATTATCCTTGGCATAAAAGTGTGATTTTTGTTTTTATTTTTTTTATTTTTATTTTTAGCATGAACAAAGCATGCACCAAGAAAGACAGTACTTTTTTTTTTCTTTACAAAGATACTTTTGGAATAAATATGCCTTCCTTCCATAGCCCAGTGGAGATTACTTCATGAACACCAACAAGGGAAACATAAGCATAAGGACTTTGCTAGCAAGATGGATATTTGAGTTAATGCCCTCAAATTTTAGGAAAGTTTAAAGGAGCTTAGAGTCTAGCAAAGATATATATGCAAAATAGATTTAAAAGAAATTTTTTTCGTGAATATTACCATAATTTTCCTAGTCACTGAAGCTGAAAGCCCCAATCATCTTTGCTTCCTTGACTCTCATTCTCAATCCCAAAAGTTAATCTCATCCTGTAAGTTTTAAATTAACATCTGTCTAATTCATTACAATGACAACTTAACTCATATATTCAATTGTGGACTTTTAAAAATTGTATCATTACTATGCCGATTGTATTAGTATTTGCTCCCTCCTATTTTCATTTGTTTTACCTTAAATACAAACCTTCATTAGCTCTTGCCTGTCCCTCTCTTCTCATTCACTATTCCTCCTTTCATTCACCAAATTTCTTAATCTCCCTGTACTCTGATCCTCTAACATGTCAAAATAGTTTTAATAAAATTACTGCTTCTTATAGTTGTTGGGCTTATGCAGTGTGTTAACAAATATAAGCACTTAGGTTGATACTTGCCATATAATAGGTATAATCTATATTTTTGCCATTATTGTTACTGAGCTTGTAGTATCTGCCAGGTACTTGAAGTGTACTACCTTTAAACTCCATTCTACGACAAATAACTTCATCCACATTGTACAAATAATGTTATCTGAGGTTAATAGCTAACATAGGGCTATACAAATAAGAACTGATGAAGATCCAAACTTTAGTTTGAACCCGTACAGCCAACGTCTTTCCAAATTTGCTTCCTTCTCCTTCCTAAAACTACCTTGTATGTGCACTGGTGAAATAATACTTTGTTTTGTCTTCACTTGTTGAGTATTGCTCCCTACTTTCCAGTATTGCCTCTCTCTTTCCCAAGCAGTTCCTCACCCTGGAACACCTTATGCTTTGTACTACCTGCTTAACTTCCCAAATTAAGCTCAAGCATCCTATTCTCCACAATGACTTGCCTGATATTCTTTATCAAACAGTTTTGATAACTTATTCCATTTACTTTCCACAACATTAAGGATAACTTTATGAATAAGTATCTCATTTTTACCACTTTGAAAATTTTCATTCCAGAATATCACAATAACATAAACTTACATTTTGGTACTTTTCCCACTTCCCAACACAAAGAGAAAGAAAATAAGGCCATAGAAAGAGAAGTGTTTACTCTGTTCTTTATACTTTTTACTAGCTGAGTATTATGATTAGTGATGCATTAAGTCTGTGTGGACTGAAATTATGTATTTACAAATTTTTTTTTAAAAAAGAGAGAAAGGAAGAAAAGAGGGGGATTGAGGGAGGGAGAGAAGGAGGAAGTGTTATTCTTCTTAGAGTTATATCTATGAAACACATGAAATCTGTTCCCTTTATGTTAATAAAAATGTAAAAAAAAAAAACAAAGAAAAAAGTGAGTAAAAAAAGACAAGAGTATAGATTAAAAGAAGAGTAACAAGATCAAAGTGATATTGTGAATATATAGACTCACAGCATTTAAATCTGATGGCAATTTTGTAATTTTAAATATTGAAAAATAATTATTAAAATGAATCACCTGCCTAATATTTGGAAAAAACAAAAGTCACATACTACCTTTTAGCCAGAGGTAGAAAATTTATGTGACAAGTTGTTGTAACATTTGTCTTTTCTTTTTTAATCATGTAAGTGTACATATCTACACATACATATTTAACAAGACCATAGAAATTCTACTGTCATAAAAGATTGCAGTTTCTGATCTTAAAGTGGAAACTGAAGTCTGCCCCACTAGATTCTCATTGGGGAGTAATTTTAATTTTATAGTTGTAAGGCAAATATCTCCCTTGTAGCCCTGAGGATGCCGTGAGCCAATAATCCTAATGCAGATGTTCCCAAGTAGGATACTAAGATTGCTGTTGAACACTATATACAACTCCCATTAGGGGTAGAGGACATAGCTCTGCACAAACTATTAGGATTCAATACCAGGTACAGGGAGTTGGAGTTGTGAAATTGGGAGAATTCATGAAACAGGTGATTTTACTCTGTGGGAAAGGTGAAGTCTCCAGACCAGGGCCAACAGATCTGTGACTGGAATGAAGAATGGATCACAGATTCTGTTAGCAGTAATATCTGAAATTACATAGCTTTTATTGGTTTATATGAAAGCTTGGTAATTCCCCCCCAACCACTTTATAATGGCCACTCCCATGGATACTTTGTATGCTATTTTTTCCCATGCCTGTTCATTGTATCTGTGCAACTGTATGCCTGCATGCATATATCTGCTTATACCAATGAATATCTAAAGTCCTTTATAATTATTTCAATTGCCTAGGCTTATCATTTTAAACATTGTGACTACTTGAAATTTGGTAGGGCTGATAAAATTTCTTTGAGTGATGGAAGTACTGCCTCAGTCCATGAAATGGCCAGAGAGTAGCTGCACCACAGAAGTGGTTTATGAGGTATGCAGAGGCAGACTAAACATTTGTGTATTGTTCCAGGATAGGCTGTGGAACATATTATCTCTGAAAGAATTGTCATAAACACTTGGAAAACATTGGGGCATTCATATTTGTTAAATGAAAGCAAGACTGGCACAGAATAAAGGAGAAATTAGGGACACATAGACACATACCAATTTGTGTATCTATAGCCATACACACATATAGTAGGACCTCTAATCAATGAAATTAAGACTAAATATGCACAACGCCCTCAGATTTATTAAAAGCATGTGTTCAATTGTAAAAAAAAATTTGAATTAGTATTTTCTTAACTAAAATGATTATTCAAGTAAGTCATCAAGTTGTCCTTATATAATACACATCCAAGCTTCTTGAAAATGTGTAAGTTGTAGTCTAAAACAATAATATTTTAATCCCATATGGCAGCTAAAGAAAATTAAAATATGAAACCATAAGCTATATCCTTTTTCTGTAGGATTTCAGCATTTAATTATGGAGGGATGTCACAGTTATTCATACAAACAGGAAACACAATGAAAAAATAAATAAAAATAGAATTTAAGAAGCAGAAGAAATAGCAAAATAAATTGGAAATACTTGACTAAGGAGAAACGAAGATTTTTGGATGACCATTACCATGAGAAAAAGTACAGATACCAGTACAAGCAATTGAAACAGTAGATGCCAAACCCCAGGCATATATCACAGAACAGAGACCAACTTGGTTGGTATACGAGAGTTGTAGGAGTCAAGTTGTGGAGATAGGACCTTTGATAACTTTGACTTTGAATGACAGCCAAAGATTGTATAGTAGCTACAAAATTGTTGTGTGTGTTTGTGTGTGTGTGTGTGTGTTGGGGAATTATCGTGAGTGGCAAAAGAGAAGTTAGGCAAGATAATGATTCTGGAAGAGAAGTTACATTCTTATCACACATGCTGTTGTGTATTGGACTAAAATGTTTCACTTTATCATGCTGCCCCACATTAATTGTTTATTTATAAAGTAATAATGTTCTACTATAAAATAGTTAAAAATAAACAAAAGAACAAAGATAATTGTGAATGTCATTATGTATAGATTCCCTTCTAAAGATATTCAGTGAGATACCTAACTGTAAAAATAAGTAATATGAATTAATTAACATAAATTATATCACTGAAAATTTTAGCTGTTGCTCTGCATATGACAGGCTATCCCAAAATAAAAGTAATAACATAAGATATTTTTAGTTGGGAATATGTCTTGTACTGTTAAATAAGTACTTAATAAATTACTGAATTTTACTAGATCGCATAAATTTTTGCTGTTTGTTTCTGATCTGTAATTTTGCTAAGGTTAAATTTATCTTAAAATTACGCACCAGTTGTTGCCCTGTCAGGCCTTCGAGGAGGTCTAGGAGGCGTCTCCCATCCTGCAGGTCACTGAAGAGGTTCTCTATATGCTGCTTCCCAAACTGAAATACAAAATACAGTCAGTTAAATGAAGCAGATGTCCAACACTTCAATTTCATGGTATTGCCTTTTGAAATTTAAAGCTACTTTTAAGAATATTTAATGTTTCTAATTATTATATGTCAAGGATGATGGGTGACAAAACAAAGTTCTAGTTAAACAAAATAAAACATATCATCATTAGGCCAATCTATCTGAATTGTTTTTAAGTAACAAGAACTGGAGATGTATAGCTAAGTGATCTACTTAATCCAACTTAGTCAATACTATTTCTATGAAGGAGAGAAAAAAAAACATTTAAATCATGGGGCAGTTTGGGTAAGAGAGAAGTAAACATACAAAGAAACAAAGACCACATATAATTTGCTCTGGTGGATAAATAAAATTTAACTGTCAAGTATATTTGGAAGTATAATATACACTCATAGTGTTCAACAACCTCATTGCACGAAACACATTTTCTTTACAGACACACTGCACATACTGCTTCAGAATGACCCATTCTTATATTGGATAACTTGAATTTTAGGAGGATCTAATTTAAATAGAGCTGAAATAAGCAGGTGAATACATTTTATCTATTTTCTCAGTTCTTCGCTTAGGAATTATGCTATGGAAAATAAGTCACTCAAAATATCTATAGTTTTTGGAATAAGTACTTATGAGAGAAACTCCTCTAAATGAATAGGTTTCACCACCTTTGTAGCATTAATATATTCACCCTGCAGGTGAGAAATAGAGAAGTTGGATATATGAGGTATTTTGTCACTAAACTAGAAGGGTTAAAGCCAAGATTTTGCCTCTGTTGAACACCTGGTGCCTTTTTTATTTCTATGTGATCATGTTGCTTCCTGGGCCTTTTTATCCTTCTGCTTGATTATCTTTCAAATATTTCATTTCTTCTGTCATGTGCTCACAGATAGCACCTTTCTTTGGTTAAAAGCCTACAATCACTTCATATGAGATCATTCCCAGCTCTTCCATCAACCAAGTTATCTAGAAAGCCCCAATTCATCAGTCACAGATGTATATTGAGCACCAACAGAGTTGAGTTAGGTACTGAATTTACCTGAGTAAATCATAGAGACATAGCCCTGGTGGAACTTAAAGAGTCCAAGAGGGAAACAAATATTTATGAAAGGTGTTCCCACATAGAAGTAGTAAAACAGTAAGCAGCACATTACTTTGGGAACTCCCATAGTCTGAGGATCAGAAAATAGTTTCCCCAAAATGTCAGATGATGGGTCTATCAGTAGTCTTTGCATGATGAAACTGTTGGCTTACACACAAACTTTGAATCTCACAATGGGAAAAAAACACTTGATTTCCAGACAAAAGATAATCCTAAAACCCAAGATTGAAGACACAGTGTTCTGACACTCCCTACAGCCAGATGCACTCTTCAGCCAAGTTCAATACAAGTTATGCTTTGGAAATTCTACCAAAATGGTTTTGTTCTAAAATTCCAGATAAAAAAGAAAACAACATAAACTATAATACACTGGAAATTTTAAGAAGTTTTACACATATATGATTTACATACAAGTCATATTTAAAGCAATAGTGCCATTTTCATGAAACTTTATGGAAAGCTTTCTAGTAAAAGCAAAGAAAATGAATGCATACTTTCTGGGAATTTTGTCAAGAACCTCATGCCTAATCTCAAATAGCATGAAATTTTGATGGTAATAGTAAGGTTTTATTTTCAAATTGACTGGAGGTATACAGTGCTTTGGATATGTACTTTCTTTACAGGAGTAAAATTTTACAAATAATTTGAGAAAAGTATGGTGTCTAAACTTATAAAAAAGAAACTTGTACACTGAAATGTGATAATTTTTTTTTTTTTTTTTTTGACAGGGAGAGTGGACAGTGAGAGAGAGAGACAGAGAGAAAGGTCTTCCTTTGCCATTGGTTCACCCTCCAATGGCCGCCACGGCCGGCGCACTGTGGCCAGTGCACCGCGCTGATCCGATGGCAGGAGCCAGGTGCTTCTCCTGGTCTCCCATGGGGTGCAGGGCCCAAGGACTTGGGCCATCCTCCACTGCACTCCCTGGCCACAGCAGAGAGCTGGCCTGGAAGAGGGGCCACCGGGACAGAATCCAGCTCCCCGACCGGGACTAGAACCCGGTGTGCCGGCGCCGCAAGGCGGAGGATTAGCCTAGTGAGCCGCAGCGCCGGCCTGAAATGTGATAATTTTTGAAGAAAATAAAATAGTTAGCTGGCAGACATACTTGCTCTCACAAATATATACATATATATTGGTAGATAATGTCAAAAATGGAAGAGTGTGGGTAGAAGAATGTTTACTCTAAAAGAGGCTGAGAAAGGTATGGTAAGTCTCTAGCTATAAAATAAAGCATGAACTCCAAAGACATAGGGATCATACAGCACCTAAGACAGAATTGTGTTTACATTTGAGACAAGGAGTCTAGACAAGTTTACAAAGCAGAGAGGATCTTCTTTTGGTCCAAACTCACGCACACAGACCCAGTGTCTTCTCTAATTCTCCTTTTAAAACTGGAGTCATCCAAAATAGGGAGCAATTGAAGGATTGAAGGGCAATCAGAGACCTGTAGGTACACCTAGTTGGGCCACTTAAAAGGAGGCAACAATGAGGTGGCAGAGAAAAATACAGTTCTTTGTATTACACATAATTTTAAAAATTCATATAATCAATGATGTAGTAAATTCTCATGACTAAAATACAACTCCAACTCATTATGTCCACCATATTCTCCAACATAGTGCTTTTCAGAAGGTTCCAACAGAACATTCTTGAAGCTAATGAGATTGAATGAATATATCCTGGACTCTGGCAGTATAAATTATACAGGGACTGCAGGCTTCTATGAAAGCATATATTTTATGCTAAGAATTCACAGAGATTTTGCCTTAATATCTTAATGTGTTTTTCTTTTGGTATAAAAATAATTCCAAATGCTTTAGAGTAAATTTTAGTCTCCTGTGACTCAATGGAATTTTCAATATTTAGCCTATAATTTCTGTGTTTGGTCATATTCTCCCTGTAGTATAAATACACTATAGAGAGCAAAACATCTCGTTTATCCTGGTTGGTTTTTCTTTCTTTCCTGGTTTCAACTACTCATTCTATGGTTATAGATATGATACATCAAAGGTAGCATATGTTTTAGAGTCAGACATTGCTAATTAACTAAAGACACCTATCCACTAGCTGTGCACCTTGGGCAAGTGACCGAACCTTTCTAAGGCATGACTTATTGACGAGTGAGTAAAATGAGGATTGGAATGAGATCACTTCAGAGCACTCCTCAGAGGTTTAAATTAAACAATGTAACTGTGTTATACAGACTTGGCAAATAGCCTGCACTCAATGAATACAAGATAATTTCTTTTATGTTTTAGGTTTATATTATGTCTTCTCTTCATACCATTCGATGGTCAAATTCTAAGTATAGGTGAAATTATAGCATGTTGCTGAATCTATTGGAAAGTTGAGTGTTCACCTAAAAGGCCCTCTATTGTGTCTTAGTTTGACGCTCCTCTAAGATGGAAGTCAAGCAGACAACACGTCATCCCACAAGCAATTACAAAGACTGGTAAATGTGCATGGTGCAGGGGAAGCACTTAGAGGTTTCAACTTCTTTTTATCTTCTCTTGGATATTTTTAATTAAATGTTCTTTTGTTTTCCTCCCCTTTCATCTTCCATATCTACCAAGTCTTTTTTGTTGCAGGTGACACTTTATGTCATTAAAACAGTAATATTTCCTTAAAGTTCCATCTTCAATGACTTTCTTTTCAAATGCATGTAAATTACTTTGTAATACATGTAAAACATTAATCCTCTGTGAGCTATGTGGCCTTGTGGCTCCCTATCTTCAAATCCTTTCATGACTAATATTTTCCTTTTCAAGTAAACTTAGTAAATGTTAGATATTACTCAGCAGTTCTACACATTCATGTATATTGTCTGCCTCCTTGATGACCCAAATAACAAGATAAAAGAAGCATAAATTGAAATAATATTTCTGTATCATTGTCAGTATGAAATAAGGAAGGGACTGGAATTGTGGTATAGCAGGTAAGGTCCCTGCCTGCAATAGCTGCATCCCATATGGGCGCCAGTTCATGTCCCAGCTGTTCCACTTCTCATCTAGCTCCCTACTAACGGCCTGGGAAAAGCAGTGAAGATATTCCAAGTGATTGGACTGCTGCCTCCCATGTGGGAGAAGTGGAAGACGTTCCTGGCTCCTGGTTTCAGCATGCCCCAGCTCTGGCCATTGTGGTCATCTGTGGAGTGAACCAATGGACGGATGATCTCTGTCTTTCTCTGTCTCTCCCTTCTCTCTCTGTTACTCTTTCAATAAACGAATCTTAAAAAAAAAAAAAAAGAAATAAGGGAACCTGGAAGCATGTGCAATGTTCAAAGTAAAACTCAGTTTGGTAAGAAGCTTAAACAAAATGGGAAAACAATTGAGAAAGGGACAAAAAATGCATTTGCAAAAAATGTTTAAATGGATTCCGAATCTTCAGGCTTGTACTGGTGTTTTAACTAGAAAACACAGAGATCAATACAATGTTCCAGTAGGACATAGATAGCATAGGGATAATTTAGCATGACCTTCTTATTACAGAAAGGTCAAGCCATGAACATATCTACTGCTGCAAAAGTCAAGAGATTTCTCTGTGATTACAAATATCTATATACCACAAACTCCCGAAGTACTGAAGACACAAAAGAAGGAAGGTATAACCACAGATTCAAAACTTATAGGGGAATGTTGCTAACCAGCTCCCAGAAAATTAATGCAACCCATTGTAGGATAAATAAGCAGCTTTCCTAGATTACCATTTACTTAGGTATGGGTAAAATTATTTTATGTATAAGAAAAATTGTTTTATTTACTATAATATATGCATAGGAAAATACAAATGTCTTAAGTTTATGGGCTAATGAATCTTCACAAACTAAACTTATTCAGAGAACCAGCACCCAGATGGAGAAGTAGAATATAAATAGTACCCTAGGAGCTTCCTCACACTCTCTTCTACCTAAAATGTCCCAAGGAATGACCACTGCAATGATACTTACTGTCATGCATTTGTTTTTCATGAAAGGAATCTTCAAAACAGAAAAAAATACTGCATTAGCGTTTTATTATGCTATTGATTGATAAGGTTTACTCAGAGAAAATTTAGAAAGGAAAAAAGTCGCATTGAGGAGAAACACAAGTGCTTTAAAAAGCACAGGGAAGTGATATAATGCTGTGGGATCAAAGTTTGCTTTGTACCCAGAATTCCTCGGTTCATTTCCCACTCTGCCATTTTCTAGCTGTGTGATGTTGGCCAAGTAATTTAATCTCTCTATGCCTTGCCATTTTCATCATCATTGTGACATTGTAAAGCTTTAAATGAATTCCGAAGAATGCTTTATTTGTAAGATACGTCATAAAAGGTACTTTTAAAAGTCCATAGAAAACAGAATTAAAAGATATGTTTATTTTGGCACAAAGATTTTTTTGTATACTGAACAGTTATTAAATTAGAGGGTGTATGACTGTGAAGCTCTTGAAAATATTGTATTCACTTAATAAAGATCAAATATATTGCTAAAACCAAAAAAAAGAAATTTATAAGGCATATTTTCCATGATTTTTTCTGAAGAATCCTTGTAAAAGTGTTAGTTAGTATGCACCTTTTATGAATTTTGTAAAATGAATAATCCATATTTTCCACAATTCTCCTTGTAATTTTGGCCTCAAAGTTAACAAAAGAGGCCAACTTCAAAGCATTAGTGTAATGATTAAATGTGATAATAGATACTAGGTGTCCCAACATAGTGGTTGGAAAAATGCTCAAACCGCCGGCGCCGTGGCTCACTAGGCTAATCCTCCGCCTTGCGGCGCTGGCACCCCGGGTTCTAGTCCCGGTCGGGGCGCCGGATTCTGTCCCAGTTGCCCCTCTTCCAGGCCAGCTCTCTGCTGTGGCCTGGGAGTGCAGTGGAGGATGGCCCAAGTGCTTGGGCCCTGCACCCCATGGGAAGACCAGGATAAGCACCTGGCTTCTGCCTTCGGATCAGCACAGTGCGCCGGCCGCAGTGCACCAGCCACAGTGCACCAGCCACGGCGGCCATTGGAGGGTGAACCAACGGCAAAGGAAGACCTTTCTCTCTGTCTCTCTCTCACTGTCCACTCTGCCTGTCAAAAAAAAAAAAAAAAAAAAAGGAAAAATGCTCAGTGAATCCGAATTTTATCCTATTTGTCCTTCTTCCTTTTAAATGTCATCACCTTGAGGTGGAGAGTGTGAATGTAATTTAAGGGTCCCAAGGTCCTAGTAAGACTGGGCAACTTGTGGAGAGTTTAATTAGGTAGTGTTTACAAAGTTGAGGGCAGGGTGTAATGAAACCACTGGAACAGTAATCGAGAAGAGATACTATCACTCCTAGATTCCTAAGAGTGAAGAGACCAGGAATACCAGTTCCTGGATAAAGAGAATCAAGAGGGCCACCTATCAGGAGCTTTGATATTGAATGACAAACACAATTAGCCTGCAGTGAGTAAGTACCCTAATCTCTGTTTCCTCCCAACCCCCCTCCCTCTGATGTCCTCTTAAGGCTCCCATTGACCAAATTCAACTGTAAGCCAGAGGGCAAGTGAGTCTTCTCATACAGTCCACAGAGATTAGCCTCCCAGGAAAGAGAAAGACAAAGATCTGGTCTAAAGGGATAAACCAAAGATACTCAACACCCCAGACATGAGACCAAATTCCCTTTAAACTAAAAGATCAATGTCCGGGTTGTTCATGTCATGAAATAAATGAAGGCCCTAGTATTCCTCCTAGCGCTGCCTATATTGTTTCTGTCTATGGTAAAATCACCACAACAAGCCAACGGTATCACCGGGACATATCTTCTTTAATGGGGACATCATAGTACTGAACTGTTCTGTGGGCTTTAATAGCTGAAATTTAGCCTGTATTTATTCATTATCTCTTAGCATTAAAGACTTTTAGAGACTTCTGTATACCAGGAAAAATACTAAAATCTGGTTACAAAGATAATCAAGCAAAACCCAAGTTATTCCTTGGAGCTAAGAATTGCTCAATAGCTTTAAGTTAGATAATACAGTAGTTTTGCAATCTCTGTGGATATAAAATGTTATTTGACAGTAACTCTTTATAATATACAATCACTAGGACCCAATGTGTATGTTATACTATTAAGCACATGAGAAAAGATTCAACCAGATAGCAAATTTAGAACTTTGAACAGGCACCACATGATGGTTAATGGAAATCAAGTCATTATCTGTAAGTGCTCTATTATAAACCCAGAAGTAAAGTATGCTTAATGGAAAGTCAACATGGCTTGTTGTCTTACTATGTCTATCTTTAACATGCTTTGTAATAAAACTGAACTCTTAACCTAGACCTGAGTATTTTTTATCTAAAAAAAAAGGCATTAATTCATTTTACCAGGTATTTTGAAACAAAAGCTTAGGAAAATTATGCAGAATAATTTTATAAGCTTAAAATAATTGACAACTACTTATTCTAAAATGCATGGAAGGGGAACAGTGTTGTGGTGCAGAGGGTTAAGCTGCACTTTAGAACACGAAGATCCTATATAGGAATGCTGGATGAGTTCAGCCTGCTCTTCTTCTAATCCAGCTTCCTGCTAATGCACCTGGGAAGGCAGTGGAGGATGGTCCAAATGCTTAGGCCCCTGCCATCCATGTGGGATACCCAGTAGAGTTCCTAGTTCCTGGCTTCAGTTGTGGTTCTTGCATCCATTTGGGGAATGAACCAGTGAATGGAAGATCTTCCTCTTTCTCTCTCTTTCTCCCTCTCTCTCTCTCTCTCTCTGTTGCACTGCTTTTCAAATAAATAAATCTTAAAAAAAAACCTTATGGAAGGCTTATGATCTCTGATTATAGCTAATTATTTCATATAGCTTTAAGTATGCCCCATAAGTTGAGAATTCTGAAAGTTAAATTTTTGATTGAATCATGTAGGTACATGTTCTACATTTGAGATAGCCAGTGTTGGAAACGGAAGTTAACTATAAGCTACCCCATTGGGTGCTTTTGTGATGGAACAGCATGGTATATGATTGGCAAGATGAAGTCCTTTGTTTTGAAGCATGTAAATCACACATTGATTCTTCAAAAAGGAAAAGATATAGTGACATAGTGGAAAGAGTCACTAGAGAAACGCGAAATGCTAGCTCTGAGTCTCAGATAACATACTGGGGCGGGGAGAATGATAGGCATGTTCAGCCTCAGTAGAAGGATATATTATATGGCTCAAGGATATGCATAAATGCTTTAATTGCTAAATATAAAATTTATTTTGAAGTTAGCATTTTGATAATTTTAAATTGCACTGCAATGCCATTGTGTATTGGTCAATATGTTACAACACACAGCATCTCCATAAACACTCCACTCCCTACCCATTAGAAAATCAGCCTTAGTCTATTCATACACTCCTCTTCTATGACTGTAATGAGAATCTATATGAAGTGAAATCAAACAAACAGGAAATCCACAGAAAGGATAAAAATCCAATGGAATTTAAAGAACAAGATCTGTTCTTTCTATACCTCTATTTCTATTTAACCAGGAAAATCATAGAAAATTTTCATTTTTGTAGTCAAATATGGTTGGCTGAATACTGGCAATTTCATATGAATCAATCTTATACACTTCAGAAAGACATAAGTGATAAACACTGAGCATTTGTCAGCCACTATTTTATGTATTTCACATGGGTTATTTCAATCACTTTCCAAAAACAATCAGTTAAAATCATTCCCAATTTACAGATGGCAAACCTGAGACACACAGACTGCAAACAACCTGAATAAAATGTAGGGAATAAGTGCTACAGACAAATCCAAACTTGAACAATCTATTTCCAGATGGCTTAACCATTCTTTACTTTGTAACTTCTATTAAACCTGGGCTTCTTTGACAGTAATACTATTCAGGGTTAGAGGTAAATAAATTTTTACTTGTGTGCCTTTATAATGTTTTCCAATAAAGTAGGAATAATTTAGCTAATTTTAACTTTGTCTTTTCCCTGCAGTTTCTGAACATTAAATAGTACACCCTACAAATAAAATTGCTCTTAACTGTAGCTTAAGTTGGTAATGGAAAGAAAATAACACAGTGACAATTCTATATTTATATATTAGGACAATTCTCCCAGGTCCTAAATTACTGTTGTTATTATCACTCAACTCTGGGGGCTCCATTAAATCCTTAGGACTCCAACATGCCTGACTTACTCAATAAAAAAGTAAATACTGCCTTAGAGCTCACTACCCCACAATGCTGAAATGTAGAAATCATTATAACTTATATGAAAAATGCCTTTTACGTTAATAAAATAAATTACAAAAACATCTCCATCCACAAAAAAAAAAATAGATGAAATTAAATGGGCCACTGGTAAGCAGAGCAAGTTTCACTCTTTTGAACTGAACACTGCCATTGCTTGAGAGATCCAAGCAGTCATGACTCTTACTTGAAAGTCTTCCATGTGAAATTAAGTGTGGTTAAAATGCTAAAGAATGTGAAATCACAGCTTGGGATGGCCTCAGGCTATATCAGAGTGTCAGGATTTTAGTCCCAGCTCTACTTCTAAATCCAGCTTCCTGCTAGTGCACACTCTGGGAGACAACAAGTGATGGCTAAAATACTTGGGTCACTGCCATCCGTGCGGGAGACCCAGATTGAATTCTAGGTTCTCGGATTCAGCCTGACCCAGCACCAGCTGTTGCAGGCAGACATTTGGAGACAGACACAAGGATGGCAGATTTCTCTGTAACTCTTTTTCCATCTAAATAAAAATAAACAAATAATTTTGCTTTAAACAAAATAACAATGCTGCCTAGTCCAACCACAAACTAAAGACACATGATTAATCCCAGCAGAGATATGCAAAAGCACTGCCTCATATAATATGGGGGTTGATTTAACCTAATGAGTTTTAAGGTAACTTGTTATACACCAATAGCTATCTGATAGATGCCCACAAAACAAACCTGTTTGTTTCTAAACAGCTAAAAGAGGTCTGAAAAATTAAACTGTTATAAAGATGGAGATAGTATTTATGACATATCATTTTAAGAGAGACTTTGGCTGGCGCCGCAACTCACTAGGCTAATCATCCACCTGCAGCACCAGTACCCCGGGTTCTAGTCCCATTTGGGGTGCCAGATTCTTTCCCGGTTGCCCCTCTTCCAGGCCAGCTCTCTGCTGTGGCCCGGGAGGGCAGTGGAGGATGGCCCAAGTGATTGGGCCCTGCACCTGCATGGGATACCAGGAGGAAGCACATGGCTCCTGGCTTCGGATCAGCACAGTGTGCCTGCCATAGCAGCCATTTGGGGGGTGAACCAGTGGAAGGAAGACTTTCTCTCGGTCTCTCTCTCTCTCTCTGTCTAACTCTGCCTGTCAAATAAAAAGAGAGAGAGAGAGCCTTTTAAAGTTTTGTTAAAAATGCATTTTAAGCTAGAAAAACATTATTTTACCTTTGATATTGAGGATTGGCAAAATGTCACAATCTCTAAAGATCTGACTCCAAATGTGCTTCAGAGAAAAAGCACAGTCAATATAATCTACACAGCTCCTCCAATTCCATCTCACAAAAAAGAAATAATCAAAAACACCCTAGTATTTTAAATTCTCAGCTTTATGGAAAAATAAAGAAATACAATAGAGCCAAACTTAAAAGCTCTCTAAAGCTGCATTACTTTTAGTAAGTGTGGTTTTCTACCACTTTTGTGGCTACATATTGTAAATACAACAGAGATGATATTTATTGTGTACTGTGTTCGTGTAAACGTCACTGAAAGAAGTTAAAAAATAACTGGTGGACTGTTTTTTCTCACTTGTCAATTTAGATAAAAATTCATGTTTTTATTATTTTCTTCATTCTTTCAATAGTTTATTATTCAGACAATTCCAAAGCAAAAATAGTGAATCAAAAGATTTCCCTGTGAACTAAAACTGTCACCTTCAGTTAATGTTTCCAGCATTTCTGGCTGAGTTATGCCAAAGGGAAGTGGTTGGGTTTGACAATTTTTCCTTACAAAGCCCAAGATAAAATCTTCAAATTGTTCTTTTAAATTAATTAGAAAATCTTAATTGGCACCTATCATTTCAAAAAATAGGAAAAATGACTTTCATAACTATTTGAATAGAAATTTTTACTAGAAGTTCTCTATTATTATATGACTTACCTATAAATGGTTACTAATTTAATAATTTGTCTCAACACCAAACATTTGCTAATGATAAAAATTTCTGTGCAAAATTATTTTATTTCAAGAAAACAGCAACTTCCTAAAATATTACAGAGCAAAAGGGAAGCTGAAGTTACCTTGGTTTTAAATACAATAATTTTCAGGTTGAAAAAAGGAAACTATCAAGCTGTCATCAACTTTTTGAAAGGTTGGCAATCAGTCTTCAGGCTGAATGGCTACCTCTTTGACTCTTAAGTTTAAATATTACTGGATATACACATGTTAAAAATGTGTCATTGAACCTACACTACAATATCTGAAATGCAGATTTAAAGAAAACTGAAATTAAATTACAGTAGAAAACATTAATTTTCTTGGTCTTAGATATAGTTTCTGCTAATTTTAAAACAAACATGTGCCTTATTAAAAATTTATATAAAAAAGTAAATAGTATAATTCAACATGTTGGTTTACAGACAGTTTTCCTTCTACTCCTATATAAGCAAATTTTGAAGAGATTTATTTATTGTTATTTGAAAGGCAGAGTTAGAGAGGGGCAGAGGTAGAGAGAGAGAGAGGTCTTCCATCCACTGGTTCACTTCCCAAATGGCCACAATGGCCAGAGGTGGGCCAGTCCGGAGACAGGAGTGTCTTCTGGGTCTCTCACACACCTGCAGGGGTCCAAGGACTTGGGCCATCTTCTACTGCTTTCCGAGGCCATTGCAGAGAGCTGAATCAGAAGTAGAGCAGCCAGGACTCAAATTGGCCTGCATATGGGATGCCAGCACTGCAGGCAGAGGCTTTACCCACTGTGCCACAGCGCTGGCCACATAAGCCTGGGTTTTAAACTTGAATAATATTTCTAATCTTCCCCATCCTTTTGCTCTGCTCTGCTCTGCTCAATCTTTTCCTTCATCATACAAGTGCCTACAATGTCTTAAGTATTTTATGAGCAATATATTAAGGAGAATTAGTGCACACTATATTGTTTTCCATTTATTGAGATAAAATAAGTAGGACTCAGAAGTCTTAAGTATATTCACCAAGTTATTTATGCACAGTTTCATATCCCTTCTTGCTGACTGTATCGGCTGTGGTCTTCAGCCCTATGTTGTTTCTTCATTTTTGTTTTAAATTTTACTTGGTCTTACATGATGAATATATATATGTATATATATATATAAAATAAAGCAAAATCTTCAAAATTGTATTTTGTAAACATGTATCACATTGAAGCCTATAGCCTGTATTTTTTTTTTTATTTTTTGACAGGCAGAGTGGACAGTGAGAGAGAGAGACAGAGAAAGGTCTTCCTTTGCCGTTGGTTCACCCTCCAATGGCCGCCGCGGCCGGCGCGCTGCGGCTGGCGCACCGAGCTGATCCGATGGCAGGAGCCAGGAGCCAGGTGCTTTTTCCTGGTCTCCCATGGGGTGCAGGGCCCAAGCACCTGGGCCATCCTCCACTGCACTCCCTGGCCACAGCAGAGAGCTGGCCTGGAAGAGGGGCAACCGGGACAGAATCTGGTGCCCCAACCGGGACTAGAACCTGGTGTGCCGGCGCCGCAAGGCGGAGGATTAGCCTAGTGAGCCGTGGTGCCGGCCATATAGCCTGTATTATTACAGTATTAAAATATGGATGATCCATGGGGAGTTCAGAGCTGTGGTGTAGTAGGCTAAATTTCTCCCTGCAGGGCTGGCATCCCATATGGGCACTGGTTTGAGTGCTGGGTGCTCCACTTCCAATCCAGCTCTCTGCTATTGCCTGAGAAAGCAGTAGAAGATGGCCCAAGTGCTTGGGCCCCCACACCCATGTGGGAGATCCAGAAGAAGCCCCTGGCTCCTGACTTTGGAACGACCCAGCTCCAACCTTTGCAGCCATTTGGTGAGTGAACCAGTGGATGGAAGACCTTTCTCCCTCTCTCCCTTTCCCTGTCTGTAACTATACCTCTCAAATAAAGAAAATCTTTTTTAAAAAAGACTTATTTATTTACTTGAAAATCAGAGTTACACAGAGAGAGGAGAGGCGGGGTGGGGGGAGGTCTTCCATCAGATGGTTTACTCCCCAGTTGGTCACAACGGTCGGAACTGAAGCCAGGAGCCAGGAGCTTGTTCCGGGTCTCCCATGTGGATGCAGGGGCCCAGGCACTTGGGCCATCTTCTATTGCTTTCCCAGGGCATAGCAGAGAGCTGGAATGGAAGTGGAGCATCCAGAAATCGAACCAGTGCCCATATGGGATGCCGGCACTGCAGGTAGTGCCTTCACCCACTATGCCATAACGCTGGCTCCATAAATAAAATCTTAAAAAGTACAGACACTCTTGTGTTAGCATCTTCCCAGCTATGGCCCCATTAAGTACTTGCCATCATGTTTTCCTTAGCCTGGGCTATCAGGGCTAGAGACTAAAATGTGTCCACGTCTGAATCAAAGCAGATGGATTAGATAGTTCCCCAAATCCACACAATTTGGGAGATTACAAGGCAAAGTCAACCTTCAGGGTATTTGTACCAAGTAACATTGGGAATTATCTTGACTTTCACATATTATGGGATGTACTCAGTGTGGTATGATTGCTTTGAGAACAAGAATTTTGAAGCTAATTTATCAAAAGCCTATTCTTTGATATCTATCAATCTTTGATTTTCTTTCCATTTCCAATGTCACCTTTAACATAATTGTGTAGGAAATCTTATGAGGAAATAAACAAGTATTGATTCATTAATGCATGTGTGAACAAAAAAACACAATTAAATATTGCTATCTACTTTAGTTTGCAAAGTAGGCATCATCCTTTTAAAATGCACTTCAACTACTAGCAACAACCTTCTCATAACCCAAACTTAACAACTCCTTAGGGACATTTAAAAATACACATGATTAGGGCTGGTGCTGTGGTACAGTGGGTTAGCGCCCTGTCCTGAAGCGCCGGCATCCCATATGGGCACCGGTTTGAGACCCAGCTGCTCCACTTCTGATCCAGCTCTCTGCTATGGCCCGGGAAAGCAGTAGAAGATGGCCCAAGTCCTTGGGCCCCTGCACCCACATGAGAGACCTGGAGGAACCTCCTGGCTCCTGGCTTTGGATCAGCACAGTTCCAACCACTGCAGCCAATTGGTGAGTGAACCATCAGATGGAAGACCTTCCCCGTCCCCCTTTCTGTGTAATTCTAACTTTCAAATAAATAAATAAATCTTTAAAAAATACATGATCATTAAAATTAGTTCCACTTTTCTTAATGTATTCTTAAGTGAAACCAGTTTGACCACAAGTTAATCTTTAAAAAGCCACTGGGCATGTGATAGGAGAAACAGCCACAGTAAAGTGCCTCGGTCTTCTTATATCTTTATAAATGATCCATCATGAATTGTCTGAAGAATAGCATTTTTAAAATTTCAAGGACAAATACCTGATTAACTGATATATAACAGGCAACACTTGCCAATAGCAACAGGAGTGAAAAACAAAAATGATGCAGAAGCATCACATTCACACTTCTCCGCAACACTATTGGCAGTAATCGATGGCACAGCATGGCAAGGCTGCCATGCACACCTAGGATGATTTGCTTGCTTGTCTTGCTTTTGTAGATTCTTCATACATATGCTACCATTATTAAAATATCTTTCCTGTGCTTCTCTGCGGTAAGCTTCCACCTAGGCCATGGATAGAACTGCCCTCCTCCAATTTGTAATCTTTTTCGCATGTTTATTCCTTTTTCTCTTGGGCTACTTTTCCTCTTTGTTTCACCATTACCCCACCTCCTAAATAACCTCAGCATCCTCTGAATCCCTAACCTACTTAAGAGTTATCATTAGATCACAATCTTGGCTGCTTCATCACCGGCTCTCTTATTTAGAATTTAATCTTTATTTTAGTTTACCTGAGACCAAAACAGGCCAAAGGTTTACTCCTCCCCACCCCCATACATAAGGCTTTGTGGCAGGTTAATATTTTGACAAATCCACTAATACAGTCCTCCTTTATTGCCAGCTATACATGTGTATTTCACCACGCGTCAGTCTGTTACTATAAAAAGGCACCATGTCTCAAATATTGAGTTTCTGATTAAGCATCTGAATTCTATGGAGAAAATCAGATTTCCACATGGCAAATATTTCAATGTACTGAGTATCAACAACCTGTTATCTTACCAGTAAAGGAGATGGGAAGACTGTGTGATGATAAAGCAGCAGTGTGACTCATTCCAAAAGAGATAGAGTCGAACAACAGGAAAAAGAGAGACTGAAATGGATTATGATGAGACAAATAGCCATTGCTGTGAGCTTCTGAGAAGGGACGTTATTACCCCATTCCCAGTCAGTGATCAAGTCCCAGAAACCCTATAGATACACTTGAAAGAATTGCACAGTTGAGAAGACCTGTAATTGTCTTGCTAGGATGTGACCTGGGCAGCATAAACCACTCACAAAGTCCCCTCATCATAACACAGTACAGAATAGGCCTGGATCAGTAGATGCATATCAAGTGAGACTGAAAGGATGCTACAAGCTTTCATGATATCCATGACAAATGGTCTCAGAAGAGGAGATGGTAGCTGAGGACTTGATTAGACCTCCATCATAAACAATAAATAGTTTAAATATATATTTAATTAAAAGAATTGAGAGCATTTTAATTACTAAAGTAGAAAAGAAGCTATTTGAAAGGGAATTACAGGGCCAAACAGTATAGATAAGAATTCATTTCTGAAGAAGTGAAATTAAAGACAAGATCTGAAAGATAAGATCTAGCCATATGCTTAAAGAAGGGAGTGGGGGTGGTGGTGGTGCTGTAGCATAGTAGGTTAAGCCTCCACCTCAGGTGTTGGTATCCCATATGGGCACTGATTTGTGTCCCAGCTGCTCTATATCTAATCCAGCTCCCTGCTAATGTGCCTGGGAAAGCAGTGGAGGATGGCCCAAGTGCTTGGCCCCCTGCACCTACATGGGAGACCCAGAAGAAGCTCCTGGCTCCTGGCTTTGGATTGGTCTAGCTCCCACCATTACAGCCATCTGGTGAGTCAACCAGTGGAAGAAAAACCTTTCTCTCTGCCTCTCCCTCTCTTTCTGTAACTTTACCTGTCAAATAAATAAATATTTATTTAAAAAAAAGATACGGCATGGGAAGAGGATTACTAATGGATGAGCAGGCAGAAAGGAAAGTAGGGGAATATGCTAAATAAAGTTAGTGGTCAAAGAGTTTGGGATAAGGGGTAAGCCACAGTAAAGAGCTTATTTCAAATGTAATGGAAAGACTCTAATGGGTTTTGAGTAGAGGAGGGCTATGCCCAACTTTTTAATAAAGATCCCTCTGGCTATTGTCAGAAGAAATGAAGGAGAGCAAGAGAAGCAATGGGGAACTCTGGTAACTCACCCATTACTTTTAAACTCCTATCTTACTGGTGGCTATGGCCTCAATCACCCTGTCTTGCTGTACTCCTATTTCCCCCAATCAACTTTGTGTCTTGATTTCACCTAGCCTCCCATTCTTCCAGTTCCCTTTCCAAGTCCTATATAATTGTGGAATTGGTCATATTACCTTGTCCTCTAGATCCTCAGGACACAAGACATTCAATTCTCCTTGCCTGTTTCCTAAAATTTCATGGGAATAAATAGTGATCCTAATTGTGTGTTTGTCAGATAAGTGGCTATCAGCCTATCTGGGCTTTTGATTCATTCTCTTCATATATATATGCATACACACACACACACACACACACACATATATATATATATATATTTCAAGGAGTTCATGTAAAATGGAATGAAAATGTTTAGTGCAAAAAACTTGAAATTAATGCATTCTTTCACAATAAGTATTTTGTTTTTAAAAATATTTTATTTGTTTGAAAGAGTTACAGAGAGGAAGAGAGAGATCTTCCCTTGCTGGGCCACTCCCCAGAGGGCTACGATGGCCAGGACTGGGCCAGGCTAAAGCCAGGAGACTGGCACTCCAACTGGTTTTCCCACATGGATGGCTGGGACCCAAGCACTTGGGCCATCCTCTGCTGCTTTCCTGGGCCATTGGCAGGGAGCTGGATCAGAAGTGGAACAGCCAGGAAAAGAATTGGTGCCCATACTGGATGCCAGCAATGCAGGAGGCAGCTTTACCCACTATGCCACAATTTCAGCCACCATAATAAGCATTTTTAATGAACTTTTTGAATATAATTCATATGCATGGATTTCAGTAAAACAAACTTATGCACCAAAATAAACTTACTTATCTTTTAATTCTATTTTTCCCAAAATTTGTTAAAGCCCCTTCATATATATAGGAGGTATTATGCCATGTGAAAGACCCTCAAGACTATGCATTTTCAACTCAGACCTCTGTTTCTCACACTGTAGTGTGTTTCACTCACCTGAATGAGCCTGTTAAAAATGCGAGTTGCTAGGGAGATTCTAATGCAGGTGTACAGTATACTGTATTTTGAGACACTCTATTCCAGGCTGAGCTCTGCCACTGATTGTATAACCTTGAATACATCAGAGCACATGTCTGAACATTCATTCTGTATATGAAAATCAAGTAGATTTCACTGGCTGTTCTCTAAGGACACTCTCAGTACTCACAATCTCCTATTCTGTGTCTAGTCTAAAGAAGGTTAAGAACAAAGATGCAAGCATAATAAAACATAAACTAAGAATAGCTATTCCAAATTAGCAAACATTCATCCTTAAACATCATAAAAGTATAGATAGGCATGAAATAATGACAGGGTGTAAATTTGCTATCAAAGAAAGAAAAATGGAGCTTTATCCTAGCCTAAACAGTAATTGAAAGGTTCTCAAACTGAGGCCTATGGTGACAAGGGAAAGAAATCTATGGCCTGATTTCAGGGTTCTGCTGCACTTGGATAAGGGAAAAAAATTACATCTTTATAGTTTCTAATATCTAGAAGAAATTTACCATTTTCTTTATGATTTTAAGCAACTTAACACTGTTAGCTGTACTGAATTTTGTCATAAATAATAATCACAAGTGTTTTTATATCATATCTGTTGCAAATGTCTCAATATTTTACTGACATTCATCACTGTTTGGGAAGGAAAATGGCTATTAAACCCTCTTTCATCTCTTGCTAGTTACTGCATTAAGAAAGAATCATGTCTATTAGCATACCACTAGCTTATTTATTATGTTAATATAATTGTGATACAACTGATTCACCAGACTGTTTAAGGGACTCATGGCACAAGAAGTGTTCAGAAATCACCTCAGATTCCTCCTATCTTTGTGCATTTTCCAGTTCTTCAGTGATAGAGAACTAATACTTTACTAGTAAGGATGTTAATATGTGTTTTTATAGGATATCTCTGTTCCAAGTAATTTTTCTTCAACTTCTTGATATTGCTTGAGAAGTTTTATCACACAATTGAAATACAGTCCTTAAAAAAGCAAAGAGCCATTTATTGAATTTATGGATGCTCTGTGAAATACTTAAAGTGGTATATAAGTTTGTAAGTGGAGAACAAGTGTTATTCAAGGCCCTTAAAAGTGATTGCTTTAATATTTGCTAGCTATATATGCCAACCAGAAGCCATAATATAAACTTGGAAGTGTAAGAACTTTAACAATTTTATAAAATCTGTTCTAGAGTCTTTTTTTTTCCACTGATAGTGAATAGAGCACTAAATGTGGAGATGAGCCTGTTGGCCTGCATTCAAATCTTAGCCTAGGGAGGACAACGTTTGAGTTTGATGTGTGAGTCTCCTTGCATACTAGCACTGTGATCGTGGAAGTCACCTAACTCTATGGACCCATGGTTTGTCCATCTGATAAATGGGGCTAACAACATCACAAGGATGTCATATGAAGTCCATCATCCACATAAATACAGTCTCACACCCAATAAATACTCATTAAATGTCAGCTACTATCATTCTTAATGTACTTTATCTAGTTTTGATCTATGCTTTACCAAACTTCACAATGGATTTGAGGCCCTGACTTATACCCACCCACACACACACACACATATCCCATTTATAATACATCATTATTATCATTATTAAATTAAAAAATAAAAAGTAGGTGATGGTGTTGTGGCATAGTGGGTCAAACCACAACTTGAGATGCTTGCATTCCATATATAAGATTCCCAGCTGCCCCTCTCTTCTTATCTAGCTTTATGTGAATGCTACTGGAAGTCATTGGACAGGTATAGGTCTTGGTTCCTAGCTTTATGACTTACCTAACCCTAACAGTTGTGGGCATTTGGGGAATGAACCAGTGGATAGATGATCTCTCTCTCTGCAAATAAATAAATAAATGTTTAAAAAACAAAAAATAAAGACCATGTCTACAAGACAAACTCTTGACTGCAGAATTCCACAGGACTGGCTTCAGACCATCTCTGTGCTCTCTGATATCCAGAGAATCAGGAAAAACACAATGGTTCATGCCACTTGGTTAGTGCAGGGAAGCATTTTTTTAAACTTATGTTCCATGGAGAAATAGTCTCAGAAGTGTTTTGCTTTAAAATGCCTTCAATAATCAAAGAATTTCAGAATATTCTGCAAGTTCTAGATTTTCTTTGAGAATTCCTAATGCAAAAAACCACTTTTAATGTGTATAACAAAAGCAATGATTAATATTTCCAAAAAGATGTGTCAATGAAAACGTTTTTCACATAGAATCTATTAATATTCCAGAGACTTAATTTTCTGGACTCGGGAAATATTATTGGTAGAGAGGCTAACTGTCTGTTAGTGAGAGAAATTATCAAACTTATTTTCCTGGTCATAATTATGAAATACACAACACTGAGGTCTTTGCTGAAGTATAATTAATTAATAAAATCAATGATATTATCTATGGCAGTTTTGTGATAATTACAAAACTATTTGAAGGACTATATGGCAAATAGATCCAGAGAAACATAACCCAAGTGCATTGTAATGATCAGAATAAGCAAATATCCCTTAGAACAGAATTTTTCAAAATGTGTTTGCCAATGGCGCATCTGAGAATTTTAAAAGTGCAGACTCTGATTGATTCCAGGTCTCAGGCGGGGTCTGAAAACCTTCATTTCCAACAACATCTCAGCTGATGCTAATGCTGCTCCAGTGCGGATCACTATTTGGGCTGCAAAGCATTAGACTATTCTTCATTTACAGAAGCTGTCATAGTCCATAGTTTACATTAATAAGACTGAAAAACTCAAGAGAAGGGTCTTCTCACGCTGTTCCACAAAAGAGCAGATAAGCTTTTCATGTGTTTTTCTTAAATTATCATTCACCTATCACATTGTAAGAAACATCATTTTTACAGAAAACTAAGGGAACATAACCCAATTAAGTTGTTTATGATGGTCTCATTTGATACAGAGATTGGACTTAGAAAAAGAGGAATAAATGGTCAGGATGAGCCTTGAACTCTATCTACCATCAGTTGGATCCTGCCAAACTGCCTCTCTTTTCTTTCACAAAGCTATATGTTTTCCTTCTCTGCTGGCTTGCTTATACCAAGCCTTCCTTCCTTTCTCTGCCCCTAAAAGCTAAAGGAAGTGATAAGCTCTGCTCCTGCAAGATGTGGATCATTTAGTAGCTGAGAGAACTATGATAAGAGGAAAATAGTATTTATAGCAGCTATGATGGATTAGACAGGGCCACAAAATTCTCTGAGATTTCTTCCATCAGGAGGCAGCATGTAATTCTGCTCGCGTTGAGGCTGGGCTGGTCTCAGTGATATATCGGAGTAGTAGAAATGCAACAAACGTAATGTTATGGGTCTTCCTAGGTTAAATCATTATGAGTCACCTTCAGCTTCTTAGCATACTCACTCCAAAAGTCCTAAGCTGCCTTGTGTGAAAACGTACTACCCAGAAACCATGGTGCTAAAGAAGCCATGTGTCAGCTCCTGCTGAGCTCATCCTTCCCTTGTCCCCACACAGCACTGTACAGGTTAGTGAAGCTATCTTTTACCCTCCAGGTCAGCCTTTCAACTAGCTGAATACCACCCAGTGATGTCAATCGACACCACTTAAAACACAAGAATCATTAAGCTGAACCTGCCGAATTCCTGATCCACAAAAACAAGGGAGTCTTTAAGCTCCCAAGGTTCTGTCTGGAATGGAGTACTGCCTGCATCACTCTCCTCTCAACAGAGACTCTAATACTTGTCTCCCTTTCTAGTCTCCAATTCCCCCATTGACTGTTGCCTATTTGTCTATTTACCAGATAACCCTGTCTCCCAGCACCCCATCTCCTCTTAGCCACACCTGATTTTCTTAGACCTTGTTCAAAGTAGTCTGGATTTTGCCCTCCCCTCCCTGCAGCCTACAGCACTAAAATCTTAGGATTCTTTCAGCCTGCTGTGAGGAAGTCCCGCAAAAGTTCTTTCATGCCAACTTTCTGCTCTTTCTTATCACTGGGAAAGTGCTGTTTGTTTCTCTGCCAATTTACCTACTTTAAACCTCATTTTAATCCAGTTTCTGGCCTAGGTGTAAGCACCAAAGAATGAATGATTCTTGGTTATATGAGTTAATGAATTTATAGGTTATAGTTTAGTACTCCGCTGAAAATGTGCTTTTAATACTAATCAAAACATTGAGAAAATGAAATGGCCTCTTCTCAGCCCATAATTAAATTTCTATTAATTACTTCCCTTAGCCCATGTAGTGATTTATTTTTAAAACTATTTTCCTTTTCATTGCTTCTGAGATCATGTACTCTTTCCAGTTTCCTGTTATTTTCTCAAACACTTCCTTGCTGGCTTAGGTCTGTTGTGTATATTTTAAATGTGAATTCTTCTCAATCTTTAGTTATGGGTCCCTTTTTATTTTAACTGTGTACAATATCCTTTCACCATCTCATCTACTCTCCACGGCTTAAGCTCCACCTTGATGTCTCTAGAATAATTATCTTTAATTTTGCTATCTCATCTGTATCACTCTCTCCCTGCCACACCTATTAAACTACCAAACAGGCCTCACTTCTTAGACCTACACATACATTTAGTAGGAATTGTTTGACATCCAAACAATCCATGCACTTGAACATCCTTTTGATATATTAAAAATGTTTAATATATTTAAAATATATTAAAATAAATGTTTAATATATTTAATATATGAAAATAAATACTCCCTCTAAAACTCATAATCTTTGCTTGATAACCCTGCTTCTCTTTTATATTTCCAAATTTAGCCAATGATACCAGCACCACAGTCTAGATTTTTCAGGCATGAGATATAAGTTATTTCCAATTCATGTTCTTCATATCCTTGATTTACAGCAATGCAAAGCCCCACTGATTCTACATCCAACATATCAATTATAAAAAAACTCTAAAATTGTCTTCCCACCTATAATTCCCAAATCCTTATCACTATCCATTCAACCTATACAGACAACTCTAATATATACCTAAACCATACTTGCAATTACTCAGATCACAGTAGCAAACTGGTTATTCTGCATTCTTTCGCAACCAATTCCACCTTTGTGTTCCATCTTCAGTGTCCTCTCGCTGAACAAATACTTCAAAACTTGGTTTCAATGAATGATTTCTTAATGCCCCCTGCATTGCCATCCCATCACCAACTACTCCTGAAAAAAATAGCTTGCTCTTGTGTTTTGTCAGCCACTTATTCATGTCTTTGACTTAAGAGTTATCATTATCTAATTTGAATTAAAGTTATTGAGTGTGTGTGTGTGTGTATGTGTCTGTGTTTACACAGGTAATATGTATATTTCTTAATCAGATTATGAATTCCTACCTACAAGAAGCTGGATAATATCTTACGTTTTTATCCCTACTACAACTAGTGCTGTACTGCACATAGCGAATGCTCAACAAACATTTGCTGGATTTAGAGATGCTGAACAGTTCATCAATTTTCAGCTACATTCATTTTTCTGACTGAGTTGTACCGTGGGGGAAACTAATTTGTACCAAATGGGGCACATTTCAACTACTTACACTATTACTTTAATGTTTTCATTGAACACAGGCATCTCTTAGCAGCCTCTAGGTACATTTAAACTTTAAGATAAAAGCTAGTTTCTGTCAAAATGATTTACAATCAATAACACTGCCAATTTAAATGAAATAATTAAGATACACACAAATGCCACAAAGCTTCCACTAAGAGAAATGCAAGGGATGCCAGTGGATAACGGTGATGTTTGGCAATCGCAGCCTCTCTTTCCCCTCCAGCAATTGTTCTGATGCAGCATCAGTCTTAAGAGGTTCCTGCAGCCAGCTCTAAGCAGAGAACTATCATTACAAAACTCACCCGACTACACTTCCAACATCTCTGGTTTGGGAAATTCGTATGAATTAGTATGACTGACTGAAAGGAACTCAAAACGTAAAAGATCCCTTGCCTGAGAACTGTGTGGTTACCATTTAAAATTCATCTGCATATGCTATCAAATATACTCTTGGGAAAAGCTTTTTTGTCACAGGAACACTGACATTTAAACATGCAGCATCTGTAACAATGCTGAGTCTGACTTTCTTCAGTATATATTAGACAATAGTTTTCCTATGGTAACTTTAGCTGTAATAGAGGTATTTTTACATTAATTATGAAAGAAAGAGAAGGAGGGAGGGAGGCCAGGAATATTGTAATATTCTTAAATCTGTGAACTATATTGAATCTGTATTCTTTGTATTAATGTTACATTAACATGAAAAAATAAAGTATCTTTTAAAAAGAAACTTAAAAAGTTAATTCTTCAGAAAATTGCTTAAATTTGAGTAAATATAATCCTGTGAAAGGTAGCAGTCTGGAATTTATAACAAAAAAGCACAGGTCCTCTGTCCAGTTCTACTAAGACTCCATAAACAGGTGGTCCATGGTCATACCCCTCATACCCCTGGCTTCTGTTGTCTTTGCTTCTGCACCTGCATCTCTTTGAATGACTGTGTTCAGGCTTTTAAATCTGCTTTGTTCCCAAAGAGCAGATATCTGGACTTGCCTTGGTGTTTATGTCAGTCTGAAGCTGATGACGGACTAGTATGGGAGTGGGAAGGCCCAGCTCATCTGATTCAAATTGCAACAAACTCTGTCTGAAGTGTACGTAGTTTAAACCTAGAGTATTTCTGCGGAACAGGCTGGAGGCTGGGGATCGGCCTGCAGTTACACATTGTGTGACTTCTTCTGCATTCCTATTCTACTTCCCTCGCTGGCTTACCTATCATCCCTGGGAACACACTTCCTTAATAAATCACGTACATGCAAATCATCTTCTCCAGATGGGCTTTAGGAAACCCAATCTGAAAAACAGGCATTCCTCCAAGTTCAGTAGTAAGGGCATCCATTGCTATTTGAAGATACTAGATATACAGTAATGGGGTTCAGCACACCAGTGAGTGGTGGTGGGAATTTACTGAGAAAACTGGTTCCTAGTTCCCCCTACCTGCTCCCACACTTACACACAGTCCATCCCTGTCAGTGACCTGCCTCTGTCAGTGACACTCCTCTGTCTGGTTCTGAGCTGCATTGCTCTTTGCTCTTCAGTTCCTCCTTGAATCCACTTCTCCACAGTTGTTCACTATACTTTATTTCAGCTAATGCCTTCTGTGTATTATCCAAACATAGTGAAGTATCTACTGGGGACAGAGAAGACCTCAATTCTCAGTTGCATATCTCCTGTTTCCTCTCCAAGTCAGCTCCACATGCCTCTGTGGGTCACTACTAGTATTTTAAATGAGACATTTTTGCTCAGGACTGTAGTTGACATTATAGGATATATGAAGATAATTCAAAAGTCCATGGTAATTCATATTATGAAAAACTGCATGGATTAAAAAAAAAAACTTTTGAAGCAAAGTAATAATTTGATTTTCTGTAGACACTTTGAAGGACCCATGTATATGAAAATTCCCCAAAACCAATTATTTTTGAATAACAAAGAGATGTCCACACATATTTCCAAATGCTACCAGGAAATCAAGATTTCCCACCTCCATGCACCTTTGAAAACCAACAAAAAGCAATATTCTTCTTCATATTGTCCATGATGTGTAATTACTCTTCAGTGCACCTACTCCCTTCTGTTGTCATGATTTCGTCCATGAGATTCAGATGCGGAGCCCATTTTGATACAGAAAGAACATTTGACCAGAAAAGGGAAAGTTCTTAAAATGACATTTCCCCATGCCATAGATTCAGAGTTTATTTTATGTGACAGTTGAAAGTGAGTAAAACAAAACTGGCATTACCTACTCATAATTTAAATAAGATACTTAATGAACATTCAATAAGTAAGGTAAGCTTGGGTTCAGTTTAATTACACATTTGAACTTAATACCACATTTAGTAACAATTCACTGACATTATCAGGTAATAAATCATTTTAAAAACAGGATTGAAGTATTAGATTTAGCATATTATGTTCTTAATAATGCAATGCTAAATTGATTAAGCAGACGCGCAACATCAACAAAACGTTGCAGCCCACAACTATTAAAATCCTTTCTTAATCAATTGCTAAACTTAGTGTCACAGAGCAGATTATGGCTTTCCCATAGCTGCATCACACAACAAGCATGAATATCTCTATTCATCACTTCAGAAAATCTCTAATAAAGTTGTGAGTTATCACATCCATGATTTGATTAGACAATAAATAGAATCTTACTGATATTTAAATAAGTAATATCAAAAGCTACTTTTCATCTCTAATAATTAAAGATAAGTGCTGAGACAGGGTAGGAAAAATCCACAATAATGTTGTTAATACCAACTCCTGAGGGACTGGCATTTGGCATAGCAGTTAAGATGCTCCTTGGGGGATGTACATTGTGGCACAGTAGGTTAAGCCACCACTTCAGATGCCTGCACCTCGTATCACAGTGCCTGAAACCAAGTCTCACCTCTGCCTTCCAACATAGCTTCTTGTTGATGTCTGGGAGGCAGAATATGATGGCTCAAGTACTTGAGGCCCTGCCACCCAATGGGATACCCAGATGGAGTTGCAGGCTACTGGCTTTGGCCTAGCTCTGTCCCAGCTATTGTGGGCATTTGGGGAGTGAACCAACAGGGGGACGATCTCTCTCTCTCTCTTTCTCTCTCATTCTCTCTCTCTCTCTTTCTTGCTTACTCTCTAAAAATGAATAAATAGCTTTTAGAAGATGCTACTCAAGATGCTCACATCCAGTATTGAAGTGCCTGGTTTGACTCCTGGCTCTGTTTCCAATTCCAACTTCCTATTTATGTGTACCCTGGGAGGCAGCAGGTGATGCCTCAAGTACAGGGGTCCTTTCCATTCCATTTCCTCTACCAACTATCAGTGCACTTGTCACTTTACTCCAAGAGGGCTCTATTTCCACATTAACAGAAAGACAAAATGATCTTGCAAGTATCCCAACAATCATTATCTTTGTTAAGCCAATTTTCTTCCTCATTTGAACAGACATGAGCCTCACAGGTGACCTCCCCACAGCTATATTCTTTTCATACACATTCTACTCTATATATAGCCACTGAATGTATCTTATTAAATTGCAAAATGTCATATTCCTATTTTTTTAAAAAATATATTCATCTCAATTGAGTGACATATCATTCAACTACATTCTATGCCCAGTATAGTTCCCTACGTATTCTTCAAGTGCTTTCCAATTGCCAGTCTCCCAAGAATGAAACCAACATTATGCCAAACTATTCATTGTTTCTTGAACACAAGTTGTTCGTGACTTTACACTACCCAACATTTTCCTTATCACACAGTAGGCTGAAAGTTCCAAAAGAGCAAACATGTCTTTTTCAGATTAGTATTCTTAGCATCTAACAGATTCTCTGCCATACAAAAGGTGTTTGATAAATGTTTGAACATGAATGTGAATGCATTATTGTACCTAATTTGTGATGAAAATCCCATTTATTCTCAAGGCTATGACCAGTATATGTTTCAATCCCAACAAATTCCCAGAACAGCAAAGGTAGCCTCTTCTTCATTCTGCCCCTATATCACATTGTACATTCCCCTGTTGTAGTACATGTTACATAGTATTGTAGTTGATGTCGAAATATCTATTTTCCCATTCATATGTAATTTCTTAGCTCACAAGTGCTGAGTATATTCCACAATTCTAGTCAAAAATTTGTTGACTTAATAGACTAAAATTCCTTTCAACTTTGAAATCTGATGATTCTATGCAGTGATTATTTTTAAAGCCAAAGATCTTACAGTGAATTACTTATGAATACAAAGTGGTATTAAGCAAAAACCATGAAGGAAAATGGCAAAACATATTAGAATAAGTACAGTTAGGAATGGCAGATGCCAGTGTCAGCCGCCTCTTTGAACTGTAAAAGCTAAAAGAGCCTATTAGACACTCTAAGCATTTACTAAAATTCTTCTTCTTTGAAGCTAGTTCTAAATAATACAATTGAAGCCAAAGGAATTTTAGCTCCCTTGGTTTAACTTGGCTCTAGACTATTTTGAAACTAACATTTCAGACAGCCTTAAAACTTTCTGAATCTTTTTTTTTTTTTTTGACAGGCAGAGTGGACAGTGAGAGAGAGAGACAGAGAGAAAGGTCTTCCTTTGCCGTTGGTTCACCCTCCAATGGCCGCCGCGGCCGGCGCGCTGCGGCCGGCGCACCGCGCTGATCTGATGGCAGGAGCCAGGAGCCAGGTGCTTTTCCTGGTCTCCCATGGGGTGCAGGGCCCAAGCACCTGGGCCATCCTCCACTGTACTCCCTGGCCACAGCAGAGAGCTGGCCTGGAAGAGGGGCAACCGGGACAGAATCCGGCGCCCCAACCGGGACTAGAACCCCGTGTGCCGGCGCCGCTAGGCAGAGGAGTAGCCTAGTGAGCCGCGGCGCCGGCCTGAATCATTTTCTTTTTGTAGAGGTAACACCACTACTATTTCTGAGTTAATTTATGAGTATGTGATATATCTAAACAATATTAGGACAATATTATCTTTAAAATAATTTGATGTTCAATATTTCTACTATTGCTATTGGGAACATAATATTCAATAAATACCCTTTATTATCACCAGAGGAAATCTTTAAAACTCTCAGTTATAAATAAGTTAACGATGGTGTAATGTCAGTTCTACAAATGCCCAAATATCAATAGTAGGCCATAATTCACAACTTTGAAAGACATTTCTTCAAGAAGGCAAAGTAACTAATTTTCTAAATGTAAATAAGCCACAAGGAAAATCACCCTTTAATGGAAATATACCTTCCTATTGCCTTATTCTTTTTCATTTTTTTATATTTATTTATTTGAAATGCAAAGAGACAGAAAGAAATGCAAACAGAGCTCTCATCTTTGGTACTTCTCAACTGCCTGCAACAGTCAGAGTTGGGCCAGGCCAAAGCCAGGAGCCAGGAATTCAATCTGGGTCTCCCATGTAGATCACAAGAACCCAATTACTTGAGCCATCACTGCTGCCTTCCAGAGTGCAATAGCAGGATGTTGGAGTCAGGAGGCAGAGAGCCAGGAATAGGACCCAGGCACTCCAATGTGAGACTCAGGTATATTAACTGGTCTCTTAACCACTAGGCCCAACATTCTCCCCTTAACCATTGAGATTCAATGAAAATCTTTAACAATTACTTTATTTTACAGATATCACTAAAACATTACCAGCTGTGCTGGTTATCGAGAGAATTTTTTTCACCCCCAGAGTCCCACCTATACTCTGCTTTGTGATGATGAGGCTGAGATGCTGCAACCCTTTTTGCTTTGCTGACTGACTGTCTCTTGTGATTTGGAAGTAGAAAGCACTAGAAAGAGACTGCAAGAGTGGAGGAGGGAGAAAGGGCTTCCTCATTCCCACCTACTCCCAGAAGACTTACTGTCCCCATCAGCAGTACCACACAAGTGCTTCCTCATGCCTACAGCAACACTTTTTTTTTTTTAATAATAGCTCTTGAGTCCAGCTTGAGTTTTATTTTTCCACACAAAGAATCAGCTTCCATTGCATCCCTGTTGCAGAAATACTAGCACCAACTGGGTGGTAGAGGTCTGAGATTCAGTCCCATTGGGTCCCTCCTGGCATATCAAAGGTACCAGCACCAGCCAAGTAATGCTCCCTACTCAGAGGTGAGCACTACAGCCCTGTCAAGTTCCTCTTCCAAGCTTCTCCAATTTACTCATTCCAAACCTTTATTCCCCCAGCTTTAGGAGGCGTAGCAACTTTGTGTGCTTGTTACTATTTTATTTTTTAGTTATTCAATACCTAGATCACAATTCTTCATGTTAAATTATTTTCTGTTAAAATAACTGGAGTGGTTTCCATTAACTTGACTCTGCCACATTATCACAAACTCAAAAATTGTCATTATCATAACAGAAACAGAGAATAAGTTTTGCATCCACATTTAGTGGGTAAGAAAGATTTCTCATATTCTTCTAAATGCAACACACTTGCATACCACTCTTTCTACCATTTTCATAATATAAATATACCAATGAGTCTACTGTTAGCATAGAGATATTCGAACATCTGAACAGACATATGCGCAAATTTATTCTTTTTGATGGTGGAATTCAGTTATATTAGAATCAAGTAAAGTTTTCTTATTCTAATCATAGCTCAATGGAATCTTGCTCTGTCATTACTTTTCAAAGTCAGCATGAACAGTAAAATTAAATGTAGTCAAAATCATCCAGGAAAATCCCTACATTACATACATTGTGTATATGGTTGAGGTTTTTTTTTTTTAGGATTTATTTATTTATTTCAAAGATTCATGGGGAGGGGGAGATAGAGATAGAGATAGATAGAGAGAGAGAGAGAGAGAGATCTCCCATCCACCAGTTCCCTCCCTACATGGCCACAATGGCTGGGGCTGGGCCAGGCCATAGCCAGGAGTCAGGACTTTCATCCTGGTCTCCCAAATATGTGGCAGGAACCAAAGTACTTGGGTCATATTCTGCTGCTTTCTCAGGCCATCAGCTGAGAGCTGGATTGGAAGTTGGGCAGCTAAGACTCAAACTTGGCACCATATGGGATGCTGGTGTCACAGACAGTGGCTTTACTAGCTGTGCCACAATGCTGGCCCCTAAGGTTGAGTTTTAAATCCTATACCTCCATTTTCTTCACACTAAAGAGCAGAAAACCCTGAGATAAACACAACAACAAAACATCAGTATATATGAAGCTTTCTTAACATTTGAAACTTTCTGTCTTTAAAGTAAACCTTCAAGTGTTTCATTATCTACAGAGTTTTCTCCATTACATTTTTTAAGATTTATTTATTTATTTGAGAGGTAGAGTTGCAGGCAGTGAGAGGGAAAGTGAGAGTGAAGTCTTCCATCCTCTGGTTCACTGCCCAAATGGCCACAGCTGCCGGGGCTGGGCTGGTCTGAATCAAGGAGCCAGAAGCTTCTTTGGGATCTCCCTTATGGGTACAGGGGCCCAAGCATTTGGGCCATCTTCCACTGCTTCCAAGGCCACAGCAGAGAGCTGGATTGGAAGAAGAGCAGCTGAGACTCGAACCTGTGTCCATATGGGCTGCCAGTGCCACAGGCAGAGGTTTTAGCCCACTGAGCCACATTACATTACATCTTAATGGTAAACATTTCCCGGCACAATACATTTAATAAACATATTTATTGTAAAGAATAAACAAGATGATGTAGTCCTAACATTAGCAAGTAAATTAAGCAAGTCTTTTGCAATGTGAATCAATCCATATTCTCAATCATACAGATTAAACAATGAAGGAGAATCTAAGGAAATCAGAGAGAGTAATTTTGCTTAGAGGGTTGCTTTTACATTTTGATTTTGAAAATCAATTTTAGTCTGTGAATGGCAATTTTATAGCTTATTTATTAAATTTACAATACACTGAAATTTGGATTTTCTGTTACTGCCAATTCTTATTTGGATACTTGTAATTGCCTCTTTCTTATGTATTTTTAAAGGATAATTCCTGATACTAGATGGCATCATTCCAATAAGTTTGTTCTATAACCATGGAAATTCCCTTTAAAAATCACCATTCTAGAGTTAATAGGCTATCAGCTTTTTATAAATTAAATTTGTTGTTAGAAAATGGCCTCCATTGTATCTTAAATTGATGTTCTTAAAAATTTATCTGTTTTCATAATGTTTCTAATATTCCTTTCCTGTAGATGCCCTATAAAGGCACTTGAAATAAACTCAGCATATTTAAGAAAGAAAGAAATAGAAAAGTATACATAGTTTTGATCCTGATCCATTGCATTCCTTGCCTTTCTTTTCTTGGGCATGACACACAAATATATTTAAATATGCCATCCGCAATATCTCCACTACTCCCTGCACCAAGACATGCCTTGACTACAAACTGAACTAACTTCAAGTTACAACTTGCCTAGGTATACAATTTGGGGCCAAGGCAAAATTGCTGCTGGTTCAGCAGCTCATTGCTTAAAGTAGACTATTGCCCTCATCCTTCTGATCCAGCTTCACTCTTTGTACTCAATGTACTTCGACTTCTAAGACTGAGACCCTTGACCGAAGTCTTTAGAATTAAGTTCCACAAAGAGGGCAGCGACCTTGTCTGTCTTGTTCACTGCTTTAATTCCAGCACTGGGGGGTTCTTCAGTGCCTGGCCACCTCCGTGGAGGTGAATAGCAGAGGTTGGTTGAATGACTGGTTGGATGAATGAAACTCAGCTTGATACCTTAATTGTTGTGTTTCTGTTCTAAAGTCCTTTGTTGCTTTGTCAATGCCTTTCAAAGTTCTGAGTAAATCCAGGATCCACTGCCCATGGCTGGTTCTTTACTATGTGCTACTGGAATTGCTGACATAGAACAGTTAACTCTGACCAATCATTCTTTACTTTCAGTGCTTGATTTTGTATTTCCTCGCCTGCTAGAGGCTGCACTTACATCCTCCTGTGTTTTGGCCTCAGCAACTTCTCTTCTGCCTGACTTTCTTCCTGCATTTGAATCTTCTGAGTCCTAACCAGGCTTTTGACATTTGCACCCTGACTAGACCAATCCTCAGATGTAACAAACAGTGAGTTAGGAATACAAGAGTTTATTGTTGGCCGGCGCCGTGGCTCAATAGGCTAATCCTCCACCTAGCCGGCACACCAGGTTCTAGTCCCAGTCGGGGCGCCAGATTCTTTCCCGGTTGCCCCTCTTCCAGGCCAGCTCTCTGCTGTGGCCAGGGAGTGCAGTGGAGGATGTTCCAAGTCCTTGGGCCCCTGCACCCCATGGGAGACCAGGAGAAGCACCTGGCTCCTGCCTTCGGATCAGCGCGGTGCACCGGCCGCAGCGCGCCAGCCATGGCGGCCATTGGAGGGTGAACCAACGGCAAAAAGGATGACCTTTCTCTCTGTCTCTCTCTCTCACTATCCACTCTGCCTGTCCAAAAAAAAAAAAAAAAAAAGAGTTTATTGCATTCTTGGTAATGCAATTGTAGGAAGAGGAACAGGGCTAGGATAAAGTCAGATACTCTTGGCCCAGGAGACAGCATAGGGATATAGGAAACTTCCTCAGCTGAAGAGAAAGTGGTTCAGCCTCTGCAGGTACACCATCCAGGAAAAGTAGCAGGCCCAATGACAATTCAGACATATCCAGTGTAATGATTTACAATCAGGTAGACAGAAAATAAGTGAAAGTTAAGAAGATGGAAACTATAGCATTAAGTATCCAATTTAATAACCACTAATTAGAGCAATATTAAAAGCTACATTCATTGAGCCTTTAGTATGTGTCTAGGCCCTTTATATGCATCATCTCATTAAAAATTCACCAAAAGGGGACAAGGAATTATTTGGGATGCCTACATCACTTATCAGTGTGCTGGAGTTCAAGTTTCTCATGTACTTCCAATCCAGCTTCCTGCTAATGTGTACCCTAATAGGCAGCAGGTGACCGTCCATGTACTTGGGTCCCTGTCACCCACATATGAGTCTTGAATTGAGTTATCCACTCTTGGCTTCAATCTGGCCCAGCCCTAGCTGTTGTGGGTATTTGTGGAGTGAATTATCAGCTGGGCAATCTCTCTCTCTCTCTCTCTCTCTCTCTCTCTCCCCCCCCGCCTCCCTCCCTTTCAAATAAATAAAATTAAAACAAACTTTAAAAATAAAAAAAATAAAAATCACCAAAATATTTCATTAAGGTAAGGATATTCATCAACACTTACTTTATAGGTGAAGAATCTGAAGGAAAATTTGAGTAAATTGTCTAATGTCCTGAAATTAACTGATGTTGCCAAAATTTGAGCCAAGAGTACATGGTATCATAGGTTGATCAATTACTTTCTGAGCTACTCTCCATTCCACACAACTCTAAATTTCACCAACACATTTGGAACTCACATTTTGTATACTGTTATTCTGTCTGTGACCATAGAACACACTAGCTTTAAATTAGCAATAAGAAGCTATTCCATTTAGAGAATCATCATCTCATAATTACAAAACCAAAAAATATGAAGATGATCAGCAAACCCACCAAATGAGAAGAAATGTATCTCTCACTATTGGTTTTGCATCTTTTTAGGATGTTGACACACATCATCTCTAGCTGAATGGCAAACAACAGATTCTTTTAGTTGACCCTACATTTCAGACTGTCCGTTATTATATATATATATATATTATATATATTATATATATATGTATTATATATATTCAACTCTATAAACAAGCCTGAGTGGCTGCTGTATATTGTAAAGTTATATGCTGAAGGTTAAAGAACATCCTCTTGGAACTTGACTTGTAAGGATTCTAGCTTAGTGCCAATCACGTGCATTCATTTACTGAATATTATTTCTATATAATGATGCTAATCTGCTCCGAGTCATGGGGCCATAAAGAGAGAGTATCTTCTATGAGTTAAGATGTGCTATTCTCATTAACTGAACAAACTGGAATGAATTTAATCACAGCAGTCAAGGGAAGCTACTGCATCATTCCAAGACAAATTAGAGATATTGCACCCCTGTGGTGTAACCTTTGATTTCGATTAAAGGTTTCAGGCTGCTTCGTATGGTTGGTGAAAAACATTCAGACTACTAAAGAGGATGGAAGGTAGGTTTATGACTTTGCAGCTCAAAGCTGCGCCACTGATAACAACAAAGCCTAAGGCTTTTGAGAGAAACTGTAAAAGTAACAATCATTATTATTTTCATATATACTAGACTCCCTAATTTTATATAAATATAAAAAGTAATTCTTAAGATAATTTAGGAAATAAACTACTAGTCTAAATAATCATGTTATTAGTAAAGCTTACACACAATGTCAACTGAAACACTTCGACTATTTTAAAAATTTACCTGAAAGTCAAAGTTACTAATTAAAATTAGAAAATTTTGCTAAATTAAAGACACTTACAAAATGTTGAGACTGCCCTATTAGGGAATCATAAAACAAAAACATAATACTATTTTTATGATTTATCAAATGAAATACGGAAATAAAACTTGGTAGTTTAAAATTAAATATTCTAATATTTCTTAGGAAATGTAAAGAATCTCTACAATATTCATAACTATCTCCCTTAGGAAAGCAACTTTCATTTCAGGCTGTATGTACACATACACAGTTTTCCTCTTTCCCCTCTCTTTTCCTCCCTGTCAGAATCTAGACTCCAAGAAAATATTATTCACCAGAAAACTCATATTCTTGTTATATATGACTTACCTTGTAGTAAAACTGAATGCAATTCAGTGCAAACTGAATGTAAAATACATTAACCTAATAAAATGCACAAATGATTATATAATCACATATGTGCATATAGACATAAGTGTATATATATTTATATATTTCTTATGTGTTATATAAAATATTTATTATACATTTATATGCAATATGTATAAAATATGTATTTTTATTTCTAGCAGATTTCTAGAATATATAAACATTTTGTCTTTATGTGTGTTATCTCATTAAGTCAAAATTATTTTTAAAACATGCTAAGCTTGTTATCTTCAAACGCTAACTTCTCAAAAGTAGAATTATGAGTACCCGAAGTAGTAATATAAAATAATGATACTTATCTAGTTTATGTGCCAAGTTAGATGACCTCCAAGAATAAAAACAGAATTCCTTCTCTGAAATTCCCTCCCCTCATATGTTAAGCTAATTTAATGGAGGAGTGAAATAGCTGTTGAAAGGAAGACACTTAGACAAGTCAATTTGATCTTCAATTGTAATCAGAATGCAAACTTTGATTTTGGATAAATATCTCAGGCTCATGAAAATAATTTATTCATTTATTCTAATTTAATAAGTTGTCTCAATTTCTGCATGGTGAGATTTTTTTTAGCATTAGGCAAAGTTTTTTCCTAAAATAATTTTTGTTTTGCTAAAACCCTGCCCTAATTTTCCCAGTCAGACAATAGGGAGGAGTTCCCATGCTCACAACCATATGAATATAGTAAAATTCTTGATTTTTGAGTTCACAAAATCTGCAGTCCAGGCTTGGAATTCATATTTACAAAATAAAGTGAGACATCTATGCCATCATCTCCATCCTGAGTCTAGATACCATTTTCGTGGACTGGACAGAGAAGGAACACTGAAGTATGGTGAAAGAAACGCTACTTCCACTGTCACCACCATCATTACAACCACCAACAGATACGTTTGTGGGAATCCAAGCACAGAAGTAAGTGGATTCCATTCCCTAGTGTGTCCAGGAATGCAACAGCACTTCAAAATGACCCTAGGCCCTAGCTAGAAGCCAATGTGGCGTATTTGCACAGATGGGCATGAGCTCACCATCCAGTGTCCATTTACTTCAGCACTATATTGAATGTAGTAAAATAACTTTCCACATGCCTCTAGCAAAGACTGAGTGATCTCTTGTTTCCAGAGATCCCAGAATGACAAGGGACAAGAAACAACTTTGCACTTGGGTTGGAAAACAAAGCACAGGGTCCTGATGGGATGAATTATGCATAAGATCAGGTAATCCACACCCACCTTCAAACCTTGGCACTCTATCAGCGCTCTTCCAAAAATTTAAGATGAAAGTCCAGAGAAAAGTGGGGCAGAGCAGTCCTAAATTGGCTGAGATGAAATGTGTGCGATCTGGCAGAAAGGCAGTTTACCATATAAATTATGTTCTGATACCGGAAAATGCAATTACTGAGATTCACTGCTGCTGCATGCAGGGGCTTATCTGGGGATTTCTAAGATCCCCATTCATAAGATGCACTGCAAACTGGCAACAATTCGCAGACAAGAATCAAAGCGAAGTCATCTTGAGACAAAAGCCTGTGACCCAAGGAAGAATCAATGAGCAGTCTTGAAGCAGACACAGAAGTCACAGTGAGTTTCTAAAGCAGCAGCACACTGTGAGGAGAGATGGGAAGCGCCTGTGGTCTGCTTTGCGTGGCCTGGCGAGTTCCACAAGTCCTGGCAGAAGGGGAAAATAGCAAACTCTCTACATCATTTTGATAATGAATTTAGCCACAGACTGAGTTTCTAAAAGGACAGAAACTTCCTAGGACAGCAAGGGTAATTTCTTGGCACCAGCTGCAGATATGAAGACAGAAGAGCCTGTTACCTGGGGAAAAGTCACTTCCCAAACCTACAATAAATGTGGCGCCTCCGGCACAGGTAAGAGACTGTGCCTTGGAGGGACTATCTAGGCCTTCTCAGTCCAAATTCAAGGGGAAAACATTTCAAAGGCAATTTCTAAAACCAAGAAACAAAAGTGCCAGTACCTTTCATTTGCTTTGATAGTAAGAAGGCTGAAAATCTCCCAGATTGTTTGGAAAAATCCAAGAAAACAGCGAGTGATTTTCACCATCTAGTCTGTACTGTCCAATAAATAGCCACCAGTGTTTTGTGGCTTTTGGGCATCTGAAATGTGAATAGCACCACTGAGGAAGTGAAACTGTAATTTTGCTTAATTGTAATTTAACTTTCTTTTTTTTAATTTAATTTAATTTTATTTTTTGACAGGCAGAGTGGACAGTGAGAGGGAGACAGAGAGAAAGGTCTTCCTTTGCCGTTGGTTCACCCTCCAATGGCCGCTGCGGCCGGCGTGCTGCGGCCGGAGCACTGTGCCTATCTGAAGGCAGGAGCCAGGTGCTTCTCCTGGTCTCCCATGGGGTGCAGGGGCCCAAGCACTTGGGCCATCCTCCACTGCACTCCCTGGCCACAGCAGAGAGCTGGCCTGGAAGAGGGGCAACTGGGACAGAATCCGGTGCCCTAACCGGGACTAGAACCCGGGGTACCGGTGCCGCAAGGCAGAGGATTAGCCTACTGAGCCGCAGCACTGGCCTGTAATTTAACTTTCAAATGTAAGTAAACAAAACTTTATTAGTTTGGTGAAACATATTTTAATCTCCTGAAAATGTGGCATCCGAATTCAGAGGTACTAATGGTTGAAACACTAAGCAGAATTTACAGATTTATGTAATATGTTTCAATATTTGTATATCAATTGCATATTGAACAATATTTTAAATATACTGAGTTAAATAGAATGTGATCATTAATTCCACCAGTGGTTTTTTTTTTTTTTTTGCTTTTTAGAATGGACAATAGAAAATCTTGAAATTATATATGTAGCTAATCTTATATTTTGAGTGGATAGCACTGATCTGGTGTACAGCGCAAAACATATCAATAAAGCAGAATTGTGAAAGCAACTGTCATTCTTATATCACCATTCTTGATGTCTTCTATCACCAGTATATGCATCTAGCACATATACTAGTAATAAAACATACAACTAATAAAAATGAGAGAATTTTTCATCAATCCCCTCAAATTTATCAGAGAGGAGGAAAAGAGATACAGGAGGAATGTAGAGAGATATTGAAAGATAGAAAGAGCCGGCGCCGTGGCTCAATAGGCTAATCCTCCACCTTGCGGCGCCGGCACACCGGGTTCTAGTCCCGGTCGGGGCGCCGGATTCTGTCCCGGTTGCCCCTCTTCCAGGCCAGCTCTCTGCTATGGCCAGGGAGTGCAGTGGAGGATGGCCCAGGTGCTTGGGCCCTGCACCCCATGGGAGACCAGGAAAAGCACCTGGCTCCTGGCTCCTGCCAGGATCAGCGCGGTGCGCCGGCTGCAGCGGCGGCCATTGGAGGGTGAACCAACGGCAAAGGAAGACCTTTCTCTCTCTGTCTCTCTCTCTCACTGTCCACTCTGCCTGTCAAAAAAAAAAAAAAAAAAAAAAAAGAAAGATAGAAAGAAATAGATCACATAAATTAAGCCAGAATTAGAATTAGATTCATTAGAATTTGAACTTGTATCTTCTGACAACAGTACAAGATTCAAAGTAATTTTTAGAACTGGTCTATATTTATTTTAATATCTTTGCCTTCCTATTTTCCCCTTAATGGGTTTCACAAGAATCCAAGATTTTAAGGGGGAAAATTAAGGCTGGCAGAGGCAATCTTACAAAGCAATCTATGATCACAAAGAGGCAATCAGGCTTCTATCTGAGACTCCAGCACTTACTGTCATTAACTTTATGTTCTTTGTGCATCTTAGTTTCCTTATCAGTAAAATTGGGATGAGACCTCCGCAACTTAGCAGGCCATAGGGGAGACAAAATGAAAATGTGAGGAGAGTTATAGTCTATAGGTCACTAAGTGATGTAATCATCAGTATTTTTCTTGTTAACTTAAGATTTAGTGATAATAGAAAATCAGGACAATTCAGACACGGTCAGTATGAAGTTACAGTAGCTGCAGCATAAATCTTATCTGAATTTCCACAGAAGTGTCTTTCCTGGATGAATAATTCAATTTCTTCTACTTAGACCTGGAATCCTACCATTCTTTGAAAAGGATCATAATGTGGGTAATAATTGATGTCCACATATGTTCCTGGTTACCATAGCCATGTGACATAGGAACACCACAGTGCTCTGATCTACCACTTATTATATTTGCTAGTTGACAACTTGTAAACCATTGAGCACTAGACTTTGAGTTATCTCCCGAACAGCAGAAACATTTCAATAGTGGTGCCACAGAATACCAAACCTAAACTTCATCTACAATATGCACATAATCTGGCCTCTTGGCTATCACTCAACGCTTCAAAACTGATCAAATTTCATAGCCTTCTTGTTAATTTCTAGAACTCACAAAACACTCAGACACTTCCCTCCAGTACAGGCAACATTGCCTTATATTCATCTTTGGGGTCAGTTTTATTATGTGTTATGAGCTCCATGAATATGGCAATGCAAGTAGTTTGGTTATATAATACCATTAAAAAATTAAGGATTTAACTGGAGCAAGTACTATGCAAGAGCTCTTCAAAGAATTCATGGAGGAGGTCCACATTGTGACATAGTGGAGTAAACTTCTTGCCTGCGGTGCTGACATCCCATATGGCTGCTGGTTCAAGTCCTGGCTGCTCCATTTCTGATCTAGCTTTCTGCTAATGGTCTTGAGAAGGTATTAGAAGATGACCCAAGTACTTGGGCCTCTGCAGCCATGTGGAAGATCTGGATGAAGTTCCTGCCTCCTGGCTTTGGCCTGGCTCAGGCCTGGCTGTTGCAGCCATCTGGGGAATGGGAATGAACCAGCAGATGGAAGGTGTGTGTGTGTGTGTGTGTGTGTATCTCCTTCTCTGCTACTCTTTCAAATAAATAAATAAATCTTAGAAGAGTTAATGGAACTATGTATCATTAAAACCCTAGGCATGGATCAAATGTTTTTATACCAAAATAAACTTATCTTTTAATTTCATGTTCCATGTACTCTTTGAGGGTTCCTCATATAGTCCTGGGCCAGTTCATCATAACTGAATTCTCCAGTAATATAAAAAGCCAGCTGCAGTTGTTCTGTAAAAAATCCAGTCATCCCACACATAGAAGTGTATCTGGGTACTATGCTAATCCACACCTGAAGTTTGGAACTTCAAGTTCAGTCAGGGTCATGTGATCTTTGGTTTAAGTAAGATTTTTTTTTAATTTGGGATGGAGGGAGAGATGGAGCGAGCATTCATGAGCACTCACAGTGTCAGGTTCATTACCAAAACACCTGCAAGAGCTGGGTCTGTGCCAGGGCCAAATCCAAGAGCCAGGAACTCAGTCTTAGTCTAACATGTGTACATTAAGAACCCAACAAATTAAGCCATAGCTGCTGTCTTTCAGGGTCGACATTGGAAGAAATCTGGAGTCATGAGCCAGAGTTGGCTGAGAATCGAATGCAGGCACTAAGATATGAGATGCAGACATTTTTTTTTTTTTGACAGAGTTAGACAGTGAGAGAGAAAGAGAGACAAAGAGAAAGGTCTTCCTTCCATCGGTTCACCCCCCAAATGGCTGCTACGACCAGCGCACTGCGCCGATCCGAAGCCAGAAGCCAGGTGCCTCCTCCTGGTCTCCCATGTGGGTGCAGGGCCCAAGCACTTGGGCCATCCTCCACTGCCTTCCCAGGCCACAGCAGAGAGCTGGACTGGAAGAGGAGCAACCGGGACAGAAACAGCACCCCAACCTGGACTAGAACCCGGGGTGCCGGCGCTGCAGGTGGAGGATTAGCCTAGTGAGCCACGAGAGATGCAGACATTTTAAACACTAGGCTAAACAAGTGTTCCTAAGGACGATAATTTTGAAGAGCACTCTGAAACAACAGCTGGTCAGATACTCTTATTCCAATGCAACATAGTCTCTAACAGTTGGTGAGGCAGAATCCAGGTGTGTATAAAGTAACAAAAGGGGGCTAGCATTGTGGCACAGTAGGTTAAGCTGCTGCCTATGACACCAGCATCCTCTCTGATCACCAGCTGGAGTCCCTGTTAATTCACCTGGGAAAGCAGTAGAAGATGGCTAAAAAGTGTGTGGGCCCCTGCCACCCATATGAGATACCTGGAGGAAGCTTCTGGCTCCTGACTTTGGGCTGGGCCAGCCCTGGCCATTGCAGCCATCTGGGGAGTGATTCAAAGGATGGAAGTCTGTCTGTCTGTCGGTCTCTCTCTCTCTCCCCCGCCCCCACTCCCATTTCAAATAAACACATCTTTAAAATTGAAATAAAACAATAAAGAAATCTTGGGGGTTTAAGGCCATTGCAAAAAAAATCAAAGGAGGAGTTTAAAGCAAAACTTGACAGATTCCTGAGGGTATTTGAGGGAATTCTGATAAGATATTTAAATATTTGTGTAGGAAGGGAACTATTAATGGTTTGGTGGGCTTGAAACACACACACACACACACACACACAACTGCTAGTATTCTTTCCTTGTCACATGCATAACTGTCCATGAGATAAAATAGAGTCTATAGGAAGGGATCATCCAGTTCACTAGAAACTAGTAATAATTATCTTGCCAAATGAACAATAATGGCTATAATGACTTACAAGAAAATTAAATCTAAGAGCACAGCCTCTGAACAGAAATTATGATACACAGGTTTATTATGTATGCAGGTATACTATCAAAAGAATTAACTGAGCTTTGCCCTAATACTTTTGCAATGAAGAGTTCAGAAATTTTTGGAGAATACCCTACTCTTTAGTACAACCCAGAGCAGTTTGCTTTACCCTGCTTAATTAGTATGCTGTGATCAAATCCTCTTGATTACATCCCTAGGGTAGAATAGGAGGCAGGTTTCACTTGAGCTTCTTTTCATCATACAGGAAGTAAACTGCCTTATGGATAAAAATAGCCATCCATAGACTCACTGTTGACATCAGCCACCCTTGGTGACTTCAGGACTCATCAGCAATGCACACTGTTTTAAAGTCAAGCAAAGAGTCACATATATAATTGAAACTACAGGAATAATGGGGTGGAAACAGCAAGAGGCCACATTGCCTTAAGGGATAAGCTATAGATTAGAAAAAATCACAATCATGAAAGAAGTCTTACTTAAGAGGTTTAGGGATAGAATCATTTTTAAAGCAGTGGTAACAGAACAACTGGTGTCACATACTACTCCAGTAACAGATAATTTACTTGAATTCCAGACAAGCAAAACATAGGGTATTCAATTGGACCAACTGAATATGTCCCATTTTAGGGTGACAAAACAACTCTGGGTTTCATTGTGTTTAAGGAAATTGTCTTTTCCATATTAAATCAATTATCAGAAGATGGATTTTATCACTGCTGTGAGAATATTTTTAAATTCAAAAACATTGTGATATGTGATTAACTTCAAGAAGTTTGTAGAAAAATAGAGTTGAAAAGTGTTTGTACTGGTGCAAAAAATGTTGAAATCCTTTTTACATAATATTCATTTTCCATGAACTTGTTGTTTTAAAGTTTAAAACAAGTCATGTCTTTTTCTTTGTTCTCCGCAATCAATATAAACTATGTGTTCCTAATACTAAGAAGAGCATGACTGTGTTTAGCAGGATTAGTTGAATGGATTAGTAGGAAACCAGTTTTCTAATTAGTCTTCCCCTCTGAACTTTCCTCTATTTTCAGCAGTAAATGAAAAATGAGAACTTCACACTGTTGTTGCACCAAAGTAAAGAGGCTGTCGGGCAATAAAGCATATCCACGTTAAATATTATCACAAGTCCCACATGTAGGACTTCCATTTGTTTTTACAGATTGTTTTCCAGAGCCAAGAATTAAATTGCTTTGATGAAAAATTTTTATATGGCTATTGTTTGGTCTGTATTTAAGCCTCTCTACAGACCTTTTAAAGATAATCTTTGACAAGATACTTATTTTTCTTTTTTTTATTTGACAGGTAAAGTTATTGACAGTGAGAGAGACAAAGAGAAAGGTTTTCCTTCCATTGGTTCACTCCCCAGATGGCCGCTACGGCCAGTATTGCACCGTACCGAAGCCAGGAGCCAGGTGCTTCTTCCTGGTCTCCCATGCAGGTGCAGGAGCCCAAACACTTGGGCCATCCTCCACTGCACTCCCGGGCCACATCAGAGAGCTGGACTGGAAGAGGAGCAACCGGGACTAGAACCCGGCACCCATATGGGATGCTGGTGCCACAGGCGGAGGATTAACCAAGTGAGCAATGGCGCCGGCCCCAAGATATTTATTTTTCTTAGGAGATGTTTCCTTCTTTTGTTGCCACCCAAGAGTAAAGAAAGGCAAGACACCAGAGTTTAAGGCTTCTGCTTTACTTGAGGTTCCTGGGTTCTGAACATCTAATTATCCAGTATAAAACCACTTCCTGTGTCTCTATTTTCTAAAACAAAAGATTTGAACTGGAAGCCATTGAGCTAATTCAGGCTAGACCCACACAAAATGTTGAACTGGTGAAATCTTTTCAAATTAGTAATCAAATAAACATTGATGATCTACTATATGGCAGGCACTGTTCTAGGTGTCTGGGGATTCACTGATAAACATACAGATTATATCTTAACTTATAAAAATGTTTCAAAGATAATTTATTAGAATTGTGAAGAGTTAAAATTATAAATGGCATTTCATTTTAATATATTTTATGATTTGTTAAAACTTTTTTGAATAAGCAAAAAAATGAAAATGCTTATTATACAGAAAGCTGTAAAATATAAGGGAGTAAGCAGCTGCTCTTTCAATAACAACAAAAACTGAGAATATATTTTATGTTATAAAATCTAAATATGGGCGAGCATTGTGGCACAGTATGTTAATCTGCTGCCTGCAATATAAAGATCTCATATGAATGGGTCCAGTTCCAATCCAGTTCACTGCTAATGCACCTGGAAAAGCAATGCAATAAAACTGAAGTACTTTAGGTCCTGGCTCACAAGTGGGAGATTAAGATGCAGTTCCTGGCTCCTGGCTCCTGGCTCCTAGCTTCAGGCTGGATTAACCCTGGCCATTGCAGCCATATGGGGAGTGAACCAGCAAATGGGAGATCTTTCCCTGTCTCTGTCTCTTTCTCTGTCATTCTGCCTGTCAAATAAATAAATAAATCTGAAAGCAAAAACAAGTTTAAATTGTAAACAGTAATTTATTTTGAATAGAAGTCAAACAATATTTTAATGATGTATGAAAGAATTAATTCTAGTATATTTAGCAGAAGCAGAACTAAATACTATGTACATTTGTTTCTTAATTGACAGAAAAACCCCCATTACTAAAATATGATAAACAGCATTTATATTATTAAACACTTATGTGAATGTCAAAGGGCAATTTTGTTTCTTACTATAATTCATTTTTCAAGGTAAAAGAATATAAAAGGCAAAGTAGTGCACAGTCTGAGGAGGTTGATTTTCTTCTTTAAAAATGTTGACACTTTGAATGAACCTGCATTGAATTGTAAAAAAAAAATCATCTTCAAAATTATTACTTTTTAAACTCCAAGGCCTGTCAGACAATCTGTTGTTTATAACTCTAAAAGTACTTTATTAAATACAGTTTTCAAACAGTTCTTATTTTCAAATATGAATTTTAGCTTTGCTTTTGAAACTGCCTAATGAGACATTGCCTTTGAAATAATATTTATAAGAAATTCAAATCCCACATAGCCTACATGCTAAATATCAGCAGCACTATAAGGAGTTGCTTCAAAATCTGGTTTTATGTACTATTTTGTAAAATTTCCCTAAATGTTTTACATCTTCTGGTAGCACTACTGATGATATTATAGGAAAATGCTAAAAGCATGATGATATAGGAAATTGTAATATAGAAAAATAAGAGTATAAAATGTCTGAACATGTATACAACAAAGTGTTCAGATAGAGAGAATTACATACTGGGATTTTTGTAATATCCATTTGTGTGCTGTTAACTATTTTATATTTCCCTAATAAATTAGAGAAATCTTTGGCTTTATGGAAAAGTATAAAAAAGCTCTGTATTAATATGACAACCTATGGATATTTGGGTTATTTAAGAAATTTGTTAATACTTTTAAATCAGAAGCTGCAAATACATAGTTTCATGTACAGTGTTTAAATAGCCAGATATATTACCCCAACCTAGAATTATCTCAAACCTGTTGTCAGAACTGTTACAATACATGAAACTCAATATAACTCATTAAATGGTCTTACAGCCCAAATAACATAATATGCATGAAAAAAATCAGCATGGCAGAATATTAGACTTGCAAAGAAAGAGAAGAGATACTTGTCAGAACCGAGACCTATATTCCATGAAGCAGCAAATACTGGAGAAGGAGCTAAAATAGATAGCTGGACTAATGGAGGAAAACAACTTTAAATTATAAATTGCATGGTGTCATATACAGAGACATTTCCTAATTTAAAACAATGTAAGAATCAATAAATAAAGGCATTCCATTTAGTAGGAGCAATTAAAAAGATAAAGTGCAAAAATATTGGAGCAGATTAATCCTTTAAGTGGGGACCATTCTTAGCAAGATATATACCATAAGAGAATTGATGAAGGCTCTGATGAAGGAGAAATATCACCACGAAGTGAGCTGAGCTGACAGATGGGCACAGATTCTGAGCCCATTGTTGGCATGCTGCTCTGAGCATTGCATAAAGAAGTTACCATACAGTTAGGGAGAAAAAATAATAACACACAATTTTATTTCTTTTGAATGAAAAGAAATGTTTATTCCCAGTAAATACCTATTTGTTTATAGTATTAAGGCCAAACAAAAATTTTCTCTAGTACAATCCACCTCTCATACAAAATAGTCAACGTTGTTAATTAATTTGGTCATTCATTCATTCATTCATCTACAGCCTATGTGATTGGCATATGTTTATAAATAAGAAGTAAAAACAAAACAGCTTCTTTGCCTTAGGGAGCTTACAAACAAATGAAGAAGACAGAGTATTATCATCTATCAGGCTGTGCACAGGCCAGAAACTTGGCCTCATCTAATTTTTTTCTCTTTCACCAGTGCTTTAGATATCACTCATTTGGTTCTACGGATTTCACCTTGCAACTCAATCTCCAAATCTCCACTGTACCATTTCTTTCCTTCTGCCTCCGAACAGAATCTCTCAAAGCAAATTAAAAGCTTTAATCTCCCATCTAATTCTTTCCATCACAAATTTATCTTGTATAACATGCTTCTTATTTTAATAACCTACTGATTAGTGTGTCAACATGTCCCCCTACTTCACTGACCACAAGATTAAATCCCAACTCCTTATCAAGGCTTCGAACATCCTTGCTTATCTGCTTATCTTTCTAGCCTCATATGAGCATCCATCATCCAAACCCACATTGAACCACCTGCTTTATAATCATACTGAGCATTCTCAGCTCTCGATTTGCATGCTTCTCCCTCTTGTCACTGAGTTTTGCAAGCTTTTGTAGAACACTTTGCCTTGACTAATTAGCTTATAAAACACTTCTTCCAGGTAGCATCCCGATATTCCACAGTAGGTTTAGTTTATTAATACCACTCCCAATTCCATGGTATTACTCACCCTAGTATTGGAGTTGCCTATTTATTTTCTTTATCCCTCACTAGATAACATGCTCTTTGTGGGTTAGGGTCACTTTATATTATTTAATAAGTCTATCTTCTAGGAGTCAGAGTACAAGACTTATTATACAGCAAATTTCAAATACATAATATCTAAATAATTGAGGAATCAAATGATTGAATGTATGAATGGAAGCTTTGCAGTCTAAAATGATCATCTTTCCTAGAGTAACAGACACAAAGAACTGTGTGAATAAAGAGACAAGGTACCGAAAATAAATGGGCATAAAGGTTTTGAGAGCAATGTACCGCATCCTATCAATTTTTAAAAAGTACATAGCTTCTAACATAGTCATTCCATTTCTAGAATTAAGGTTACTAAGTATATAAAAAGAATAGTATGGACTCTATAATGTAATATTCTTTATGCTTGTACCAAGAGGTAAGAAATCAATCATATGCTATAGGTTAGAATCTTTTTAAAGAAATTACTATATGCCCACACACAGGTATTAAATACACTGATGAAGTTCCTTGTGCTTTTAAGTGAAAAAAAGCAAGGAGGAGAAGAACATATACAGTATGTTACCATTTGTGCATAAGTTTATAGTACACATATGCATACACATGTACATTTGTATGAACTTAATATATTTCTAGAGCTATACATTAAAATATAGAAATATTGATTGCTTCTCGGAAATGGAATTGGGCAAATAGTGTCAGTAAAACATTGTATGTCAATTTATATTCGAAGAATTCTTTACCATTTTTATGTATTAACATATAAAATAATAGATCAATAATAGCTAATAACTAAATGGATGGAAGTTAGAACAACATTCCCAAAGAAGATGATGTCAGACCTGCTGTTTGAAATATAAAAGGGCTCAAATAAATTGAGAAATAAAGAAGAGCAATTAAGAAGGACTATTCAAAGGCATGGTATTAAAAATATCACAGTATCTGAGCAAAAAACAAGACTTTTTAAAAGTAGAATCAAGGTATACAGGCATGAAGCATTGATGAGGCATAGGGAGGGAGCACATTATGAAGAAGATTATGATGGGCCTTTTGTGCAATGCTAAAGTTTTTTTTCTTTTATCTTAAAACCTACAGGGAGTCATTACAACTTTGGTTTCCAAGCCTGGCTGCATGTTACAGTCACCTGGGGAACTTTAAAAATATGCTCACTCCTAGGTCCCTATCTCTGGATTCTGATTTAATTGATATTGGAAAGAGATGGGTGATCCTCTTATGAAGCAAGGTTGCTAAGAACTGAGCTAATGGGTTTTAAGTAAGCTACAGAATCAGACTTATATTGTAGAATAAGAATTATCCAAGGCAGAGTTTGTATTGAATTAGAGTAAAATAAAGTGCACATAAGTTCTTAAGATATGATAATAATAATATAGACAGGAAAGTCTGAAAACCTTAACTAAAAATAGGGACTAACGATGAATTGGGAGGTGTACTCACAGTTCTTTATGCAATTGGGACACATGAGAATCAAGATATCATTCTGATTACAAATGATAGATGGTTCAAAATTAGATTTTACTCTGCCATTTTTTTTTATTTTTGCTGTGTGACTGGAAGCAAGTTTTTTAGCCTATCTAACACTCTGATCCTCATATGTAAAATGAAAACATAGTATTTTTTATATATAAGGCCAGATTAGGAAATAAATAATGGTTCACAGTAGTGAAGATATAGCAAGAACTTGACAACTAACAGTCATTATGGAACTCTAGCTTGGCTTCTAAAATTTCTATGCAATCTTTTTTTACTGAAGTATGAGATATGTAGAGAAAGTTTATAAGTGATTACTGCATAGTTCAATGAGTTTTCATAGTTACAGTGTAGCTATTTAACCAATTCAGAACTTCATTTCCCCTTCAAGTCATATCTCATATGGTTATATTTTTTCTAATAAATATTTTAAAATACTCTTCAAAGTAAGATTAAGAGATAATGATGTTTAGTTTGGACAGGTGGTATTAAGGATCTATTTGGTTTCAATGGAAAAAAATCCAGAAGGTTTTGAGTAGATAACAAGGCAAGACCAGAGACATTTGATAGTATTCCAGTAATATTCCAGCAGTAGTCAACACTAAGAATGGTCCTTTCTATAATATTTTAAGTGTGTACAATTCAAATGATTAGGCATCATATGTGGCCTGTCATATTGCTCAAAAAATAAAAATAAGGAAATTTAAAAAATACCCCACTTTTTGCTATGTTAAAAATTGTGCTGTGTTTCTGTTGTTATGCATGTACATACTTATTTGCAAAAACATTGCTTTGTTGGAACCATGAGGCCTTCCCACAAAGGAATGATCTTATTTAAAACTGTTGTAAATAAATATGCAAAAGTTTCATGATATTCTATGTTATTCTGCTATACGCAGATTTTCTTTCTGATTAAAGATAAACTTTGTTTAACAACTAAGTTAGAAAACCTACAAACATTTTTCAGTAATTTTATAGAAATGAGAAGGAAGCATATAAGATTTGGAATTTACCAACAAGAGCCAAATGCTAGACTAGTCCCTTTGGTAAAGAATATTGATAAAAATTTTCTAAAAAACAATTTGAAGCATCCCCAGTTTCAATAAAAGGATGTGGTTGAGGAAAAATGCAACTTTTGACTGCTGAAATTCAATAAACGTTCACTATATATATGAGATGTGGCTGTATCTTTTGTTTATTGACATAAACACTACTTCCTTCAATATCATCTGCTTTGAAATAGGTTTCACTGGTCATTCTCTTGTTCTGTCTTCCTTGAGAGCACTCAACATTATCTGAAAGTATATATTTAGCTGTTACTTAACCAGCTTATTTTTTTCCCTCTCATTTGTTGTTTATGAATGTTTAGACTCTTTGCATTTGGTTAAACCACTATATACCTAGCATGCAGAACAGGTGTTCAATTATTGCAAGGATTTTCAATCTAGACAATATTGTCATCTTGCCTGAGGTAATCTTTTGCTATGGCGGGTTGTCTTGTATATTATTGCATATTTAGCAGCACCCTTGGTCTCTACCTCCTAGATGCTAGTAACAAGTGCATCTCCTCTCAGTTATGACCACTAGTACTACATCCAGACATTGCCAAATAACCTTGGAGAGGTTGCAAAATCACCCTCAGTGAGAATTACTGAATAAGTGAGTGAACAAATGATTGAATGAACAAGTGACTAAATAACTATCTGATTGCTCAGAGAGCAGGAGCAGGAGCAGGAGAAATGAAAAGTCTAGTGAGAAAGAGTGATAATTAAGTGAGGTTGAGTGGAATGGAGTTTATTATGTTTGAGAGCTACTATGGTGCTGATTTGTCTGAAGCTACAGGAGCAAACCTGAGTCAAAATTGGAGAAAGAGGCTTGATCCAGTTACATAGGTCAAGGTAAAAGGTTTAGCTTTTACTGTTAGTAGAATGAGAAGAATTTTAATAAAGGGGTGAGATGATTTAATTGGCTTTTTTAAAAGGCTGCTCCAAATACTGCAATTAGGATGAGTAGATGGGAGGCAAGAATGTATGAGGGAGACCAGTTAAGATGCTATTTCAATATTCCAGGAAGGATATGATGATGGCACATAGAAGTTCAGTGGTTGAAGGGCCACACTGATTTGTAGGTTAGGCCAAAGCAGTCTGCCAAGCAAAATGAATTCTGTGTAAGTATCATGATCATAAATAATTTATCAGAATGTCATTATATGTTCAGGACACAAGTATGCCTATGTTACACGTCAATGAAAATAAGGCATCTTTTTTCTGAAGATGAAAAAAATCATTAATTCCATGAATTTAGTGGACAACTATGTTCACTAAGGTTCAAAATAAAAATACTCTGATACAAATTTATGAAAACATACTATTACTGGACCTTATAATGAGTGGTTCATTTAAATTTACCATTACTCAATAATTACTTCACTCTAATATTAATTTCTTTTTGTAAGACATCTTGAGTAAATTCATACTGGTAAAACCACTTACAAAAGCCCTGTTTTATATTTTAATTAAAAAAGCATATTATTATTTATATAACTGTTTTTGCAATGCAAGATTTCATATGAAACTTTTTGAAAGCTTTATATTGCATTTGTATCAAATCTTGACTAACAAGCTTTTATAATCAAGTTTTCTCCCTTTCTAATAATCTCCTTCCCTTTACCTCCCACTATAAATTGCAAATATATTGTATCTATTTGAGGAAATGAGAAATTCAGGTGTTTAGTTTAGTTAGTTACTAATAGTAGATAACTGATCAATATTTTCTGTAATTTTCATCCCCCAGAATAATCACAATTGTGGTAAAGCATTTTTTTATTTGGACTGTACACATCAGTGACATTTCAGACACTGATAGCTGAACACAAAGGAATTGCAAAAGAAGATCACTAAGGGAATGTTCAGTCTAGTTAAAAAAAGCTTTCAAACATTTAAGAAGAATCCAATTACATAAAAATTAGCATAATATTTAAATGACAAAATACTTTTGAATACTTATTAACGCACACCCCCTCAGAGATCTGAAATTTATAACACCATATTGCTTAATTTGAATTTTCTGACAGTAGAAAAATAAACCTAAGTTTCATAAATATATTAAAATCCAATAAATGACCAGTTCTGTATTCATTTATCTGGGTTGCAAATGTGTTGGGCGTAAATAGCACTCCTCAGTTCACTAGCTCCTAGCTCAAATATCTACATACTGTGTATCTCTTCCTATCTTTCCTACATTGCCTTGACCGAAAGTCCTGTCTACCGCATAGAATTTGCTATTAAGCTGGTGCTAACTTTATAAAAGGAGAAAAATTTCCTGTAGTTATGAATCACCTATGATCCTTCTTTGAAGACCAAAGATGCCTATAATTGAAAAATGTAGATTCTAATCAATAATAAAACTTTATGTATAAAGTTCTGATGTATTGCATGCTTTATTTAGTGACGTTGAAATCATCATCAAACACATAATTTCTCACAGTTTAATCTCCTGTTCTACCATGCAGCAGAGCACAGCTGTGTATTTTCTTTCCCATGAGAAATATAAGCTATCATGTAGCTTGCAGATTCTAAATTTCTCTCTCCTTTTCAAAATAAAATATCAAAAATTTCAATAAACAACACTGAGTGATTTTT